>NW_026623247.1:2413447-2513945 GCF_030028575.1 Malurus melanocephalus
TTGTGAGATGGAGCCACACCGGAGAAGTTCATGGCGAACTGTCCCCAAGGCAGGGACCCTACAGTGCAGCAGGGGAATGACTCTTCTGAGCAATGGGAGAAGCCACGGGTGATGAACTGACCATAACCCCCATTCCCTRTCTCCTTGCACCACTGRGGGRGGAGATAGAGCRGGGAAGGAGAGAAGGGTTGGGCAGGGGGTTAAGGGTTTATTTTACTTCTCATTTTCCTGCTCTTATTTGTTAGCAATAAATTAATTTCACATCTCTAATTAGAACCTGTTTTGCCCTTATGGTATTTGATGACTGATCTCTCCCAGTCTTTATCTCAACCCCATGAGCCCTTTGCTAAATTTTCTCTCCTCTGGTCCAGCTGCAGAGGAAAGTAAGAAAGTGCCTTTTGTGGGTGCTAGGCATCCAGCCAGTGTCAACCCATGACAGAGGGTTAYGAAGTCATTAGTAATAATTAAGAAGGGGCCAGTAACTGAGGAACACAGACGTAAAAAGTCTAGGGGTAAGCTCCAGCAAGAACACTTCTAAGAACAAGAGAGATGCCTCTGGAAGAACCTGGGTTTAAGCAGGAAAAGGCAAGGAACCTCCAGCAAGTGCAGCCAGCGAATCTTAATTGAGGTGGCCAAGTACAAAAAAAGGCAACTACATTTGAAGTGTTTACATATGCTTTACTAAATGATTACATGCAACATTAAAAGACTTCTCATTTATTTCTACAAATCTTTTGTCTACTAAGAAAAAAATCCATGCAAGACTACAACTTGCTCAAACCAAACCTRTAACTTAAATATTTTTCTATTTTCTTTTTCCTTGGTAGGTACTTAAGTTCAAAGTTAACTGTTTCTAGCAGATCATATAAACAGTTTTGGTTTTTAGGCATCACATTGTCARTTAAGCCTACTAGACTTTTTTGTCTTCCACCCTTCCTGTTTATCATCATACATAAGCAATTCAAGGTTTTGCTCCCCAATACATTAAAAAGTGTTCATTCATCGAAGTTACAAGGTATTGCATGCTCCGAGGCAAACAAAAAGGTTTACAGGTAAGTGTTTAAAAGTGAACAGTAGTTCAATGATAAAAGTTCTAGGCAGTTTAGCTACTTTATTTGAATAGAAATGTGAAGAAGAAAACARCAGTTTGAAGAAACATCTTTGAGCCATTGTCTACAACCACAACTAWGCCTTTTCTTCACACTACATTTGGTTACCGAAAAGACTGCATGTAATAATCATTATATTAACTCTTGATTTTTTTTTTAAGAGAGAGACAGAAGATCTTTAAGCTATCAGTTATATACAATATCATATAATAGAGATGACTCTGGAGAACGCTTGTGAAATACTGACAATTTTTTTTACTTTCGCATGGGATTAGCAAATCTAAGATCTAGTAAAGGAAAATCCTGAGTKTTCCTACAGTCACAGTTACATTCCTAGTCTACCTCACCTACTTTGACAATGAAACTTGAAACAAATTACAGTATCTTTTGAAGGACACAAAAGGACTGGCTGGATCTTTTAGTGCCTGCTTTGTGGGGTGGACTGAGAATTGCTCTGGCTCTATAAAATGGAAATGTGGTTTCATTCCTRTTGTACAGGGTTGCAAGAGAGGCCCTTTTTCACACTAGTAAGTTTGACTTGTGGGACATTAATTTATGATCTAGGGCAAAATTTTACATGTTATGAAAAGGAATGAAACAGACTACATTGAACATTACATGCACAATTGTGCAAGATCCCCTTTGTTCTCATTTCTGCAACTTTAAACAGAGATGAAAATGCACTCAGATCCTTGTCCTTTAATTTAGCCTTCAATTTAATTACACTCCCCTGCCCCTCCCTTCCCTGTGCTGAAAATTATCTGGAGTAAGTCCTTCACTGACATCCACTGGGAGGTCATCCATAATCTAATATGAACCTCTTTTTACRTAACACAAGAGGTACAAGATGGGAAAAAAAAATTTAAAAGGCCCAGACGATGGCCTGATTTCCAAATTAACTCAGTTCAATCAGTGTTCACTAGCTCTGATGAGATCTGAGTGYTTTGAATTTCTGAAAAAGTTAGGTCTCCTAATACTTAAAGCGTTACTCCCAAAAAATAAGCCACAATTTTCTTGCAAACAAGTACACTGAATAAGTAAAGCAGAAAGAAACCTGAAATACTTGGTTACATAATTAAACTCAAATTAAAGTGACCATAGGTCTACTTTTCGGCAAAACTGTTAAAATTTTCTGAGGTAAATAATCAGTAAATTACATTGATTTCATATCAGTGTATAATGACAGAATGGAGAAAAGTGAGTTTTCCATAAAGCTTGTATTTAYCATGACTAAAACCAGGGCAACTATAGAAGAAACAATCAACACAGCTCCTGCCASTTTGGCAGAGCACAGCTGGACACTCAGAGCTGTGAACACTACCATTGACACATATAATTGCAATGTATGAGCAAAGAAAAAGGTAGAAACAACTTCCTGCTCTCTCGAAGGACAGAAATTCAAAGCCATTAAAAAAAATTCACACTGCATAACTGCAAATAAAAGAAACTAGCACAAATCTCAAAACCAGGGAGTGTCAATGGCTTACAGTGACTGTTACCAAGATCAAAAACCATCTGTCTCCTACATCACCTGTGTCATTGGGCATCAAAGAAGCAATACTTTAGTCCACCTTCTGGAAACATGCAAAATGCTAGTCATGCAGTGCCAGAAGCTGAAAAACCAGCCACGAGAAGAGATAGTCATCCTTCTCATCCTCCAGGACACAGAGGCAAWGTCCACACAAGGAAGTACTTGTCAACATAAAATTTAATGTTTCGGAGATATCCATTCAGCAACCCTTACCAGTACCCAGGTTTTTTTTACAAGTAATGCAACCCAGAGGCAAGTAYCTTCTTCCCCAGTCAGCATGGTAAAGCTGGATCCAAGTGTGTATCTTGTATGTGCAAATCTTGCACAAGTTAGCTAAATTCTGGAATTTCAAASTGAGGAAATGGCCAATTTTGCACCACTAGTTTTGAAATATTTTTTTCTTCCAAGAAACACTTAGTTGCATTGCGCAACTTCTCAGTTTGGCTCAACATTACATAAACTGCTATATGGATCTATCTTTATATTGTATATGAAGTTAAAACAAGGAGAATTTACTAACATAGCAGAAAGGGTCAGCATTATAGCTGCAATTCTGGTGATTCCCAAGAAATTATCATTACCATCACAGAGCAACCAGCCTCTCCCTGAAGAAAAACAAACAAGCACTGGCCATCCTGGTTAATTCTGTCACTTTTTTCATGATTCCCCAGACTGCTAAGTGTCTCTCTAACTTTCCTCCTGTTTTGGACTGGACTTTATTCTCCTCCACAGGGTTTATCTTTCCTTGTAATCCCTCACCTACTCTGTACTCATGCTCCCACCCATGTTCTCACMCACACTTCTTCCCGCACACAATGTRTAACTATATGACCACAGGGGATGCCWGCCCCAGTGAAACTGCTAGACAAAAGATCACCTTCCTTTGGKATTAAAGGAAGGCCCTTCAAAATACATACTTCCCGACCTCTCCAGCAATTCATTGTCATAGGACATACTGCCCATGAACAGCAAATGAAGACCTCACAGGAAGGAACAACTAACTGTGAGACACCCCTTCTTCCCACTGGCAGGAGCAAAACAACCATGTCAGGTTTACCAGGCTGCCTACCCTGCTATTTTCAGTTAATTAAAAAAAATTTGCATTTGCAAAACTTGTGAGGAGTAACTTATTAGTTACTATGATGAGGGATACAAGGCTCAGTATGTGGAGACAGGCCAATTTATGAGTGAACTGCTTCTTCCAGCAAAAAAGGGGGAGTTAAAGGATTCAACTGTCAGAGGGCATAAATTCCAAGGTCTCCCTAAATAACTTTATTTTGAAAGCTTTCCAAGTTTCAACAGAATATATGCCTGCAATTATATTTATTGATACCTATTTTGTAACAGATTCTAAGGCTGCATACATAAAAAAAAACTACAGAAGTTGAACTGTGAGATTTTGCTTAAACCTTTTTAAGGATTTTTTCAATTTTGTTTCCACAACTGAAAGGAAAAGCTACCAATACTTGTCTTTTAAGTAATCAAAATTACACAGTGAGAACTATACAAATTACCTTTGACAGCTGAGTTTTATCTACATAGTGAATTTCAGACCAGTGGAGACTGGTTGGTTMTATCTTTGCTTTACTTCTCACCCTTTCAAAACCTCAAGCACAGTGCCATTTTTATATAATCTCACAAAAAATGTAATTGCTTACAATCTTTTTATTATAAAATATACATGGACTCATTTTCTTCTGAGGTAAGGTACAACCTCCAACTAGCAGACCAGTATCCCTTTATAACTAACATACATTTAGAGTGTGGGATTATTTGCATTTCAAACAGTAACCAAAATACTTTGCAGTTTCTTGATGTCTACAAATTAGATTAAGATTTTAAAGACAATTTGGTGTGGTCTTTATCTCTACCACAAAGCCTGCTGGAGGATGTGCACCCATACTAAAACAGGATATAAATTCTGAGGAAACAAATTTCCAGTTTTAGGCCAGAAATCAGTATTTTCTGATTCTGCATGATAAATATGCCATCAAGCAGTCCTCAGAAAACTAACACTTGTGCTTAAAGAAGAGAATATTTTTACCTTCATAGGGATACTTCAAGAGATCCTTTTTTTTTTCAAACTCACATTCCTGTTTTTTACTACTATGTGCTTCTTCTGTGGGTGAAGATTACACGAAGTGTTATGCAAAACAAAAAAATTACATGACAGACTRAAATCTGTATTTTTCAAATTATTGTGGGTGGATTACTAGGAGTAGGCTTCAACTTTCCTAAGTATTTYGGTCTTGGAGCATAAGAATGCAATAAATCAAACTTATAATTCAATCCTTATTTACATTTTTCAGTATGTACTAAGTCCCTAGTATTCTTGCAGTACATTTATTTGTTTTACTTACAAAATCACCTGTAACAGAGTCACCACAAATCCACCACAACCCCCCTTGCTTCGAGGATGTATCTTTGGTTTCAATGTACATACCTGCCACCCTTCAGAGCCTCCAGAGCTTGGAAGCCGTCAAAAACACGTCCTTCCTGAAAAACGGTAAGAAACAGTYTTTGACATCATTATCATATAATCCTGAAGGGCAAGTTCTGTTATGAGAATGATAATAAATCCTCCCCCAGAAGTCTGGCTTTTATTTTCCAGATTACCAGGGCAGAGCATTCCTGACACAAAGCAGAACTGCTACATTTGCATTTAGTGAGCCAAGATCCTGACGTTGCACTTAACACAAAAAATATTAAGCAGACCTTATAAAAAGCATACACATCAGCCCTTTTAAAACTCAATTTGTTTCTCCTATCCCAAGATGGCTGATACCTACCCAGTACAAAATTATTCAGCACTTGCATGGCAGTAGCAATTACTGATACTGGTAAGAGTCTGGGACCCSTCACATGCTGGTACGGGGTGTACTAGAGAAAGGTTAGACATCAGCCAGCCCCACAAATAATTACGTTTACTAAATTCATATAAACCAGTTATAACACTCTTCTGCATTATTAAACAACTGCATTATGCACAAGCATAGGAAAGAGCATCTGGATAGTTACAAGAAAACCTGGCATGATAATATTTATTTTGTTGTAATCACAGGAGAACAGTGGGCCACTCTCAAGCAATCACAACTGGGTACAAGGAAGCACTTTTCCCAAGACTCTTCCKAAGTAACATGATTTCAATATGCACTCGTAACACATCAGATTGTATTTAGCATATGTATTTCCTAGTGTTCATCTAAGCACTTTTAGAGGGGTGTGAGCCATGTGCAGGGATAGCATTTTTTAAATGAAGTCACTGAAGATCTGAATTAGATTTCACTGAAATCAACAGTAAAGGGGCTCTCAAAGATGSAAGGGGTAAGATGGGGTGCCTGAAAAGAAATCTCCACTGCACRTCTGAAGGCTTCATTTGTGATCCAGATTACAACGACTCAGAAGACAGAAGCCCCAAAAGAAACAGGCCAAAGAAAATTACAAGAAACAGCTCAATGCTGCAGGTTTCTAAGTCAAGTATCTAAACAGGTTTTTTTCAGAGACCTGCAATAGTGCATGTTTTGTGGCTACCAGTATGGTAAAAGGTATCAAACAGCTACATCAAACTCAGTATTTTCAGCATCTTTTGGGCTATAAAGAGGGCGCTCTAGTCTGACTCTCCCCACAATCTTTTTTCAACAAGACACCCCATGAAAATCCATTACCCATCTATGTTATTACCAACTATTTTTTTTCACATAGTAGAAGAATATMATTGATATTATATTATATATAATTATATTTATTATATATATAWAATAGAATTATAACTGATAATATTTTTGTATTAAAAAACCCAATCCACCTTTCATTCTGTTGAAAATAAACCAGAGCACGCAAATTGTAAATCATCTGACCAGTTATGAAGCTCTCCACAAATTAGCTTATACCAGATTATCTCTATGGATGTAGCTACTCAACACTTACGTGAACTCTTAAAATTTACAAAAAATTCCTACTTGCCACAAGAGGCCATCAATCAATATAGCCACTAGCACTATTGGAGTCTCCAAATTCCATTATGCTTCCTCATAGCTTATGCTTACAGACCAAACTGTAATAACCTATTTTAGCTGCAGGTACCTTAAGGGAAAAAGAAAATTCTCTTTTGTTTCTCTTGAGAAAAAACTTCCAGCAGCCTATGGCTTGTACAAGCACTTTCACTGTAACAAAGCACTTGTATCTAAATGAATAGCTACAGTAGGTGTGAAATTCCTCTGAAAACTCTAGCAGCAAATTAGAGGACCTGTACTTTCCTGGCTTACTTTGAACTGCCTGGCATGGAAGTTTTCAAGCCTCCACGGGTAGCTCCAGGTTTCTGAACTGTAGTCTGAGGTCACTGCGACTGAAAGGCAGTGGACAGATGGCCATACAGTGGAAGTCAGGCCAGCTCTCAGCCAGCCCCTAGATATCCATGGAAATGGGAAGAGGCAGATGAGCTGCTAAGACTTCCAAACTGTGGCACCTCAGCTCAAAAACTCTGCTGCCAAGAGCAGCCCATCCCTCCTCAGTGTGGTCCTTGGGAAGGGGCCACCAAGCATCGGTGTTTCTGGCAGAGAAGACCAGAGACACTGGGCTGAGTGTGAGGTGGTTGGGCTAAGGTGGAGGGTGGTATGCAAGTAGGGGCTCATTCTCCTCCTTTGATCACACCACCACTGGCCTGGCTGCCTGTCAGGACACTACCTGTAGCGGCTATGCACGTGACTAACTACTCACAGCTTGCSGGTAGCTATGACATAATTAAGCCCTTTAATCCAAGCAGGACTTGAGTATGAAATTAACATCCATGTAAGCACTGCAGGTTGGCAGACATCCTTCAGGACATCACATCAGACCAAAGGTGATCCTTTAGAGCAGGCACTGCAAGAGCAACTCTAACGAACCTTAAACCTGTCATGTTTCAAGAGTACTTAAGTCTAAACTTAGTGGGAAAAAACCTCTAAACTGTTTCCACTGGCAACAATTACTTAAGCTTGGGGAGAAAAATTACACCATGAATAGCTTGTTATTTTGACAACTATGACTAAGTCTTCAAAGATTAAAGAAAACACCTTCTGGATTATAAATAAAAGACAGCTCCRAATACATCATATAGAATAAAAGGATAGTCACCTTAATGAAATTTTTCATAGAAGATCCACAATCTTTCATATATRTATGTTTGCATACACTTTATTCATTTGAAGACCTTCTAACCTGTCAAATTCCAAAACACATTAATGTATTACAAGGCACTTCTGGCTGTCACATTCTGCTTGCATTAAAAGAAAGAATTCCAAGGAATAACCAATGTGTACTACTTTTCCTTCTACACATCAATTACCATCCAGATCAGCAGCATTTCTTTCCTTTTCTACTCAAGCACATACCTGCTGTAACTACGTCCTAGTGATTCTAAATAAAAAGAAGAAAGGAAATTGAAGAAAACCAGCTTATAACAAATTTTCTTTATTCCGAGATCTCTTTGGGAATCCATGGAGAAAAACTWTATGTTTGAGAACATTTCCAGTGTTACAGCACTCTACAATGACCTTACTGAAATACAATTTCCAGATAAATACCATGATGATCACAGCTAGAGCTGTATTTGCTACCTGTATCTCAAGTCAGCCATTATCTATACATATTGCCTTTCTATTTAAAGATTACACAGAAGCCACAATAAAGCCAACATACAGCTGTGAGTAACTAAGGCTGCACAGACAGCTGCCCACAGACAGTGTCTGTCACCAAGAACCTTCCTGTGAATGCTCTGTGTGGTTTTAAGAGTTTTGAAGTAATTACGTGAAAAGGTAGGCTAACTATAAGCTTCAAGAACCGTGCATATTACCAGCACTATATTTAAATAACTGATCAGACATACCAGAATAACTATTTCTGACACTGCCATTACTTCTACTGTTCCCACCCCCTCTGAATGGGGCTGGTGATCATATCTGCTGACCACCCTTGCAAGACGTTGGGGATAAAAAAATCAAAAGTAACAAACATGTTACAAGACTCAGAGAGCAAAACTCAAATGTTTTTTCCTCCTTCCTGCTTGCAAAGTTTACTTTTCTTAAAAACATCATTATCTCACAGACCCATTTACTGGCCTATCAATATCCCTCAACTTTTTCTAAACATTACAGGAAAGGTAAGTACAGGAGCTTCAAACTGCAGCAGAGGCCCATGCTAACCCTTGTTGTGAAACAACAAAGCAAAAAAGCCCTGTTAGGTCTCAAAACGACATTTCAATCTAGCCCAAACTGTGCTGGGATTCCTCTGTTTTTAATTCCTGTCACCTTAGCACTCTTCAGATCTCACAAAACCCTCAAAAAAGCCAAGAACAAGACTCAAGTGGTGGCAGAGAGCTACAAACGCCTCCTGTAACCCAACTGCAAAATACAAATATCAAGATCGGGCCAGCTACTGCCACGCTGAGAGTTTCTCTATTTTTAAAGATATTAAGAAAATCTGTAGTTAAGCAACTTCCAACTGAACCAGAGCTTCCATGATAGTATCTGTGCATCTCAGCCCTTCTTCAGGTAAGAATTTGAGTGGGTTTCACAGTTTCAACTTTCTTCCAATTACAATACTATACAAACACCAACACAAGAGCATTTTAACAAAAAACATGGTAGTGATTCTGAATCAAATTCCAGTAAAGGCAGGGAACACCAACACAACTGTGTGAGAATAAGAGCTACAGTGCAGGAGAGAAGAAAGGAGRAGGCAAAAATGTGTTGAGAAAATAACAAATAAAAGCACTTTTGCTTCAGATTAATCTTTTTAAACCAGCATTTTGGGGTCATGCAAGTTTTTTATTTACTCCCACAGCATTTGCTCAGGGAAGGAAATGTTCTTTCAGGAGCAACATTGGAATATTCTAGTCAATAAACAACACAGTCTTTGAAGTGCAGAAATCACTGCTACCACCTTCACATTCAACAATTCTTTTACTTCAACAAGATCAATTACTCCTCCTCTTGTCATAAACTCACACATAATCCATGGCTCCTTCTCCTTCTATCAGAAAAGGAGCAACCCTGCTAACTATTTGCTGATTAAAAAAAACTGCAAAAGAAGAAACAGTGTATGAGCCTCCAAATCTTACACTTCGTATTCAATGAAAAGTAACAGAAAACAARAGTCTAAATTCTGCCTGTGCTTTTCATTAATATTCTTTAACAGAATAAATTAAGAAAATCAATTAAAAAAAAACCCTAAAGAAAATGTTTTTCCCAAAAGACTATCAGCTGCCGATTATGGGAAAACACCTAATACTGGCAAGAGAAGTGAATGAACGTGATGTATTTCTGTATTCACTCTGACAACACAGCAATGTAGGAAAGTTAAACTAAGATCAGTATGCTCTATTATACCACCTGCTTTCTTAGGAGCTTAGATCGCATATTCTGCTACTTCCAGAGTACTCCTTCTGTWGCTTTTCAACTGTATATTACTAAAGCATTTCCTGGATTCTTTACATAAATTGCATTAGCAGTATTTGTGGTTGACAGTCTCAATACATGTAAGAGAGTTACCACAACATAAATTATGAAACACCTAGATTTTATAGCGTTCCATATTTAGTACTTTTCAATGCTGTCTTGGTATTTTTCTTTCTCGCCTTGAGAAATAAATGGCACCAAAAAAAAAAAAAAAAAGAAAAAAAAAGCAGGCAAGGAAGAGACATGAAGAATGTTTAACATTCTTTAGAACTGAGTATTTTACCATCCTTATAGTGCAGAAAAAGCAAGTCATTCAGTTTCAGATTCTAGTTTTTCAGACTTTCAAGCCAGTTTTTAATAAAATATGCCACTTACTGACAGGTTCCAGACTCTCAAGTTTCTTGACTCTTAGAGGAGGCAAATGCAACAACTACTTTTTCCATATGGCAGACGTTTTCAGTACCAAAATCTCTTTGGCCAGTTCGCACACTGAGAACACACAGCTTATTAGGCTGTATATATCTCTGCACACTGTGAACACCATGCACTGCTCAAGGACACCGACACAGACGACACAATGCAAAAACAGCTTTAAACAAACTTTAAAAGTATGTTCAAAACACTGCCTCCCTTTCTCTTTTCTTTCCCACCCTGAAGTTATTTGGCATTATGTGGAACAGAAGAAAAGGTAGGAGTAATTTTCTTCTCAATACATAAGATTATAAACGAACACCTCCTCAACTGCCTATTTTGTACCTTAAAGAGAAGCCTTGGAAACAGGTTACCTGACTGTCCTGAGAAAAAGCTTCTGTGCTCAAAAAAAACAGGCAGCTTCAGTTCAAGGAGCCAGAGTCAGATCCTTGATTGTGTAAGATGTAGCACAGCCTCCCTGAGGGAGCTACACAAGGCTGCTGAAGTAGGGAATTTGAACCAAGTTAYTCAAAACACAGGAGAAGTAACAAAAACAAACTTCACTGGGTTTGACTATAAAAGTCAGAAACTTAACCTTGCAGCAATATTTACTATTAAAAAGATCTCCATTAAAATTCACAGGTGGAATTCACCTATTATCTGTAAAACCAAAACAAAACAATGTGTCCAAAAAACCCCTGAGAAGCTATAAAAAGGAATTTCCACAAGCATTACAAGTTATGTAAGGACATCTCTGACTTAGGAACACAGGAATAAAAACCACTTCTGAGCATGTTTATCTTACTACACGTGCCACTTTCAATCTTCCTCGTGTTCAATTGCACAAATCACAATGTAACGAAAGTGTCATTAGAACTGATTAGGACAATACCATGATAAAAACATGCCCACTCGACAGCACGCAAACRGAACAGACCTCAGGAAATTCATACATTCTTGAATCCACATGTACCACATTCCCAGTTACATTTGGGATGAAGAACTACAACAKCCAAACGCCAAACAGGTCTATGGTAACAACTTTGAGTCCTCACTTTTGGATGCATCGAGGGGATGGATGCATCACTGCTCCCATTGCTTCACCTGTCACTCCACAGAGCTGCTTCTACTGCCTACCACATACAACCAGCTTTGCATTTGACATGAATCATGCTGACTGAACAGTAAAATCTGCAATTTTTCCTTCATCTGGCATTATTATCTGGCATGCTGAAGGTGGTGCAGTAAAGCCCTCTTTCAAAATGCTCAATTACATTCAAAATATTTTTCTCAATTAATTGTATCTCTATGGCAATTAGTTGAAGACTAACCATTAAATGCTGTTAATTCTCTCTGCTTTTTCAGCAGGAAGTTTCACCATTTGTGTTTCCATATGACAGAGACAGGGGTATTAAGACTTACACAGAACATSAATTCCTTTTTTCCTATCACCTATTTGTGGGATAAAGTCATACAGGGAACCTTCAAAGCAAACCCAGTCTTGGCTTCTAAACTTATTTCCACTGAAAACCTGTGACAGAATAAAGAAGTAACAACAACAAAAAAAMCATACTAAAGCTAGTGATTTCCTTCAGGTCTGTTTATCTTTGCATTAATGAAAATAACAGAAACATTTTTACTTTCCATACTCATTCTTTGATACCCAACCTTCGGACAACAAATACTACAWTCTGTTTTCCGATACCACTTCAAGAAGCATTGAAGTTTTCAAGTTTTCACTGCATTGACACAAACAGAGTTTGACATTCTCAGCTCTCAYACCTGGTCTGTCACCAAGTAATTGTTGCTCGTCTCTTTGTCCTACAGTATTTCACTTACAGYATGATGTTATACTCATGCTGTACTCTCTTTTACTCATACTTTTACTTAATTACAGCACATTTAGGATCTATAGATCCTAGACACTAGCAAATAAATTACATTAACATCTGTGCTCTAAGACACCCATCATAAATTTAGCAATGTGCCAGGGTGAATGGCTTAAAAAATCATCCCCYAGGTTCCCAAAATGGGGCTGGGAAAAACAAGCAAGAGAAAGCACTGCTCTTCTGCTGCGATATCATTATGAAAACAATTTACTTTTTTCTGCCAGTGATAAGCACCTGCAATTCATTCTGATCAGCTAAAMAGCTAGCCACAAGCACGTTATGCTTATATTTGCTTGCATATTCAAGGAACACCACTGTCTCTGAAGGACCGGCAAAGACCATGTACCATGGGACAACTGCATGTCCCAGCCAGCCCCACTCAARACCGGACATACAAGGTTTAAGGTAAAAATTCAGAATTCACCACACACKGCAGAAGTAATTTAAAATAGCTGAGCTCTTAATAAGAGATTATCTCCAACAGCAAAATGCAACTCATATTTTCTTGCCAAGCACCCAGAAATGGAGCAAAAGAGCCTTGAAATGTAAGAAATCACCATTCCACCCTAAGAGACAAACCTAACGCAGACAGCTTCAGTAGCATTTTAAAAGGTTTGGGATTTTGCTGTTTAAGATTCTGCTAAATCAGAAATGAATTATCCTTTTTCACTGTGTTAAAACCTTTACATCAACTCTTGCATTTTTTATGCTGAAAAGTAATAGAACCATACTTTTGAAATATGCTGCTAGTGCATTTCACGGATAGCAGAAACATGGATTTTATAAATCATCCTTATTTTACCACTGCTCACTAACCTTTGCTGTTCTTATATATATATWATACTATATACAGCCAGGGAGTCCACATACTTCTGTAAGATACACAAAGAAATTATAGATACCAGCAAATGCAAAAACATTTGCACAGAATTCAGTTAGCAAAAAATTCAGCAATGTTTATCCTGGAGCTTGAAAAAAAATCTCAAAACAAATCTCAAAAAAAAAAAAAAAACAAAACAAAAACACCACACCAAAAAAAACCCAAAAAAACCCAAAAAACTTGAAGTGGATAATTTCCATAAATGCTGTGATTTCATCAAGTGATGCTACGCCTATTCTATGGAGTTACAGGGCATTGATCGTAACTATTCCTGCTGCAATACAACTCTTGTGTTGATATTAACAATGCAAAGGTCATTTTGACCTTTGCCTAGTAACTGGGTATCAGCTTGTGCCCATATTACTGTGTTCTGTACATCCGAAAACACAGGTGCAGATTTTTCAGTACMAATGCTTCAGGTTTCACATCAAATTATGTGTGAGCATGTCAGGAAAAGGATTAATAGAAGCTTTGCTCACAGAACATTCTCATGAGCATTACTGGGATTTTAACTCCTGCAAAGCCTAAAATGAGCTTTTTCTTATGCCAAATGAAATGCTGCAGAGAGTCATTATTACACATGATGATTAACTTTGAAAACCTTGTCTGCACTATCATTACAGATATTTTAATGGGAAAGATAGGAGATACGCATACCACAAAGGTTCTTCCTCAAACTTTCTTGACAAAACAGATAATTACTGCAGGCTTGCAGACTTTGAAAGCTAAATTTGAGGGGTTTCAGTATTACTGAAAAGCAGAACTGGGAAATTACACAAAGGCATTAGAGGCAAGATGAGATTTATGTGCTTCTTCCAAGGTTTAGGGCTCAACAGAGAAATAGAAAGCTTTCCTCGGCAAAGCTGACCTATAAATGCCACAGCAGCCGCCATTCATGTCTTATCTCAAACAGAGATTCCCACCCCAGACCACTTACAGCTTTCACATTTCAAATGGAAACATGTCACATTGGAAAAATTAGGTTAAGCTCAGCCAAATGCAAAAATTAATCCCAGATACGAGAGATATGTCAGAAAATTCAGCGGCAGTTAATTTTACTGGTGAACCCTATTCTGCAAAGGTGCTCAAGACGTTAGCTGTTTCYCTGCATCCCTTTAAAACCCTCTGTGGTTGTCAGCTACCAATAACACATTACCCGAAAACATGCAAAGAACATCCCTAAGACTGCTGTACCCTCTTTTCTTGCTGCAGAAYCCAGAGCAAGTAGAGACAGTACTCAAGAAGACAGCTTTACTGTTGATATCCCAAGTGCCTTGTACACCACAAAAGATCCTTCTAAAGTGCGCTTAATAGAGCAAGAAACAAGCCCCCATACAGCCTGTAAAATAAATGTGCCCTTTCTACAAAACAAAAGAAAAARAWTCTTCCATATTAATTCAAATCAATTAAACTTTTAAGTTCAAAGTTCTCTGTGGATGTATTAATTTTCTAAATTTAAATTTCAATTATTATGCAGCTCATTTGCTGAAAGTGTGGTGTTTTSTTTTGGGTCCGTTGGTTTTTGGTTCTGGATTTTCTTTTATATGGGCAGATTTAATACAGTAAACAAACCAGTGACTCTTACTAAGGATTGGTTTCCTTCTCACTTTCCCTTGACATTTCCCCCAGTTTTCTCTAATTGGAATATTAGCTTTAAACTAATGCAAGTGTTTACAACAAAACCAAACAAAGTACCATTATTAAAAATGTGAACCTAGGTAATGTTAYTTATTTGTGAAGTAACTTCTGATACAGTTTTCTTTCCAGCAAACTGTTATTTAGACCTTTTTGAATCCAGAAATTTTCTTTTTAGAAACCRAAACCACTGATCTTCAAGTTTCCTATAGGATGTGCAGACTTGCACTGAGAATTTAAATCTACTAACAATCAGCTTGCTTTTCCTAAGTAGCTTTTGCAGATCTTAGAAGTCATCCAAGGTAACCTCAAGTACACATACTGCAAACTGAAATCAGTACTCCAGATTAACATCCATGTATTAGCTGCTTTGCTACTGCTCCTCTGCAATTTAAGACAGAATGGGAGACTTCATTATTTTTGTTGCTAAGAATCCTGTCTCCTGTTGTCTGCTAGTAAGCTTCATTTAAGCTTCCTTATTCTTAAAGGCTGCAGACGTATTTCTGTTTGGCAAAACTCTGTCATTAACAACAGATTTGCTGTTCAGTGACACATGAGAAACTAGACTAGAATTTACATGCAATGGTCTAAGTTGCTCATCAGCAAGGTCAGCCAACTGCACACCTCGAGGCACAAGACAAGCTCTTCCTTATTGATCATAGAACCTCCCTGATTCCCCTCTGAGAAAGTCTACAACTAATMGTCACTGCAGAAAAAATATAGGCGCATCTATGCTCCAACAGCATCTTTATCTTTTTAACACAATGGGCATTATGCACTTTACCATTCGCTCTTTTGAGCCATGGCACTTTAAAAGTATCGGAATCGGTTAAAGTTTTTTGAATTCTAAAGCACTTGGAAAGGCTGGTGGCATATCCAACATTTAAGTGACAGAACATGGTTATGCAATTTCACTGTGGCTGACCCCTCCCTCAAGACTGCTAGCAAAACACTTGTCATGCAGTGTCGCCTTAGATGATGTTAAATGGCATCACCTCTCAGTGGAAAAAAAAATTCTTGCTTTGTGTTAGAATGAAACAGAATTTAAAATGCTGGCATTTGAAAGTATTGCTCAAAATGAACCTTTTACAAGACAATGACAAACTTGCGAAAAGCTAAAAAGTTAGGTTTATTTCATGTATGTTTCAGCAGTGGCATAAAAGTTTCATCTTGCTGACATTCACCTAGGTTCTCCAAATTACTCCCAGTGCATAGCGAATCAAAGACATCTGCAGTTGCTTCTCAGAGTATGAAAACTGGTTGCTTCRTTCTACTTCCTACAGGATTTTTCCAAAATTTCCTACAGGAGACCTTCCTGCCTGACACAAGAGAGGCTGCATATGACGCTTCCTCAGAAAACAATCTGGTTAGCTCCTGACCAAGATGAGCTGCTGACTAACAATTTCTCAGACCACTCCATGGATGATGGTCTTTTTTATCCAAGGCCCAGAACTTCTCAGTGGCATTTATCTTCTCTTCAGCGCTCTGGTACACTTCCAGCTCTTTCAAACATATGTTTAAGCTTCTCTGATACATGGTAGTGTGGTTACCTGTTCCACATCTGAGAAAGAATGTAAAAGCCTTGGATCAACTGCCTATTCTTTGAAGGACACGGTAACTGCAAAAACAGGTGATCGTGCCTGGAAAAATAGCTYAGGAGACCCTCCACCAGCTCTAGTAAGTGCACAAAGGCTGCTGGTGGAAGCCYGGCTCATAAAACCTACTGAAGTATCACAACAGACTCAATGAAAGCCTCTTCTTGGTTGGGTGCTTGAACAACAGTTCAAAAACCCAAAATTCTACTAATCAGAAAGACTTGAAGACTCCAGCAGCTTCAAYAGAAAGATGGTGAGAAGCCTGCCTACTGAGGTCCACAGTGCTGTAATAAGGATTTTCACAYAGCTTGCAGAAGTTTCAATCTGTACAACTTCAGTGAAATTTTGCATCACATTTTGCACCACTTTCAACTTACGCATATKAAGGCTTATGTCACTTACCCTCTCCTACTAAGCCACTTCATAATGTTTCAGGGGGGGGAAATTTAATAAACATTACTTATCTGTCTCTTTAAGAGTTTGAGGAGCTGGCAGCATAACCTGTGAGCAACTCCCACCACTTGCCATCTCCCAGCCATTCACCACACTSCTTCACATCTACTTTGACACCTACCATAACTACTTTATTCTTGTACCACTCCTTTGCCACCACGATCCATGCTTGCCATGGGGTAGAACAACCACTTTCAGGACTTACACAAAAGCTTAGAAAACACCATCAAGGACAGACAATCTGATGCATATGAATGCAGACAGGTTTGAAAAAGTGCCTATTCTTTCTGYGGCACTCTAGCTAAACCCTGGACCCTAAATAAACCCATCGCCATGAACTGCTGGTAAGCGACAGATGCAGGTGCAAAGACCCCATGCCAGCCTGTCTACTCCCTTCCATGCTACCAGAAGAGACAAGGGCCAGGTGGACTTCTGTCTCCCGGTGCTATGCCGGGTCCTGTTTCACAGCTTTGACTCCAGGAGGATTAATGAATTTTTAGACAAACAAGCAACAAGAAGTGGTCTCTCAGACAGCAAAACGTATAGCCTATTCTTGGGGTCATCAACAGTAATGATAACGATGCACAATTTTAAGGATGAAATACACTATCATTTGGATTGCCTCACTGAGAAAGTAGGGTGAAGGCAGCAAACCACCTAGAGTTGAATGATGTTTTTCAGGTGAAATTCTCATTCAGTAGAAAGTCTGTAGTCCTCCAATCCTTGCCCTCACAGCATGAAATTGAGACAAATAAGATTACGAGATCTTAAAGTGATCTATTAAAGCAGATAAAGCAAACACTGCAATGTGTTACTGCAACACACTGGAAGACATAACCAAAGTGTTAACTACTGTTTTTTCAAAGGAATAGGTCTTCATAGCTGCAGAGTACCATGAAGAGCGTGGAGTTGTTTCTGCTGCTAGCTTGCTAAACATAAACAGAAAATAGCAAATAAAAATGCTTAGAGAATATAAAACATTGTCAAACTCTATTTCTATCAAGTCAATTGTTCATAGTCCAAAAGATTAAACTCAATTGGATTAGAAAGGATGACACGTCACTTTCAGAAGCCTGTCTGTGACAATTACATTCATGAGACTGCAGAAGGCTGATCACCAGCAGAGGGAGGATAAGGCCAGTCTACAGGCCRGAAATACAAGTTACTAGTCCACTCTGCAGAAAAGACTATTGTCAGGTCAGGGCTTACACAGCATTCAGATTCTTAATCTACACAGCCCATCAACCAGGACTTGAGGAAGCTAGTGTAACAGTGACTCAGGTTTTTGCACCTGGAAGAGAAATCAGTAGCATTTGCATGAAACACGGAAGAGAACAATACAAAACCACAATAGGCACAGCTTGTTTGGGTAAGTAATATGCCTCACAGTACAGTAGAGACAAAAAGTAAAAAAAAAAAATTTAAAAAAAAAAAAAAAAAAGAATTAAAGAATCAGACAGCTCTTCCACAGAAAAGCTATTTCAGGGGAATAAAACAGCAGAGATTTTTTAACCAGGACACTCTACAGTCCCATTATCAAAAAGATCTCACTTAAGAGAAGCAGCAGCAGCAAAGGTGGTCAGGAAAGGGAGCAAAAGGACAAGGAACAGGCAGTTGCAGTTACTCAATTAAGTGTGACCTGAAGCCATGACTTAAGACTGCATCCTTGGAGTACTGGCCTTCCTTCCCTCCCACCCTGCTCCTGGGTCACTTTCTGCAGCGGCTCAGAATAGTGTGAAGCTTTTCACACCTACAGCACTGCTGCACTGACAACTAGATCAGAGCTGCAGGAGTGAATATGGGAATACCAGATTCGTTTTCTTTTGCCTGCATGTTAGAAAAAATCTGGACAGAAGGCAGACACCAGCTAAGAACTGTTTGCACTCCAGCTTTAGCAAACATTTTGTCTTAACACGCAATTCATYACATTATTATATCTCCAGTTTCAAGGAAGCTGATAATTTACTCCACCAGCAYAGAAAAACACTACTAAATTGGCAGATGTTTTCAGATATTGTGTATTATTTGATCCAAACCAAGGCTGACCAGACACAAGAGGCAYCTGATCTGCAACATGTCTGCAGACACGATTCCCTTTGCTTCTGCTTATAAAGGGTCTGTGGTTGACAGAAGCTAAACAGAGCAAGAGCAAAAGCAGAGAATTTCCACGGGTCGGAAGATTAAACCTAGATGCTAAGTGGCAATCATTTCTGCCTTTATGAGGAAAAGGCCATAGTTAGAACAAGCTGAGTGAATTCAGTGAAATCGTGACAACATTAAGCCATTCATCTCTGTGGAAGAACATCCCAGGCTTTGCAGCTAACATTTCACGATGTGAATGGGTAGAAACATTTGCTCACATAAGCTGGTTAAATGTGATTCAGCCCAGATGTCCGAACAGCTTAGCAGTCTTTGTTGCGAGATGTTTGCAAAACATCAATAAAGAATGACAGACACAAATACATGACTGAGTTCCTGTTCAGAGGACGTGCAAGTCCTGGCGTTTAACAAGACTACTTTTCATAGCACATATTGCTAACGCTGATGTACCATAATATAGTTATACAACATTCAGTTCTCGTTCAAATGAGAGGTAGAAATGGATCTGCAAATCTAAAACACMTGCCTGCTAGGGTCCCCACAACCTAATGCAGCAGCGTTGCACCTRCCAGCAACAAGGAGACAGAGTAAGGAGGTAAGAAAAATGCTGCCAGTCTTGGAAAATACCTGATACACCATGAGGTGGGGTGAAGTGCTCCACTTACAGCCATGACTCTTTTCATAAATGTGTACCAGGATAAGTCCAAAAGATCTGCTTTAAGTCAGTTGCAGGTATGAGATAACTAGGGCCAGAACTGCATTTACACTGGATCTGCTCAGATACTTCTATGACAATAGCGGCACTGTTCAGCTCTCTCAGTCTACACATAGTTCTGGAAAACGCACACATAAAAGACAGCATTTTAGAAGAAAGTATCGTAGACATACAAAGCTTAACATGAGAATCCAGGGTAAAAACACCACAGAGAAAAACTTCAAACAAGGCCAATAACATGACAGTAATTCATCCTCCCAAATACAAGGTCATTTTCTACTCTCATTGTGGAATGTATTGATTCTAATTAAGCACAAAATTTCCTCCAGCAATATGATGTCTGGCTCAGCCAGTTTCTGCAATGCATGTATACACTACAGATTTACCCTTAAAAAAGCAACCTAGGTAAAACCCATGGACTTGATGTATTATGCAAATATGTATAAAAACTCACATACAAACTTTTGCACAACTACTCCACTGAGGTATTTCGTTCAGTAGAGTGCAACAAACTGATACACAAGCACTTTCATAAATAGAAGTATTCCCCTTACTCAAGCAACAAATTAACCCCAACACTACTGTCCTAGATTATCTGCTAGTGGAATTTTAACAGAATTCAGAGTTGAAACCAACAAAGCAGCTTGATTAGAGCCCAAGTTTAACATATACCAACAGACAAGCCTTAACATAAGAGTTCAGACCTACCTGCAGCATATGCACCAGTTCTCTTCTACTACTTAAAACAGGATAGTATCCAATTTTGTAAGAAAGAGGCATTAAACAGGCAAAAGAATGGATACGCAGTAATCGATACCAATAAATTTATCATCACAACAGGACACTGTCTTCCCAGATACCAGGTTTATTGCCTTCAAATTTCATTCTGAAGTCAACAAATTAAAGCAAATACTCAACTTTGAAAGGGCCTAACAAGTACAACAGTGTTCTACATCTCTGACTTCCCACCTACAAGAATGGAAGTCAGCTTCAAATACTCCTAAAAGTTGTCCCCTTTAATAGTCATTCTTCTGCTTGTAGCAGGCTATTCAGATATCCTAACTTGAGAGTATTTGCTTTGACCTAAACTTTGCAAGTTCTTTTTTAACTCTGGGGGTAGAAGGACTGGAAGAAAATTGAGCAACAAGCACCTGTTAGATGCAAGCAAAGCAAAAACTTGTTCATGCTGTACATGCCAAATTTTAATCAACACAAGAACACTGAAACCCAGAACAACCATGTTCTTGATATATTTCTGCCATAAGTCTTCATATTCTAAACAAAGTAAATTACCTTTTGCGTATCACCCTCCTTCAAAAGTCATTAATAACTACTATAATTGTTAGACTAAGTTATAAATGTAGCTTTCCACAGTGTTCCACCAAAAGGAAAGCAAAAAAGCAAAACAAATGGTTTTGTGGCAAAGAACAATTTTGGGGTTGAGGAGACCAAAAGGAAAGCAAAAAAGCAAAACAAATGGTTTTGTGGCAAAGAACAATTTTGGGGTTGAGGAGAAAAAAAAAAAAAAATCAACTAACAGAGATTACCCTACCCATTATTTAAAACATACATAGAAAGCTTACTGAATGTTTAATCAGTATTTTGTTCTAATGTGTACCWACCATTTCACAGAACAGAAGCACCACTCTCCTGCATCTGTATTTTGAAGGTACATGGACCAATTGTTTCAGACAGAATTGTACAAGTACTCTTCCTACCTGCCATATACCTAGGATGGCAATGTACAAGCAGTCGCTCTAGCCAATTTTGTTCCAAAAGCAGTTATTGCTCTCCTTGTTTCTAAACACAATTTAATGAAGCCATCTGCTCACAGCTCCATGTATTTTAAAAACATCCCGCATTCTTTATGCTCTCTTTTACAGTTCCAATCTGGCTAGCATCCCAAGGCTACAACCTTTGCAAAAAGCAAGAAGCAGAAAAAAATTCCTGAAAATATTGTGTTCATATTTACATTAAAACACTTCAGTATCTGCATGTATCATATGCAGGTATCACATTACTGACAACATTTTTGGCAATATTTGGATTTTGAAGAAAGGCAACAGAATAGCAGACTGGAATGCAAATTGAATCTTGGAATGCTTGTTTTTAAATATTTGAACAGATTAATTGGTAATGTAAACCATGTTCAATTSAGGAAGGTAACTGATCGATAATTTTAAAATACCTCGGTGGTACAGCGTCATATAAGCACAGCCAAGAAGTTGAGAACTTATGTTCGTTTAACTCTGTCTAGTCCATTTGTAAAACAGCAACCAGAAAATACAGATTTAAAACTACTGCTGTAGGAGCTACAGGAAAGTGCCACATAACTGCCACACATCTGTGGCAGTTGCTTTCAGCTGTCAGGATGTTGCCTATCCTTGCAGGATGTACAGGACAAGAGTACTAGAAGTGGCACAACTTGGCGAGAATGACCCTAAGGTAGGTCTCCTACATGAAGTTACTGCTTTTACACATAGTACAGACAGGGAACATATACCAACTTTTAACACTCTAATCTTAGAGGCACATTTCTCCAATTTCCCATCTGCTAGCATCCCTCTGGCAGCAGCTTAAAACATGCATTTTCAAGGAGATATACTGCAGCAAAGGATTAACTTCTGCTGCATCTGGCAGTATGAGCAAGCATCAATTATGGCTTCGCATCTGAAAAATACATCCTCCACACACCAATTCAAACCCTGTTTCATTGTGCATTCAACGCAACTCTGAAATTAATAGTGTTGCAAGTCCACCAGAAAATACATTCATCATGGTACCAAGTACAATGGAGTCTTCAATTTTGCCAGGCTCTTCTAGATCACTTTTCAATATATTAATGGTTGTGCTCAATCACAAACAAAACACCACGAGCAACACAAAAAAAAAAAAAAAAAAAAAACCTCCAAACAAAAATAAACAAACAACCCCCCCAAATTAAAAGAAAAAAAACAAAACAAAAACAAAACCCCAACTAAACAAACAAACAAAAAAAACCCACACCAAAACCAACACTGAAAACCTGTAAATGGCACAATAAAAACACCTAACTTCATTCACAGGAGAACAGAGCCCTGAGCCACCAACAGCAAAAGCCTGAATACACACCATTGCTGGGGACAAGAAAGGTAGAAGACCGGCTTTCGAGTGTTTTTCATTACAGTTTCCAAAACGAATGGTTTCCAAAACGAATGGTTTCTCTCTGGGAGTCACATTGAACTTACTAAAACTGCATATCCAAAATTTCAATAATCATGTGGTACGCAGGAGAGCTATGGCAGAAGCACGGCACAGAAAGAAAATCAGCCCAAAGCTGCTCTTAAAAAAAAACCAAAAAAAATAAAGGCAGAATTCCACACCAAAACCTGGATGTGAACATTTGCTCTCACAGCACTGAGAATTCCATGCTCACWATTCAGAACATATTGTCAAAGGGCTGCTTCTTCAGAGAGCCAAGCCTGTTGCAGCATGAGGAGGAAAAAGAAAAATCTCAATTTTCAGGTTATTTTCCCAGATTTCTCTGTAATTAAGCCAKAATTATGCCTTCCAAACTTGGCCTTTTCATGACCATCGCGCAAGGAAAGCAAGACTGTCATTTTTGGTTTTTATACACATAGAACAGCAATGTAGTGCAATAATTAAGATGCAATTTTTTTCCAGTGGTGGGATTCTTCAAAAGCAATCATGTGCCTACTGTCACAGCCACAGCTAACTCATCTGAAATAATAGGTGGCTGACAGAGACAGCTCCCAAACTAGGCCAAAGCTATCAAAGGGACTTCAAAATTTAACTTCTCCTGGAAGCCAGCTCTCATGTTGCAAATGGTGCCACTTCCTCATTCTGCATGCGTTAAGTGACTGAAACATAAAATTCACGAAAATCAAATTAGAAAGCACTAAGAGAGTGAAATGGCACAAGTGCTGAAAACACACAGCATCTCCTAAGAAACAAAACTAGTCCATAATTCTAATGAAAATGGKGTAAATAGGGTGTTTGAAACACTCATATTTAAAACACACAAATATATCTCTCCTTCTCTGCTCTGGCCTGAGAATTTGCGCCCTGACAGCAAAAACTTCACTCACTGAACGGCATCAGTCTCCCCGCTCTGTGCCRTAAGAAAGGGCACATCTGCAGAGTGATAGCAGGATGGGCCTTGCTGTAAATGGACCCAGCATGCTGAGCTCTCCGACCCTGCACATCCCTGGTCTCAGGCCASAAAAAAGGCAGCCAACAATCACTGTGCAAAGGGGAAGTAAAAGATTTTCCCATCAAAGGTGGCATGGGAGTCTACATTTAGCAGTCAGTGGCTCCTTAGCAAATTACTGCTCCAACAGCACCATCATCCAGCTCCTTCTCACATTCAATTAAAATTCCCAGCATCATCCCCCACTGCATACTGAACCAGCCGAGGCCACATGGAGAGCAGACTGGCATTAGTTATGAACACTGCAAGAAAAGAAACAGCGCTCCCTGGAACTCCACTTTCTTTAACCAGGGCTCCTAGCTGAAGGAACTAAGGCAGGGATCCATACTGCTGTGTGTTTCAGCACTTCTCAGACCTAACATATTCTGGAGCATACACTTCTGAGATATACAAAAAACAAGCAAAAACGTATTTTCCAGTTATCGCTAGAGTCACATCTGCATATGCGCATTTCTTCTCCCCTTTGATGTCTAGTGTCTGATCAGTGTTACTTACCAGGGGTTAAAGAGATTGTAAACTATCAAGRGCTTGAAATTTGCTCCATCAGAAAAGCCCCCAAATTCACTTGTTTGAAGAGTATCAGGTGCAAGATGGAAGATAATTTGAATAAATACTAGCAGTGCGTTAATGGAGATGCAGAGATTTGCCAGCAACTGACACTGTCTTTTCTCCACCTCCACCAAACAGGAACAGAATCACTGAAGGGACCAGAAGAACAGGATCAGGTACACAAGCCAAAAAATTCACACTTTATACAACTTCCAGATTGACAGTGCCTGAAAGTGACACTTCCGCAGTAGTAAATATATAACATATGTATTACTATGAGAGATGCAGAAAGCTAGTTGTGCACAAGTTTCTTCCTCTTGCTATTAAAGACAAATGAAAACACTYAATTTGAAGCTTCAAAAAATTTACCCAGGGGAAAAGATAGGGCAGTTGTCTTTATGGGAAGAAATGGAGGTGTAACATCATTTCTCAGCCGTATCAGTTTCTGAATGCAGCTCAATACGGTGCCAGACTAGTTTTAGTACTAATGCAAGGAAACAAGGAAAAGCTTATTTAACTGCAGATTTTCAGGAAGAATATGCTGTCTTTCACAGTGCCAAGCTACAGTTTTGGAAAGCATTAAGGTTTTGACTGAAATTCTACCAACCACAGAAAATACACTGGAAGCTACCAGACAGCTGCTGCCAAAACAAAGCATTTTGAATGTGTTCCTCACAAGTTTGGGTTTCCACTAATCCACCTGTCTCCTCAATTTTTAATTATATATGAGTATCCTTCTAATCTCTTTTATGGAATTTTCCTTCTGGCAGTCACACCAGAGACTTGACAAACTGTGAAGCASGTCTCTTCAGTTCACAGCACACAGAGGGTTAACACTCTTGCTAACCAAATGAGAAAACAGTGCAAAATACAATTTCATTTGAAGTCTGTTAACTTGCATTTAAGCCTCAGAGAAGGTGAGAAGCATACAGAGAGGCTGGACCTCTGAGGCTCTGAAAACCTTGGGCTGATACCAAAGGACTGAATAAATGCTAAGTGCAAGTGCACAAGCTGTGCTTTCTGTGACACACGCACATAGAAGAGCACTTCAAAATCACCAACCTGAGCATAACAGAAACACAGAGCCACAGACAGCTAAAGGATTCTGAGTTATCACATTATGAACAACATGTCAAAGCCTGTAACACATGTGCACTAARAAGTCGAAGATATGGAATTCAGAATAGCAGGACTCAGTACAGATTCTACCGTATTTGCTTTCTTCCCATCCTAGATGTTGTTTCAGTCCCTTAAGCAGATAGCTAACAGAGGCTTTGGCTGCCTCAAAAAGCCTCTCTCTACAGTGGTGTATGAGGCATGCCAAGCCTTTCATTACTTCATTCTCACTCCCAGCCAAAACGTGAGCTTCCCCAGAAAATTAATAAATAAATAAATAAATCATTGAATGACAGTGCTCCCACAGTCCTCTTCTGTTCCCRTGCTGATGAAAACTAGCAGACTGTGGCAGGGACACAATGATTGAGCATTATGAGAATATAATGATGTGTCGCAAATGGTCAGCAGTAGGACCCAAAAACGACCATCGAGGAAGAAGCGAAAGGGACAAATCACCTATCCTGAAGCCTGTTTATTTACTCTTGTCTTCCAGCTTCACTGACTGCAGAATGCCAAAAGCCATTTGAGTGCTGTGGGATAGAGAAGATAAATACCTGACYACAAGTTAAGCAAGTATAATTTGTATCACAAGCTAGTTTCACCATTTGGACAGCATAAAAAATGAAGGAGCAAGCACTATTTGCATGTTTAAAATTTACTTGCCACATGTTGGAGACTGAACATGTACCATAAAGAATCATTCAGAAAACCAGGCAATGGGTCTGGCAAACACAAACCAACTGCATTACAGTTTTAACACAAAGTCTCACAGCCCTCAGCCTGATACAACTTCAGGCAGCAAACAAAGGCTGCAAGAACAAAAAAAAAATCAATCTGAATGACACAGTTCTTTCCAGAAACAAGATGAAGTAAACTAATTTGAAATAAATTAATGTTTAACTAAATTCTTCCATCTCACTTTATCAAAGTTAGACTGGTATTCTTATCAGAAGATTCTAAATGCAAAACTGCTAGAGAAGCAGGTAGTGGAATGAGTAATGAATGGCTACACCCTCCGGATCAATGAACAGTGACAGACCGATCATGACACACGGTACAGTCACGACAGCTGCAGCAGACAGAAAATGCTTTGTACAAAAGCTGTAATCAGGATAGTTTAGAGCTGTCAAAGTTAACTTACAACTAAGACTTTCACAGACAGGCACATCATTAACCTTTGTTTTTCATGCTATGCACCCTTGAGTAATGGGTATGTGAAACTTTTAAATGCTTGTCTACCTTACTGTAAATGTAATGGGGTCCCAAAGAGAAAGCATTGCAATTACTAAAACAATTTAGGTAGTACTGCACCTTGAGAAGTAAAACAAGGTCTTCGATAAAAGCTCTGCCTAAGCATGATGGCATCCACTTGCTTCCCTCGATACTAAGCCTAACACTCTCAGAAAAGGAGTTTCAAATCAGATAAATCATAATACACAGCTACCGGCACAAGTCTAACTTTTCTGCCAATCAATGAGTTTTAGATGCTGCAACTCAGGCACCAGTCTGAAAGGTTTCCAAGGCAGACAACTAAATATTCCTGTAGGTTAGTGTATCACTGAGCAATGGGCCTCCTAGCATAGTTCAAACAAACAGTACTAACAGACTGTCCATTAATTAAAGCTGACGCTTCCTTGCCCATCAGGCAACAGCATTCAGGAGCCATCACATAACGAAACCATTGTTAGTCAATCTTTTACATATTCAGCTGGAGAACAAAAGGTGACTGTTCTACAGTCAACAAGGATGAACTTCTGCAGGTAGCTCCACTTATGAACAAACACAACAGCAAAAAGATCTTGCACTGAAGGAAGAGGTGAAAACTTTTGGTAAAAATAAAACAAAAAAAACCACTGAAGTTTCCTCTTGCAGTTTTTCACAGAACAGCATATTTTCATAAGAGCCATCAGATTTTACGCCCAACATCGTACCATTTACCTACTGCCATTAGCTAGAAAAGACAATACAGAACCCTCACCTAGGAAGGACAGTTTACCCTCCTTCCATCCTCCTATGTCATCATATTTAGTGCCCTTTCCAACTTTTCAAACCTATGAATAAAAYACAACACTTAAACACTCCAGGACGACATAAACATCTAAAAAAATCAGATATTCACTTCTTTCAAAACATTTGTGATATGCCAGTTATTCTTCTGTAAAAATATTATGTAAGGAAATGCAAAATATAAGGAGAAGGTAAGAAAATTCCTTTCACATAGGAATGTGAGAGGGATTTTGAGCTTCTGGTGGTGTTCCATGAATACACACAACACATTTAAAAACAAAAATCAATCATATCAATGTAGTTTCTAAATTGTGCTCTTTTATCAACCACACTAACAAGCAGCAATCATATGTGGCACAATGTGAGGACCAACTGAAAAGAGCAGAACACTTTCATCCCAATTTTCATGAGAAGAACATTCTAAGCTTCAGAAAAAAAAGTAGGGAAAGAAATCTCAGAATAAAATGAAATAACAGGCTGAGACAAGTAAAGGGCCTCTAATGTAGTGATTTATTCTAGCACAGCCTGTTAGTGTCAGGTTACGTAACGAGCCCACATGATTTAGGAATTCATGTAGGGAGAAAATGTTTTTCAATTAGAAATATGGATCTGAGTTGGCTGATGTCAAGTGCCTGTAAGTGATAATCTAATGAAAATGACAGATGAACACTTTAAACAAAGTCTTAAAATCCATTACTTTTTATAACCCCAAGTTTATGAAGAAAAGCCTTAATGTTATCTTCAAAATCAACCAAAAGAAATTCGAGGGGCAGATATAAGCTGTAATTCTCGCAACTACCAACAGTTCTCTTATTTTCAAATCTCTCTGCTTCCAAATTAGGATACAGATGAAACAATGTAAGCCATCAAAACACAAAGGCAGGTAACACAACCACYGTGAATTAGAGGTAAAGCCTGCAAGAAATGAAAAAACTCACAAAGAACAATTATTACATGACAACCATTTACAGAAGGGAAGATATGGGTGGAAAAAAAACCATGCAGATAACAAAGTCAAAGCTGMCACTGAAAATCAGTTTGCCCTTCTGCGTAATGCAAGTTGCTAAACCTCTCCGTAAGTCAGCTGAAGTGAAAATCTGCTCTTAGAAAAGCAGTTTCCAACATATAGCCTCCTGCAGAGACAGAATCTATTACTACTTTTCTTTTAAGAAAATGTGCTTTATTACTGCTCTGAAATATCTGCCCTCAGGTTCCAAATATCGGGGTCCTACGTACGTTAAGGAGTCACCTAAATTTTTCTTCCYCATCATTTGTATTTATCCTTATGCCCATTACCTTTTCTTTCAGAAGTCACACAGGTAGGGAGTGCTTCTTGAATTTCTCACTGTAAACATTTTCTAGCATTTATAAACCCTCCACGGCTCAGGGAATATCCTGTATTCCTTCACAGGCAAATGAAATAACAGAAGRAGATTAAACCAAGCTTTTGTGAGCTTCACTAAACTCATACGCATTACAAGCATCACAGATTAAAAACATACAGTTTCACAATGGTTAAGACATAACAATAAAGGTACAAATGATTCCTTGCAAGTGCCTTTTCAAACTGTTTTTGAGACGTTCAGAACATGTCTGTCCMAAACCTTGTGTTTTCAAAGCAACCAGGTTCAGAGCCAAAAGTCATGACCGAGGCCAGCAGCCTCTGGGGGCTGTCTGCACTGGAGCCCTCCGATGTCAATTACGGTAGCTCTAGAGTAAAAAGAGTGCTCTTACTGAAAAGAGTAAGTGCAAGCATTTACTCCCCAGAACTTGTAAGACACAGATACTCTTTAACAACATAAAGGGCACGGGTAAAGCCTTTCTTGGGATTTGTTTTTAGKTTTTTTTCTTTTCTTTTCAATCAATGACTTTTCAGTACACCAAGGTCTTTTATTAAGTCATGCWACTTCAGCCAGTTCATCACAGTTCCTAGGGTTAAGAATAAAAAAGTAAGCCTTAGTGCACTTCTACATTTCTTTTCCTCTGTAGCTACATCACTTCATGTGGGTAAAGGAGGTGTTTCAGGTAGAAATCCTTCTGACCAAGTAAGGACCAGAGATAAGCTATTGAGATACAGATTTTTCTCATTGTACAACTTTGGCCATGCCATGAATACATGTACTTCTCCTTAAACGAGTCCAATTCTTATACTGCTAGAAGACAAAATCCCCTTGATACTCTGATTCCCATCAACTAAAACCTACATAAAAGTTTGCATGAGGAAGGGAAACAAAATTAAATRTTTTGACTTATTTCCTTCTACCCTTTTCATTCGCCACAAGCCAACAAACCTCCTGCCTTCATCACTCAGCAGAAATCACTTAGCTTCATCACCATCTGAACTTGCCTTCTTCAGGCAATGAGAATCCCAATGTTTGCCTCTCAGCTGAGCTTAAACATTACACGGACAAGAGCTAAGCAGTTTCTGGGCGGGTACAAAGAGGCAGCAAGGTGAGGGGAGGGCCACCCAGCTGCAACACCAGAGAAGACAAGAGTTCCCTCACACTACAATACCCAATGCTGCACATGCCCCTCAACACAGCTTTGCCTTCCCACATCCTACAGCTAATCTGGCCACTGCTATATCTGGGTCCTGTCCTCCTGGACATGAGTACCCTGCTGTGCTGCACCACAGGGAGGAAAACAATGGGGAATGCAAGGCGACAGAAAGGGTCCTGTATCTTCCACCAGCTGACATTGTGATTTGGGGACCCAGTTTTGTTTAGAACTTGACTTACATGGGAAGCAACCGACATTATCTTGGTTCCATACTCCTACAGCAAGAGGACAGCAGTGACCATAGGGATTTAAGGTAGTGGCTACTATAGAAAGCTCCTYCACAAAACAGGAGCAAATACTTCAAAAATTGATACACACAGAATTCAGAGGATTACAGAAAAGCATTCTGTGACACCAAAATGGGAAAAGGAAAAAAAAATACAACCCAATACTGTGCTGTAAGTGAGTCCTGGAAACTGTAGAAACCTGATGGTCCAGATGGCATGAGTTACCATTCTGACAAAACAGATCAGTTTAGACACAGAATACGTCCAGATTACACATTTGAAAACTTTATTAACAGCATCATGACACAGAAGAAACAGAAGCCACACAGAAGCCCTCACAACAGGCCCTGTTATCATCATCAAATACAAATACTCTAGAAAAGAATCTTACTTGTTATACCTGCTTTCGTTGCCATTTTTGCAGAATCCAACTTCTACAGATACAAAGAGGCAATTCGCAGCTCTTCACCAACATTAAATGGGACGGAGCTATTGTGGCAGGCCCAGTCCCACCTCCCAGGGCCAGCAGAGCAAGCCTGTGCCAGAGGCTTTTGGTTTGCTCTCCCTTCCCTGGTGCTGGATCAGAAGCCAGTTTGGACCCATATGCTCACAACCACCATTACAGCTGTCTGCAATGCAAGCCAAACCATGCCACAGAGCACTGTTTCCCAAAAAGSACAGGGAAGGTAAAAGACAGAGGATGTGCTTCCCAGAGGCTCAGAGCCTGCTCCTTCTGGCAGACGCTGGGAGGCAGGGAGGGCGTGGTCAGACACATGGGGATAGAGCTGGGCAAGAAGCTGAGAGAGGCAGTACTCATCACGGAAAACACTGAGTGTAAAAACCTACTAAGAGGCATAAATTACTACAGACAAAGGCCATTTTTGTAGTGCGGCCAAAAGGAGCTGTGGCACTGCACCTTTCTCAATCATTAATCCAGGGGAAAACRGAACAGTACACTTCCTACCCATCCTTCAAAGCAGGTTCCTCCTGGCTCACTTCAGCTCCAGCAGCCTTTCCCAGATGCTGGTGCTGGACAGGCATGGCTCTCCTGTCACACTGCCTGGAATCAGGCACGGGCTGACAGCTGTTCTTCCTTGTCCCACCTCCTTGCTCCATGCCTTCAAGAAAGGCACAAAGGTGTCAGAGGACAGCCTTGCTGACASCCAGGTTGATCTTGCTACACCAGACTCCACTTACAAGAAAGGGGAAACAAAAAAGTTAACATCAAGATACTCAAAGTAAGAGGCAATGTCAAACACAAGAAAGGTAAATAACTCCATACCGAATTTAGGAAGAAAAGTAAGTCCATGCTCTTAGTATCTTCAGATGATAAACCTGAAGACCCTGCCATCCCAGAAGTAACTACCCCTCCTTAATGGTTGCCCAGTTATGTTTCTGTTTGGTGAAGAGTCTGGGTCCAGAGCCTCCCTGGATCCCTACCACATCTCACATCCCCARTCAGCCATTGGCCACCCCAGGAGACTCTGGTCATACGAAGCCACCAGCTGCTGGCCAACACTGCTGCAACAGCCAGAGGAGCCCCTACACAACAGACAGTAAAATACCTTGCAGAAGAACATGAGATCTACAGCTATCATCTACCATTAATAATTTCAGGCACAGTATCAGACAGTCTCATTATTTTTAAAAAAGGGCTTTGTTCAATGTTAAAACCACACAACCAATTTATCAGACCCTTAAAAGGCATCTTATCCAAGCTGAATACATCAACTGATTAGGTTATTTCACATTAAGGGTCAAACCTCCTTTCCTAAGGCATAGAAAGGCAGCTTTTATCAGTGCACATTTTATACCCTGAAACTCTTACCCAAGTTTTTCACCGAGAACTGATTGTCAAATAATCTGTATTTTAACTAGACATTACAAAAAAACAACATTAAACTCTGCCAAACTTGTACCTGTTTCTAGCTTTGAAGAAACCCTGCTGSTATGCACATAACCCATGTGCACAAAACAACACCACAGCACCCTTATAAAAGAAGGAGATACCTTCTCCATGCCTAAACCCTATTCCATAGTCACATGTACTGTCGGACATAAATCCAGTCTAAACGATATGGAAAATTAAGAGTTTAAAGTGCTAGACAAACATACACAGCATGACTAAGTACTTTTTGTTCTCCAGGCACCCCTCAACAACTAGACTAAAGATTCAGCATGTCTGCAGCAACCATTCTTTCAGGAAGATGATTAAAAAGAGGCTGGACACCATACTGTCCCTATGATGCAAGTTTTGATACAGAAAGATTTCTGTAGCACACTTAAAAATTTAGACATCAAATCAAGGAGTGAATTTAGACCTATCACTAAACAGCTGTGACATCTGTCATTAACAGAAACATTTTCTTAGAATTTTTTCCACCATTCCAAAGCAAACAATAGCCCTGAAAAAGACTAATCACAAACTGTATGTATGTACTGTRTGATTCAAGTTTATCAAGCTATAGAAAGTTAGTTTTTAAATTACACAAAAACTCCTGGTTTCAGCCTGCTTACCTACTAAGTAGTCTGCTGTTAAGACAAGACCAGCAAACTTCACAGCAACTGTCACATACGGGTGAGTAAAACCGAAGCAGCTTTGTAGCAAAACACCACCTACTGCCTGCAAAGTCACTACTAAATTACAATTCTGTATTAAAATCAGCAACCTGTTCAACATAATTTAAAAATATAGGTTAGAAGCAGCATATTAAATCTTAGGGAAACTACTTAAAGCAGAATGCAAGCTGTGAAAAAGCACCAACCACTAACAGTAACAACAATTCAGAAAACATCCCCCAATTCATTAGTAGCCTAGTAACTAATCATAGTGAGATGGTCAGTGTTGGAAAGCATCCCCAAAAGCCTACAAAGCCAGATTACATCACCCTTACTTTATGGAGACACTCCCTCTACACTGAAGGTCTGGGCTTAAACCAAGACAGCCCACAGAACAAGATGCCACCTATTGAGAATGAACAACTTGGTGAAAAACCYGTGCCTACACAAACAAGATCAACTACTAACCTGAATTAAAATCAAAGAGAAAACAAAATATGCAGCCTGCTCTAAGAAACTGTCTGCTGGTGACATTAGAATGCCACATGCTCTTATAAAATTGACCCATAGCAGAAGTTAAGGTGCAGAGAGCACTGAAATGTGAGGCAAAGATGTCGGTATCAAAAGGAAGAGGATATTGTGCAACAGGGCTTCACCAACCCACCCTCTGCAATTCCATCCTAAAACTTGGGGGGAGAAGAGATAGCCTGACAACCCATCATCACAGAGATCATAATCTCTTGCTCAAGGGAGAGGCGCAGAATTAAAATTATTCCCTCCTTTGGTAGCTGCCAAAGAACATGACCTACAATTCCACGTAACGTAATAAATGAAAGAAAGCCAACACTTATGAAATATTTTTGTCAGCTGAAAGAAACTGTCACTTCAGTCAAGTCAGATTCACCCCTAATTTGTTGATGCCCATTTTCATGCTCCAACTCACCACAGCACAGATCACACCATGGTTTCACCGACACTCCTCTTGCTGGCAAAACCAGCTGAGGCAGCTTCTGGCCCCGCAGCAGTACTGCTTTGTCACTGGTGGGGCCACGCCATCAGCAAGCAGCACTGATGTGGTGCAGCACAACACCTCTAAGCAGCTGCACTACCACTTCTRAGAAAGCTGCATGGGAGCAAGGAGATGGAGTGGGAATTGGCAGAAAACTGACTGGCTTTTCTGGCACATGCAATGGCAATGGTGCACCAACACTGAGAGGCACAAGCCACCATGAATGCARTGACCATGTGAAACACGTAAAGCACCACTAATGCCGCTGTATTTGAGTTGATCATAATGAGCAAGTGGGGAMATTAGATATTTGCATATGTATTCATAATAAAGAGTTTTACTGCGCAATTTTCAAGCTACATTAAAACAATAAATATAATCATGGAGAAGAAAGAGGCAACTTTGGTTTTGCCCATAGTAAAGATGAAACCACAGGCAAATCTGCATTGAGAACAACCACACTGTCCTTCCCAGAAGGGCTTGCATTCATGCTTSACAGTCTCAAATCCCACTGACTCCTGTTTTAGGTAGGAGGAGTGCAGCATGGACACTGTTACATGCCCAACGACATGAACAGGCCAAGTCCCCAGGCCATAACACCATACCATACTCTATGTCCTGGCAGCACCACCATACCATCCAACTAACSAACCCCAAGTTAGCTCCTCACAAGGTCTTTCTTGTAAACGTGTAGCACCCAAGCACACCAAGAGCCACTGCCATACACATGCAGCTCAAAGTTCAGGATCCTTTGCAAACATGACAGCCAGTCTATCCCAAGCTGCAGGCACTCCTATACATCCAAACACTACACCAATTTAACATGGCCTTTCTGCCTGTACACTGTATACTACAGATATCAACCACCAACACAGCAATACCATGTAAAAACCTGTAGCAACCTGTCTTGTGGGTTTTCATGCGTCTGTAACTAGACCACACAAATAATCATCCCAAGACAAGGGGGCCCACTTCTTGCTATAGATATGGTAAAATAGACAGCCTGAGTACCACTACTAGTTGAGAAACCACTATCATACCTGAGTAATCTTTGCACACAAAATAAGCCTCTTCAACGCAGACTGTCTGGGTAGACACTGCTGATGAAGCTGAAGGACAAATAAAGGTCACAAAGCTGAGAGAGTTTTAAATACCTGCTTGGGAAACAAACCTCAAAAAAAACACACAGGTTTAAAAAAAAACAACCAACCATATTCTTAATTTGCATAGTACCATGAGATCTTCTGAGCTACTATACCTTTACCTCACTTTGTAATTAGGACTCTCTCAGTAACATGTGCATGGGATTATAGATTTCCTTCACTCCCTGCCCCCCAATCAAGTTTCAAGTTTGTGGAGCAGATCCAAGGAGCTGGTTTCTATGCATTCCTGAGGGAGAAAAGGCTATAGAAAAGTCTTTTATTTCTGCATGTATTTCCCAGAAGGCCCAACTAATGCAAAAGGAAATGTATCAGGCTTCTTCAATGGGGGGAGGGCAGGAGGGGATTAACATGTTTCATGGGCAGAGAGTGTGCAAGCCGGGAGTGTTGAGCACTTCAGTCTGAGCAATTAGATGCAATTCTTTTGTAAACCTTACGATAAGATATCTGAAATACCCTTTTCAACAGAAAAACCTACTCAAGTAAGCGTTAAAGTAAATTGTGCTGAAAAACTGACTGTATGTCTTAAAAAGCTACTGTAAAGGGGCACGCTTGAGACTGCATATGTGCACCTCGTGAGACTCACCACTAAAGCACTGCAGCATCATGAATTTAAGGGTATAAATTCAGGAGGGCATGTTTTCATTCCAAGTCAGCATTATCTGCATGAACAGTTTCACGTAACTGCTACCAATGGTTTCCTCCTCCTAAACTGATTTTGTACATAATTCTTTACAAAGCTTTTCAAGAACCTACTGAGTATGGATCCAGCTTCAGAAAAATGCATCAAAATTAAAAAATAAATAAAAAAAAAAACACAAAAAGGCAATTAAGAACAGAGCAACTGTTTTCCATACTAAAGTAAGTATTACAGGAAAACTGAATAAAAGGTTATTGCTCCAGGATTATGATTCTGGCTGCTGAGTCTATTTCACTGGCAAAACATATCTACAGGCAAYGCACAAAGCAGCTTTTACCCCATCTCACATCTCCAGGGACTCAAATCACGACTCCAGCTACCACATACACTGTCAACTGCGGCATTCCCTGAGCCTCAGTTGTTCCCCTCAGGGTTGTTTTATCTTTAAAACAGCCCCCCTTCCACTTGCTCGCAAAAGTAGGATTTAAGGCAGACATAAGGCTAAATTTGCTGAAGGTACACACTGCTTTCATTTTTACAGAGGATAGGCAGCAGACCATGCCACTCAGGCTAACATATACTTACCAACATAAAACTAATTGAATAAGAAGCCTAACTCAAGTTTTACTTCATTTGCTGGTTCAAAAATTCTTACTCRCCCTGTATTTWAAAACTGTTTGCAATTTAATAYAGCATGCAACCATTATAGCTGTCTWCTCACTCTAAGTAAAAACAAATTCCCAGAGTTAATCAGCATTAATATTGGTTACAGTGTAAACAGCCTATGATATTTAACTAGTACATTCAATAACACAATCACTCATCCTCCTCTTCAACCCTCACATAGAAAGGTAAAAGCAGCAAAATTATTTATTTACTTAAAACCAAATAATCAGGTTGATAGTTCCAGGACTGTGCTTTTAAATGGTGAACTATTCAGAATTGCATTTATAACATTTAGTAAATCAATGGGAAAAAAAATAAGATTTAGTACTGAAATTGCTTAGTCACATCTTTCCCCTACAGTCTCATTTTACAGTATCTGAAGGCTTCCACTTTTGCAAAAATACATTCTGGATTTTAACACTACGAATGATAGACATTTATATAAACTCTCTGTACACAAAGATCAACACTTCCAACAGTAACCCATTTACCTCTGAAAAACAAACAAAACACCTATTACGGCCTAAGCAATAAGCAAGCAATTTAAGAACTTATCATATTTACAGGAGAACATGATATGGAATAGCATGGTAATTCATTTAATAAGGTACTGAAAAGATCCAGCAGCCAGAAACTGGTGATCAACAACAAAATGCGCAGGCTCTCACAGAGGAGARTAATTAGTGCTTGGAAGTAAGATGGCATAGGGATTTGCAATCATTAGAAACAAAATGAGGAGAGATCAATTTTCTGCATGGGGAACATGAGAGTAGTGGACAAAGCCTGGTACAGAATTTCACTCAGTCATTCCAGAAGTCCATGCTACTCAAGGGCTAAGGTAATACCTTTAATTTGCTTTTCTTCAAGGTCATCTTTTTATCAGGTCATCTTTTATCGAGTCATCTTTTCACTTTTAACTGAAGCTCACTACCTTACCCCCCAAACACCCTGTCTCAGGCAGGAGCGGGGGCATTGCAGGACACCAGCTGCTCTAATTGTGGGGTGCTACAAGAAAACTGATTTTGCGCCTCTGTCTGCAAAAAATGTAAAAGACAGGAACAATTTTCCTCTCTTTTACATTTCTTACATAGTTCTACAATTCAGCCATGCCACAAAGTTGTAGAAGCCATGAAGGATAGCGCACAGCTGCAGCAGTGGCATGCACAGGTCTGTAGCACAGTCCCTTCTCAGGCCAAAACCCACTCAGCAGTCTGCTGCTACATGTGCAGCAGACTGCACACCATCCCATTGCTCAGAAAGAGTGCTTCATGTGTGTACCTCTGAGAGAGACAACAAAGACCAAGGCAGCAATCAGGCTTGTGGCTGTTTTGAATACATTTCTCTATTATTTTACCCAAAACCAAAACAAAGCMCAAAACTAAAAAAACTCACACCACACCAAAAAATAGTAATTCATCATTRCAGCACAGATTTTTTCATTATGAATCTGCCCAACCCACTGCCAAGTTGGAAGCTAAACCCTAGCATCAGTACATATGTGCTTTGGAAGCAATGTCTTGTCATTACAGAGCAAAACTCTAGTCAGTGACCTATTTGAAAATTATTTCAAAAAAACCTTTCAAATTTCTCCTTGGTTGTATACATAATTTGAAAAATCCCAGGTAGATTTWAAAAAAAAAAATCTCCGTAACAAAGCCACATTCCTCTGCATCTGTTCTGATTTGCCATGAATCATTGCAATACAAGTTCTCCATATTAATTCTTTCAACTTTGCATGGCATAATCACAAATGTTCTCTCTGCATATTTTTACATATTTAACTGAAAGACTTCATGCCAATGTAAAGAAAATGTCTCAATACACATTTATTGCATGTTATGCTTCCATGGTGTCACACCATTTACTTTTCAATTTCTAGATAAACTCCAGTATAGTGCCGGKGTAGTGCACAAACAGCAATTATAACACAAAATAAAATACAAGGTAAGTACACTGACAGAATATCAGCTGAAAGTAATGCAAAYGGAAGACCCCAAACTGCACATGATAATTAAGATCCTTCATAAGAAAACACACGTGAAGAAAAAATTCATTTTAGAACAGTTAAGTGATAGACTGTAAAATCAAATAAATGGGAAAGTAAGTTTAAGCCTCAAGACACTGTGCATTTCGCATGCATTCCAGACCTCAGAAAACTTTATTGGAAAACCTGACATGGAATCTGAAGCTGTCTGGGACAGTCTGGAGCAAAAGAAAAGCAGCATTATGTCATGTTTTGCCTATGGTTACAACACAGTTTGGAGAAACTCTCATCCATCCCGGTATCACACATCTTGTACAAATTATCATTTGACCAAAGCACTTGTGCCTGCATTGTTACTACCCTGAAGAAGGCACATGGCCTGAAGGGTTACTGAAAATAAACTAGCAGAACACCTCACTCTGCGTATCATCTGCCAGACTGAAGCCAACAGCAAGTGCCCGCACAACTAAGGAAGGCTCTTTCCTCCCACACCAGTATTTCCCTTCACATGATTACAAATTCTCAAGCAGAACAGGACGACTGATCTACTGCCTGGTGTCGAAGTGCAACTTTTAATGCACACTTAAACATACTCCCTTTCCCAGAAGCCCTGTATGTCTGGAGCCTCTGAGAGCAGGGCTGGTCCCCCTTCAGGAAGTAATAAATCCCCATCACCTAAGAAAGACACACAAAACAGTTGACACCAAGCTCAAGCAGCCTCCCTTCTCCATTCTTGACTTCTTAATGAAATATTTCATCTGCTTCTGTCACTCACAAATCCAAATCAAGAAGGCAGATTCCCTAATAAGAGCAGTAAACGCTCCTGAGTTTGTAACTAGTAACTTCTCAAATCAAAGAAACAGGTATAACTTGTTTTTTTCTTCCCTAAGCTCCTCATGCATCCTTGGAATAACATCTGAACTTCAGGCAAATAGGGCCCTTCAGGATCCTGACCTTCACTAGATTTCCAGACAAGAAAATTTGTATTTACATGACTAATAATRTAATTACTATAATTATTTATAAATATATATTAGTATATATTACATGTTAGGTACTACAATACACATTAATACAGTGATGTAATTCCTTATATTCATTAGAAAAACTTTGAGAAGTACWGCCTTCTTTCATTTACTGATGCCTTTAAAGTTTAAAGCAATATTTAATATAAAAGGAAAAAACAGTAATGAAAATAGGGCAGTGCACTCATTTTACTTTASTCTTTCATGCAAATTTAAGTGCCTTACTTTACTGAGCTTCGTGGAAATATTCCTCCCAGTTGTAAAATTCAAACAGCAAATTTATATTGTCCACACAACCTAATTTCATGATCATGAGACGATCACCCAAAGTCCCTTAAAACTTTTTAGAACAAACTACTTTTTAAAACAAACTTCTTCATTTAGTTACACTGTGACTTTCCCAGAGGCCRAACAAAGAATAGTAATTGAGCCACTGCATCGCTCCCCAAACCTYTTGATTGTTTGCATCTCTAGTAGGCAACGCAATGCGTGACTTTGTCAGCACTATTTCTGCAAACCATTTTAACTGCAAAAACCACTGCATGCACCACTGGCTTCTGCTCTGGCACGTGGTGATACATATCCCCAAACCGGTCCTTGGTCACGCTGCTGAAGCAGCCACACTAATGCCAAACATTTGTGATTTGTTTCAAAAGAGATCGTTCGTTTCACAGCAGTTTTTGCGGACCTTATTYTACATTGATGAAGGCTAACAGCAACTATCAGAACCACAGCTACTCTGTTCACACAGAAAACAATATGAAACTTCCAACGACATTCTGAACTGACCAAATTGCTAAATTTTACTGCACTGTTAAATAGCTGGTCCACAAAGCAGTCACAAAACTGATGGCTGATGATTTCCCTCTCCCATTCACCCTCCCTCACAGCAGATGCCAACTACTCAGCCACATTTCATTAATAAGAAAAACACGAAGTCAGCTGATACAAACATGGTAATCAGAAACCTCTGATTGTTTTAACCATTTCATTCTTGACAGAATGAAAAAGGAAACATGAACATCATCCATTTCTAATTTGAAACTACACTTCTTCAGCTGATATTTACAGGACAATTCTGCCATTAAAAAGCAGTAACTCTCATCACACAAAAATTGTATTACRAAAATTACTTGGCAAATTCAAGGTTTTCTGGGCTAATAAGAGAAACAATCGCAAAATGTGATTTGTGTAAAGTGAGAGAAGCAGTGGAAAGGGACACAACTTCCCTGTGAGGATCACGCTCATTTCCACTCGTTATCGCTGGCAACAGTTTATGCCCTGACATCTTGGGCAGCCCAGCGGGTCCCTCTGTGAAGGCTCTGTAACAGCCCATTCCAGGGCTTCTATTCCTGGAGTGGGCAGCCCCTGGGCAGGCTGGAGGAGAGGCTACGGCTAGCAGGAAGGCAGGAGGCCCAGTGAGGCTCCCACAGCAGCAGCCAACTGCTGCCAGGTCAGCAGAGGACCTCCTAAGCCACCCCACAGCACTGGCACCTCTGCCCCTGTCTGCCAGCACCTGTGTAGCTCTGGGGAAAACTAATTACCACATAAGCGACAGGGCCAAAAGCAAAGACAAAAGAATAGTCTGTACTCACGTGCATCAATAAACAAAGTTGCAGAGAGTTATGCAAGACAATAGCTTAAAAAATATTAAAAAGGGAAAGGAATAGGAAAAAGCAGATATAGCGGCACAAGACAGAAAATGGTGAGAGCAAAACACCAATAAAAGTACTCCAGATCAGAAGTATCAGCTTACCCTCCCCCAAAGAAAGTTATAGACATGTGCCAGGTTTCAGMCATTCAGGAGAAAAGCAGGTCTGTATCACAACACATCTCCCACTAATAAATGGGACTTGAGGATGCTCTCAAATCACTCTGAGCACAAAGAAAAGCCACCTGCACCCATGAAAACAATCCTCATCTCCCAGCAGCCTTGAAAGCCAAACCAAAACCAAGACAAGCCTGCTGTGGCAAACTCTCTCTTAAGTACCTACCATCGCCAGGCCAAACTCTACTTCCCCGCCTGCACCCATCCAGTGCTCACCGAACATTGATCTGTGGACACCACCTACTCAGCCATATTCTTCAGGAAAGTCTCCCCTCCCAACAAAGATGGACCACCTCAGGAGAGGTATCAAGTACTTAGTGTGCGCCATGGTCTCACTGTAAAATCCTTCCCCATTTTGCACACTACATCATCAGCCCTATTTAGTCTGCTATCTGCTAAACTCCCTAGAAATAAACATATATATACATMTTTTTTTTTGTCATWGTAGGAGGGAAAAAAAGTTTTCAAGATATCAAACTTCAGACAGCACTGCATGCCCAACCGCCACAAAACAAYTCAGTGATAAAAGCTCTGAATTTCTCTGAATCTGCTTTTCTGACMTTTGTTATAGTTTTGGTCCTCCTTTTCTGACCATATTTTAAAGAAAAAACTAATTGGGAATTCATGGGTTCAGTGAGACTTTAACTAAAGGGTATTAAACACATTAAAACACTATTAAACATATTAAATCAAAATTAATGTATTAAAAAAACATATTCAGGAAAATATATTTGTTAAATGAGCACCAGGTAAGTTTGTTCTTAAATTCTTAGCTTCTCAAGGTGCTCAGAGATTCACCTCTCCATTTGTTTTCTTCTTTTTTAATAGATAAAGCATCAATGACATCAAAATGTAACAGCATCCTGTCAGTATTTAATAGATTCTCGTTATTAAGGAAGAGAGAACTTTCAGAAACATRAAAGATTATTGCCCTTTGTTTTGCATGTATTTGCAAACAACACCCTACTGATTTTGCATTTGTGTGGAGCGTATTCTGTTTATTTATTCAAGTGAGCAACAGTGATGCTGATAATCAAGGTACAGTTAAATTTTTAAAATCACAAAACYGGAAAAAGCAAATCCTAGTTATTCAATACATACCACAAGTTTTAATAAAAAAGCAAAAGCACTGGCACGATTTAGAAGCAATAACCAGAAAAAGCAATAATACATTCTAGAGCACAAGCACAACTGAGGTCTGTGCATGTCATCCCAGCCCCCATTTATTCATCTAACTTCAGCATATCTTTAGGCAAAAAATACTGATGTTCAAGTACCATTCACTTTTGTAAACACAGAATATTTTGCATACATTACTACAAATCACATCAAAGCCTGAGTAAAATAAATCTTAAGATTCTTGTTTTAGTTTCGCACACTCATAATGTGAACAAAGCAGCCAACTGTTCAGCTACAATTTACACAAAATAGCCATCAAARTGTTTTTCATTAATTCTTCACATTTAAACTACATGGCAATAAAAAAAAMCAAAAACCATACAGTACCTATAAACAATGTYCTGACAACAACAAAAATAAGAGAGCTTCAGAACAGGTCATCTTAGACAAGGTGGCACTTAGGCACTGCTGCTCTTGGGTACTACACATAGATACAGCTCCAGAGGAACCARGGCTATTACAGAAGTGATGAAAACTAGTCAGAGAAAGAGATTCCAATGTACACATATACATAAGAACATTTACAATTAATCTACACACAGGCAATAGGACTGAGAGTCAGTTTAAAAAATTTCAATCTGCTGAGTAATTCAAACAATTTCATTGTTAGTTAAGATGCAATGAAATTTACTAGTCAACAGTGACAACACTATGAAAACCTCTCCTATTAGAAGCCTAGATCACAGCATTTTACAATTTGAAACCATTATTTTACACAGCCACTAAATTATTTCCCTATTGTGATAACTGATTTATGAAAAGAATCTTTAAATAAGCTTTCAATTTACTCTGCCTCACAAAATATTGAAAAAATTAATTTCTCACCTGGAACTCAAGCTGCATGGCTATTCTCAAAGCTCTATACGACGACCATAGCAAACGATTGCCTTGAGCAGTTGGCAGCACCTCGAATTCTGTCATCAAGTAATGAGTCTGCCACAAAAATAATGACCAAATGGCAACAGCCTGATGGATAYGAATCCCTATGCTGCTTAAAACTAGATTTTGGATCAATATTAAAACCAAAACAAAACAAACCCCATAATACTACCTGGAAAAAGTAGAAAGAATAAAAAGCATCAGTGTTGGTCTCACTAACAGCATGCAAATTAGTACTAGRCTGTTTTAAGCAAGTATAAAAATAAGAGTCTCAAACAGAGAACACTTAGCACTGCACACAGTAAGCTCACACGTGCTAAATGCTTCACCATGTAAATTGGAAAACCCTTCTAAAGAGACACTAACACTAAGAAGCAGCAAAATAAATGTTCTAAGAATGGCCTCCTCCCTCTCCAGCTCCGCTTACCCTTTGCTCCCATAAGGCTTCAGTTCCTGGTTAACATCTCTCTGTCTGAAAATAATTGCCTGCCTCCTAAAGGCATCTCAGACAGTGTCACTCCTTAATCAGGAGGAGGACAGCTGAGTGATGTGAGGCATTTCCACCTTCTCCCTGGAGCAACAGAACCATCTCCACAAGGCACTTCTGCAACATCAAGAACTAAAATGACTTTAGATGCGGCACTCTCCCATAATGAGAGCCGTATTCCAATAAGGCTGCCCTCTAAAAACCCAGTTCTATTACCAGCTGCCTATTAGGGCTTAGCTTATTGATACAGCTATTGCCAAGGATCAATCAGTGCAGCCTGAATACGAACCTCAGGGAAAATCCATTTGTAGAAATGAACTCACAACATGTTTGGTATACCTAGATACAAAAACACAAGCAATAATCAATTGCATTATCTTTAAATTTTGATCACAGTTGAATTAGGTACTGAACAGCAGTAGGTTTACAAGTTCTAATGCCCTGACATAGGAAGGATACCAGTAAAACTCTACTGGATGTATCAAATATGATTAATTTACTTCTCTGCACAAACACGTTACAAAATAACTAGTTATCCATTTCTCATCAAATTGGAGGCATAGAGAGAAAAAAAAWGATCGTGAGCTTTGTTAATACACTTGCAACGGGTATACCAAGGAGGCAATGCGTGAATCCGAATACATATTTCGGCTTTCATCAGATCAGTACTATACATTATAGTTTCACTCCACAATGAAACATCATCTRGAAATTGCATGGAGAAAACCACCTTTTTTTTCACATAACACAGTCACTTGAAAATCTAAACACAATGTTTCCCATCCTCCTTCTCAAAGAGACAACAAAATCACTTTTCTGTGAGAACACTTAATTCCAATTATTCTTTCTTTTTATGCAGTTTTCCATCTCTCCCAACTCCATGTCCGTCCTAACTATCCACTCTTCATGTCTGTGCCATGCAGCTCAGACATATGGCTGATACCCATATTCCCTGCCCCACACTCTTAATTTTGCAGTTTATTCAGTAAATTAACAGCTACTGCCAGCTTTCCCTCCTCCAAGCATTTGGGATCCACTTCTGCAGAAAGACKAACCTGGAAAGCATTTTCAGATAAAACAGCCAAAGCAAAGTTGAATGACTCAAAGGAGCAGGACCACTCAAATTATTTTCCAAAATTCTGCTTCTCCTTCTTGAGCCTATGAGGCTCATTTTCTTCTTGTTTCAAACTACACTGTCAACTTCATATGGCAGTGACCAGGTCTCCACTGGTGTTTAAATACCCTTAATTCTTAATGCACCTGCCTGTTTGGGGCCCTCAAATGCTACCAGAATACAAACAGACCTGAGAGATAYACCATAAAACCATCAGTTACACTTGAGCCTAAAGTCTTCAGATTTTTGCAGAAAATGAAACTYGTTAATTGTGAAGGTGACAAACACCATTTTTCATAGTCTGCAAATCCCTCTTCTCCACATAAAGGTAACTATCTATTTGGGTTGTATCGGGCAGAGTTTGACTGTTGGTAGGCAAGTTTCAGAAGCCTTCACAATCACTTCCACAACTTCTCAAAAGCTGTATTTCATCTCTGTTTCCTGAATGTTTTTGAAGCTCACATTTTCATCAACTGCAAGAGTAAACTGCCCTTGCTTCGTGCTACATTACAGTAACACAGAAGCCTTTAAACCTTTTTGCACAAACTTGGATAAACAAACACAATTAAGTGTTAAAATTAAAGTTCTGAAAATGAAGAAAGCAATCTTTGCTTTGGGAAATAAAAAAAAAAAAGCAAGTGCTTTACATCTTGAAAATGAACAAGGCATCCTGAGAAACTTGAAGAAATATGGCAGCAATATAGGCATATACAGAAAGCTTGAGTACAAGAAAGTTTAGCCAAATGCTTAAGACATTCAAGTCCAGAAGGAAATAAACTCCAGTATTTTGTCATACAGAGGCTAGACAGGGAAGGGGAAGTGCTAATGTAAAGYTCATGTTTTAAAGTGTTTCCTKTTCACATTAGAACACTTCCTTGATYAATCAGTGTATTCCTGCATGATGCAGGTCTACATGACCTCCAAATACAACGACAACCATTACACAATGCACAGTAAACCTCACCAGAACATTTTCAACTCTGCAGATGGCCACAACAAGAGCATTAAGCTTCATTACTGATCCTCACTGCTATCACAGTTTCTCCCCCTTTAGCAGTTTCAGAACAAGGCTGTTCCACACGCTTCTCAGAGATGTAAAAGCCTGAGTAGCTGACCTCAGGCTTTGGATCAGATCACACTGTCATCCTGCCAAAGAGCTGAGCAGGGGGTTACWGCCAAAGTCCAGACACATGCCACAATTGCCACAGCAAACACTCAGCCGTTTTAGTGAACTCCAATTTCCACCTGCCACAAAGTTCAACCCCAAAAYAAGCACAAGTACTTTACTCCTATGGGTAACTTATTGGCTGGCAGCTGGGCTGAGACAGAGTCTAATGAATTTTGCATCTTGCTGTGCATTTTGCRGAAAGTTAACAGCTTTCACCCTCCCACTCCCTGCCTCTGCTACAAACACACACACTCKAAGTTCTAATACAAAGACAAGGTTTTGATAAAGACAAGGTTTTGAAGTACTGCTACAGACTTTACAAATCACAAGAGAGACCCMGAAAAGACAGCCATCACACTGCTGGTGCTGTCCTGGATACTGCATGCCTTGCCTCTTATTCTATACATTTAACCCTTCGGCACAAATCCCACTACTGGTTCAGCATGATGAGTCTGGAAAATCTGTGCCAATGTGCAAGGAGAACAAACAGCTACCTGTATAATTTGTTGTACATGATAGTATTAGGCATTTAAGGCAACTGAAAAGCAAGCTTTATATACAATATCTCTTTGTCTTAGGTGTTAGAAATACCTACATACACAACCCAATTTACACAAGCTACATATACTAGTCACTAAAAACTCACTAAACCAACTGTAACTATCTTTGTAGTCTGAGATTAAAATTTAGATTAAAACAATTTCTAACCAGCTTGATATTAAAATTTAGACTAAAGTGATTTTATTTTAATGATGCCTGACATCCAAGTCCCATGGAATATACCTGTCTGCAAAAGCAAGGTATCAACTATGTTTTTATGAACTGCTTCAGAGCAAAGGAAATGAAACATCAAGAATTTAAACATAATGGAATTTTAGCTACAGCTTTTCTCTTTGAGTGCAAAGCAATAATAATCTGTTTTTATTACAGTTTTGTCCTTCACATTCCTATACTCAGGATGATTCAGGAAACACTAAAGTTGCTTGTTCCAGTACAGGCAGTACCCACCTGACATTGTTCTGGCTCACTGTACTGTACAACAGTACAAACAGTTCCATCAATACATTTTAGAAAATGACTTAACAAAACAAACACAGTGGCTCAAAACTGTATTTTCCCTCTTTGAATCCTGAAATTGATACACATCATTATTGTCAGTATCTCAGCAATAAAACTTCCCTTTTTTTGGTTTTTTTTTTTTTTTCCCACAAGAATCTGAATATATGCCACCTTCTGATAGTAGGCCTATAAAAATGCTTATGCCTTTACTGTCAATATTTGATTAATTTCAACCCCAACCAAAGGTTCCTCTGTGGACAGAGGGCACACTCGGGTAGCAGTGAATAAAGAAAAAAACTAATAGCATGTTGCCTAAATAACCAAATATAGAATCTCAAATACATTTACAATTTTCAAGTCTATAAAGTCTTAAATCTCAAGGCTTGAATATCTTGAACTCATGCAATCACAAAGGATTTTCAACACCTCAGGAAGGATCTCAGAAGAGCCTGCTGAAATCATTTGATCACATCTGAAGAAGTTTTGAAGTCACAGCAGCAGCCCCACAAGGACATCTAACCAAACATTTTCATGGTGCTACTGGCTGTAATGTTAATACATTAAAAATACACTGTGCTCTTCCTAGTGGGATCATTAAAACATTTTTCAGAAGCCAACATAAAAAACCTGCAAATCTGGAACAAAGGCTACAGTATTATCTTCTAAATGCATATTTATTCCAGCTCAGCTTTAACCAGGCCGACATTTCAGGATGTGGGTGAACAGTTCAAAGACTCCCCAGCCATCATGGTCTGAATTCAAGTTCAGAGCTGCCACAGCAYCTCTCCAACCAAAAGCACATATTCAGATCATCAGAGGCTATCCTGCCTTTTATGTTCCCATCTTCAAACTCCAAAACATGCTTTCAGTACCCTTAACTTTTGACCAGTGGATTCCCACCTCTACACATCTCCATCTGCCTTTCAGGCAGTTTCAATGTTATTTATCTGGACCTGGCTTGGTTTTATTATCTCTCAGTAAAACAGGATATAAACCCTCACAAAGCTTACAAACAAGTTTTCAGAACCCTTAAATAGTGGTTAGAATTTTAGCTGTAATTGATACAGAAGCTAGCTAACTAATGTTTTCCACCCTCAAGCACTACCCCAATCCACCACTGGAACAGTACAACTGCTATAGGAATGTTCTGTCATCTTCTGCAATGTGGCAGGAGAAACAGCACAACTTTCCTTCTCAGGTGGTAACCACTTGAACGAAACCTCAGAGAGGGGTATGGTGATTTGTGTGTTTTACTGAGAGCACTCTTCTCTCAGAAGACAAATATTCATGCTCTTCATGGGTGTCACTTGCATAATGTCTTGTGATCCAGTGGTAAGGCAACTGGATCCAAAAGTTACTTCAGCCTTAAAATGCATCTATTTAACTCTGGTTAAAACCAAAAATTGTCAAAATAATGGCTCATCTTCTGTCTATTAAAAGCAAAAACTAGTCCATGCTGACTAGTGCTAAACCTCATCTTTCTGATTCATGACAATAGACGGGAATGCTGTAACTATGCCACCAAGTCCATTTGACATGCGGTCCTGACATCACAATGACCTTGGTTTTCTGCTAGCTGTACTTAGATCCCAAGCAGATAACAGCTATCTCCTACTTTAGTGGCCAGAAATACTTATTCATATCACAACAGACAGCAAAAASCATTCAAAACACAAAACTACATAAGAGTATCAATATCCACTGCTAGCCTAAATGAAAAAAGTAGCTTGTAATATGTTGTAATTTTTCCAACTTTTCTTTTTCTTTTCTCTTTCATAATGGAGAATATCCTTCTAAATATCCCAGCATCATGAACTTTCCAGTCCTGTTTGCAGAGTCACCATGAACTTTACACAGTAACTGAGTCTTTCAATACCAAAAACACTCAAGAGATGTTAAGGTTTTGTACAGGAGCAGCAAGAAGGGCAGTTCATGGTCAAGGGAGAAGCGGCACATGAGGCTCTTAGTAACCACCCAGTGTGCTCAGCCTCAGCAATTCAGATGGAACAATACATCTGTAACACTAAAACTCCTTATTTTGGCAACTGTAGGCAGCTCTGCCATTTAAACTATCAATCACCAACCACTAGGCCCTAGTAGCATCTATACATCTCTTCCTTCTGGAAGAAATGATGGCAAAATGCTGGAGGAACTCTGCATGCAGTCCCACCCAGCAAAACAACTGTTATTTTCCTTCACCAAGACAGTAATGCCCTCACCTGGAGTCAGTACTGATTAGTACAAAGCAAAAAAGAAAGTTAAGCTGTGCAAAGTWAAGGCATAGAAGAAATATAGTTTTTATTTCACCCTGCTATACAGGTCCCACTGCACTAGTTCTGGTATTATAGCTACACTTTTTCTAGCATAAATGTGAATCTACAATTCACTATTTCTTCACAAGGATGATTCAAGAAAAGAGATGGGKGCAAAAATTCTGTTGCCTTTCAACAACAAAAATTTCCAAGAAGTGCAACATGGTGCACCCAGGTATTACAAGTGAGAGTAGCTAACCTGGAAAGAGGGCTCTTCTTTCACGAGCCTGATAACTGGCCACTACTGCATRATATAAAATACTTCCAAGAACACAGAAGTGAGCAAAGGAGGGAGAGACAGAAAGATGTACCAAGCATAAACACACCCTTCCACATAGCTTGCAAGCCAAGAGCAAGCCCAGGTTTCTGCAGGAATAGCCTGCTCTCACCACCAGCGTAAGGTTTTTGTCATCAGCCACTATACTGATTAAGAAACTATGATTCAGGCTTTCTCTCATGCTCCTCCTCTTGAATATAAGTCTTAGTCAACAGAGAATTAGGTTTTTTTTTTTTTTCCTCGAACCCTTTAAATCACACTAACAAATCTCCTTGCATAATAAACTTCGAGTATAATTTTGGTACAAAATACACCAATGTAAATAAATAGAAACTGAATTGGTGGAATGATGTTAGTTCAGCTTTGAGCGAAGTCAGATAGCCATCTCCAGAACATCATGCTGGCCCCCAAATGTCATCTCAAAGTCTACTAAATGGGGAAAGGACAGTTGTGTTCCCTATAAAATCTCCACACTCCAAGGAATGTTARTAAGGAATATTGTTAAAATGAAAGATCTATCTAAAGCTATACATTTGAAACTTTTAGAAGGTTTCCCCCTCCTTTCTGTATCTTTAATAAAAGGTTATAAATGTGTAAGGGATGGCTGTTGCCATGGAAATATGCAGGCCAACATCTCTCTGTGGGAACCTCAAAGCTCCCTTCACTGCCGGGTGCCTTGTAATGACAGGGTCACATCAGCACCTTTGACTCTCAAAGCCCATTTATTGCATAGAAATTAGAACAGCTTGGCTCCATTCACCTTCCACAGACCAAACAGTAACTACTCCCGMTCAACTGATTTTTCACCCATTCCCCCAGGACATGCTCCCAAAACTGTTTTAGCACCATCCTTCACACTACAGCAAATTCATCTTCAATGCATACTGCATTCTCAGCAAATGCTAAGCAGAAAACAGAGGTTACAGAGGCCATCAGATACTTCACCTGATCAAGAGCATAATTTCATAATCTGTTGAGAAATTTCTTTTTCCAAAGCAACTGACATACAATAAATCTGCATTCTACTCCAGAAGATGAAAAGCCAAGCTATGAAGAAAAACAGAGGCAGACATGCAGGAACTAAACTCTCATAAAAGCCAACAATTAAATTAGAGAACAGAAGACAGCCTCTAAATAATGGTTACTACTATCTCTGGTGGTTGTCAGTGCTAAAAAGGGAAAAAGAAGTTCTTAAAAACCTCAGTGGAATTCCTGAATATCACCACATACCATTTTATGCACAATCAATTTATGCACATTTCAAGGCAAATACAAACAGATGCGTCTTTTTGTTATTATTTTAAATCAATTCCAAATAGGCAAATTCAACTGAGAATGTTTTCTTATGAACATCTTCATACACACAAACCAATATACACATTTAATTTATGCAGTCATGTGTTAACATAGAATAGATTTATGTCACATATCTTCTGACATTGCAGTAATAAATCCCTTARACACATAAAAGATTCAACTGACATTTAGAACTTATTTATCTACATATTTGAAGAAATAAACTATTTCAGTAGTGTCCACCCTCATTAAAAATAGCCAGTCAAATATTTTAAATGACTAATATAYTGTGAATATACACCTGTGGGTTGGTTCTTTTATTTTTTAATTCTTTGGAGAGAGAAAATTGCAGAGAGAAAAGTTCTTAAGCCAATGGAAAGATCTGTCCACATATCCATCATACAATCCTTCACTAATTTCAGTACAAAAGAAGTGAAATGAAAATGACATTGCATGTCTCCTCTAGAAGACAATCAGGATGACCTTTCAAGGCAGTTTATCAATTTCACTGATGCRGAGTAAAACCTAAGTCAGATTCAACTGAATAGTAAATTTATTTCCACAGAACCAAGCATCTAAACATTTACCTGCAGATTTTCAACAATACAAATGATTTAATGAAGAAAAAGGCAGTCATTCTCTCAACTAAATAAGACTAGATTTTAACAAGAAAGAAAAATTTCTTAGTACTTAGCAAAATATATACACTCTTTAATGGCTTTGTAGGTTTTTTTTTTGTTGTTTTTCTGCTTTCTTGTTGGGTGTACTAATTCCACCAAAGGTACTTATTTTCTTTACACTTACAGTTCTGATGGATGAATAATTTTCTGACAAATGGACCTTCCAGGTGGGGTACRTCTACAGCCACATACAGATGGGGATCTGTGTGAGCATACATATGCACCTCTAGCAAATCCTTAGTAATTATATGCAATTGCTGAGTGGAAACAGGAATGCCTAATTTCTTGCCTCTGGCCATTTTAGGGAACTTCTTGTGAAAAGAAACAACAGATATATGGGAGGAAAAAAAAAAAAAGCTTTGAACACAGCATTGGTCCAGCAGACTCCTAAAGCAACTAGAGCTTGTTACTGGGTTTTTTTTTGTTTTTCAGGGGGTTGTTTGTGTATGTTTTTGGTTGGWTTGGACCACGTTGTTGTTTCGGGGTGTCTTTTGTTTGGTTTGGGTTTTTGTTGTTTTTTCAGGGGTGAGGAGAGTATGCTTGCACAGRGTACCTGTACTGCAGGAAAACCTCTGTAGGCTTATGTCCAGCCTCAGCAACATCCTGCCCACACAAACCTGCTGGCAAGACCAGGACCCTGATTATTATCTTCTGTGTGCAGACCACTCTTCTCTTCTTGAATGCTTTGCAGACAMTTCTTACCACACTCAACTAAGTACAAATATAGAGACAGCAGTATCTCATGACCCACACTGCAATGCCTGTGATGAACTAGAGTCTATTGAGAACATCCAAGATGGGGCTCAGAGAGAAGGGCAATAAATATTTTATAAGATTAGGTTGAGAGAATATTGATTGTCCCAAAGCCTGTCATTGTATTGGTTGGTCCAATGATCCTGTCTCCGCAAACTCTGTCTTCCTTACATCCTCAGACAAGCAAAAGGAGTCTCATCTGATTWCACTGAACAGCCAAACATTCTGCTTGCATTAACAACTACGATTTTATTTCTTAAATGTGACTTAATAAATGTCTTCTGAACAAATTACTAGATGAGGTGAAAGCACAGAGAAGARTATCTCTTAAATACCGTATTGGCACACATTCTTACAAGTTACTGTAGCTCTAGCAAACAAACCAGTGTTATCCATGTGCCTATGGCAATCTCAAGTACCATACAGAATTGCCAGTTTAGTGTTGCCTCCTGTCACCAGAAATTACTTGCAAACCAGAATGATAAGTAACTGCACTTTATGAAGACAAATAACTGAATTAACTGTGTCCTCAACAAACTTTGACCAATCTGTATCATGGTCAGCAAAACAAAAGACAATGCATTTTGAATTATTCCAGAATTATGAGTTTAATTACAATAACCCTAACCAAAGCCAAGCACAACTTCAATGACCTGATTTGTCAATTCAAYGTGCACTTTGTTTTCTAGAAAGTCTATATTGCTCCATTCTCCCCAGAACACATAAAACTGACAGAGAGAGAACTCAAAATACAAATCCAAGAGCTTCCACATCTCTAGGTCTTTTCCCTACAGCCTGCATTGTTTTTCCAGTAGCATACAACCATAACTCATTATCTCTTTCARTGGAAACGAGAACAAAGACATTCTGTAAAAAAAACAAAAAGCCTCTACATTTCTATGCATCTCTTTGTATATTCATACAGTATCATTTGCTTATTAAAAAAAAACCAACAAAGCACAACTGAGCATATACTTATAAAATCARTTATTTGGGGYAAGAAGAAGGTCTGATTTATATTGRGAGAAGTAGAAAAGCTCAGGAAYACACTTAAAAGTCTGCCCATGCAAAAGACTCTCAAACAAAGTAAGAATGATAATCACATTTCATGCATTTTTCCCCCTACTCCTCTGCTCTGCCTTTTGCAATGCATGCAAATCTGCATGGACCTGGAGGTTTTATTCAGGYACCAGCCTCCCCACTGCCACGCCTTGCTGCAGTTCTGTCAGACCTGCTTTAGCTTCCAGACAACCTCGGTCTCTGCTGCACACCAGCAAAGAGCTAACCAAGTTTGTAGAAGTTTTTCCTCTCCTCCCTGCTTTCCCAGTAGAACTGCCATCTCTATAWACCTTCCCCTGCTTTGCATAATATCCTTTTCTGTCTCCCACCTAGTTATTAGATGCACTAACAATGTCACAATTTTCCCATGTGCAAATTCCATGTATTTCCCAGTCACTTCCATATCAGTGCTCCATCACCTACACATCTGCTTAGCATGCACAGCCCTGCAGAAGAACACACAATCAAGCTCTGTGCAACGTACAGGAAACGAGCCTGTCCTTGCAATGAGGCCAACAGGTACTAATTTTGCAGCAGTGYTCAATCCTCTTTAGCCTGCCTCATATATAGGCTAATACTAATTTTTTAAGAGGATCAATGCAGAAAATGCCTAGTGGATTATGAGCTCRCTGCTGCACATGAACAGAGACAAAAAGAAATAGGTGGAAGATGAGGCAAAAAAGTGTGTGCTTACTCCTTGTACCATCAAACTTGGTTCTAAGCTTAATACACGGTAGTCAATTAACTTTATTTATAGTCTTGACAAAGATTCCTGAGTTCCTTATCAGCTTACATCTACAGATTTTTATTATTTTGTCATCTGTTGTGTTTCCTCCACCAGAACTGGACCCTCAGTACAGAACAACATACTCATGAAGCAAAAGCTGCTRTTATGTGTTTTACAAGACTTACTTGTCCAAAGTCTCAGAGCTACTGTACTGAAAACAACATGCATGCCTCTTCATTCCGTAAGTTGTTTTTTCCTTCTCCATCCCACCATAAAANAAAAAAAAAAAAAAAAGAAAAAGAAAGCACTACACATACCAAAAATAAGTTTTGGCATATTTATTCATTCCATTTTCAGAAACACTCACACACCCAGAAACTCACTGCACAACAGCTTGGTGTTACAGTGAGTAGAAGGAAATAGAGCAGTTCTTGGACACCCTTGGCTGGAAGTGGAGCACAACACACTTCTTAATGCAGKCAATATCCTCCCTCACAGTGAAGGCAGGCTGCAGCAGCACCTCCAGACGGCTAAGCAGCCCTTTGCATTCCTGGAACTTTACAGGCAGATAAAARAACATAAAAGCTTTTTGGCCAGAATACAATTAAATGTAAGACCTCATTAATTCAGGTCTGGACAGCAAGATCTGTAACTTCCCAATCCAGGATGATGRCACACATTAGTCTGAAATATGAGGTGCTACTTTCTTCTCTGTAGCTGAAGAGCTATGGGAACAGAAAAAGTAATTTCTGGTTTCCTTCACTAATTCATCCAAGAAACAAGGACAAARCCCTCATATCAGAAGAGAAACTATTAAAACAGCTTCCACATCTAGCCTGCACAACTGTATCAATGCAGACACATTAACTGCAAGTGGAAGCTTGTCTTTTGCAGTGCTGACACTTGCAGCAGTGTCTTTTGGCATTCCCAAGCTCCTTTTGGTACACAACCAGTTATATGAACCACTGAAAATCAACTCCTCAGCCACTTCAACTTCCCAAACTCAAGACACAATAACAGAAGTGGGACTTGCCTCCTTTTATTCAATACATTTATTTTACCTATCTACCTAGAYGCTCAAGCAAAGGACTACTATGCAAAGCAAGATGAAAAAGTTCTTATAAAAGACTGCTTTATAATCAGAGAAATGACTAGTTAGAAAGAAGGAGGCAGAAAACTTCAGAGAAAGAATCACCAAACAAAAAGCCAAAAGCATTTCCCAGCTTCTTGTTTATTTTGCAGCTTCCCAATTGASCATACCTTTCTTGAGTTAATTAACATGGCATACAGCAACTGAGTAGAGCATAACAGAGAACCCAAGAACAAGACCTTCCCCAAAATTATTTAATATTACTACAAGGAAAGTTTATTATCTGCTTTGCTTGRTTTTGTTGTCATCTTTAAATCTCTAGGCTTATTCTCACACGCTACCCAGAATATAAAACACAAATAAAAATTCTCTCAGTTATGTCKACAGTTAATTAATCCTCAGTTTAATAATAAGCATAGCACATACCATCTATTCATGAATAACACTTCCATGGTCATAAACATTCAGAAACCTACTTTTTAACTGATTTATACATCACAGAATATGAATCCAACAAGATCCAACACTTGGAATCACAGAAGGCTTACAAGAAATGCTAGTCAACTTTGGCAATTATTTCAAGTTACCTCTGCACAGCAAGAACTAGCACAAATAACTTTACCTCTGAATATTCAGGGGAAATACCTTACTTCCTCATTATCTACAGAATCCCYATTGCAACAACTGGCTTGAGGTTCCATGTTTTTCTGGAGAAAACCAAAATTAAAAGAAAACAATTATCAAAGTTCCAAGGTAACATAACTGTGATAGAAATGCTCCAAGATTTCATTTCTTCTGATTTAGAATCCCACTTCAAAAAGTCATTTTTAAAAACCAGATTATGCACAACTGCCTATCAACTTATCCAACACCTCTTGCMAACTAGATGACATATGCCAATATTACATTTAATGCTAGCAGCCAAGAACAAGAATTAATTTTGACATGACTGAAAGAGACCTCCCACTTATTTCACTGCAAGAAAACATCTAAGACAATGCATTTTTGCATACAAATATTAATTTGATACACACCCCCAAAGACAGTTGGGAAAGAATGCCAGTGTGCTGCAGAGCAAGCACAGTTTCCAACTCCAGCCAAKTGGCCTTGGGCAGATGACAGATCCTCCCGAGTTCTCCCGCTCTCCCCAGCAAGAGGCTGCAAGAAACAGAGAACTCTGAAGCTTAGCTGCTGAGGAGGCAGGCCAATAAGGGAAGCACCAGAGGATCCAGAACATCCCTCCTTCTTGCAGGACCTCTCAGTGGTACAAATTCACAAATTTTGGCAGGGAATGGATGTATCCATGCAAGATTAACAAAAAAGGTTATCAAATGTTCAATGTAATAGTTGTTTATACAGAGACTGGGGTGGGGGTGGGGAGAAGAGAGGGAACTGAATCATAACACCAACAAAGAGATGGCAAGACAGCATATTAAATTAAGTCTGTGGGCACACCTGTACTTACAGCGTTCAGAAAAACCTATGAATCAGTGTTACCGTTTTGAAACAGATCTGTTCACATCAAACGCTTCACTTGTTCAAATAGCTACCGCCCTCCCCACCAGCTACAATGGCTTTTGTTTCTTTAAAAAAAAAGAAATTTAAAAAAAACTGTTGTAGACCTATTCTGGTAGGTCTGAAGGCAAGCAGCTTTTGGCATCAGACGCCATAGCAATCCTTGACCATGGAGAAAGGTATATGAAGTAATTACTTCAGGGGAGGGGAGAGAGATGGCAAAACACTTCCTCAAAAGGACAAGAGACCACAGTAAAGACAGACYTCATCTGTCAATCCAGCTCCCCATTTACAAAGCTTTCCTTTTTTTCTTCCTCCTCTAAGAACATACACGTAGAATCACATTCCCATGCCACTCATTTGCTTTCAGTGGAAAAGTCACCTGTACGTCATCTCTGCTACCGGAAAGAACGATGAGTGCCCATCCATATGTACACAGCTCATCCCAGGCAGCACAGTATACTAACCCTCTTCCCCGCACAGCGGGGAACACTGTACATACAATGTTTCACCCTCCACGAGCTACTCCGTTCTCTCTTACAATGCCCCTTTCTAACTCAGTTTGTAAATGATACTCCCACTCSGGCACGGCCTCCACATTCGCCATCCATGCAGCCAGCACAGCTTCCTTTAGGCGCACTTGCGTAACTGCCTGAGCTCGCACTCTTTCTAATAAAAGAAGTCATTAAACTGTTCTCTAACAAAACCTCCGTACAGGTATCCGAAAGAGAGTATGAGATCAGTAGCTATTTCTGAGCCTGATGGGCACAAAGCAGTCAACGGCCTAGTGCTAATTACTACAGGAATTTTAATTTTCTTTTGAAAATTTCTTTTGAAAAGAAAGGCTTTATTACTACATTGACTTTCAGACCTAGAAATATTTGGGTGCCATAGACTTAAAGGTCATGTTTCACATTTTTCAGCCGAAGTAACTCCCCACAAGAGGGACAGTATAACAGACATGAAAGAAGGCAGGGAAATGTTTCCACATTAAACCAAAAAGCAGACATGAAAAACACCTTARCCTATAGATCCATCAGGTTCCCTCCCACACTAGAGCAGGATTAAGCTCCTGTTCCCTTCCCTGCTAAAGCCAGTCACGTATTAGAAAGGAACTGCAACAATGAAGTTACCACGGCTCCATTCATGCACTCCATCCTTCTCCCTTAAACGCGTAGTTTTGTATACGCGGAAAACACCATGCAACAGCCCACACCTCCGGGAAGCAGTGAAAGACATCCCTCAGAATTAGCTGAGGGGCAAATGGGGACAGAAAACTCTCACTTCACCCGTACCTTCCAAACTCGGCACCTCGGTGGAGACCTGATTTAAACTCTCCTGACAGCTGAAAAATAAAACAGCACATAACAGCTCTTCAGAACACATGCAGCCGATTACCACCCGACAGCAAGCACCCAGCACCGCGTCCTGCCCTTCGTTGAATGAGGGACGGCGGCTCCTGGCAGACAGCGGCCTCCCCGAAACGCCGGGACAGAATCCTGGCAACCTGGGCTGCTGGCCCTTGGAAACCGACCGCTTCCCAGCCGGGTGAAAACGCCTCGCATCCATCCTCACCACCCTGGGGCGCGCCCCGGTCCCCGTCTCCGCGGCAGGTGCGGCCAGCACGGGCCCGGCCGCCGCCCCGGGCACGCACCTGGCGGGGCCGCAGCCGGCTGGCGGGCGGTCGCTCCCGCCGGAGTCAGCGGGGCTCAGGGGCGGTGGGAGGAAAAGCAGATTTATAAACCGGGCAGCCCTCGTTCATTTGCTGCTGTGAAGGCTCCTCCTCTCCGCCTCGCTTCGGCCGCGTCTCAGGCGGGGGCTGCCAGCGCCCTCGCCCCCCGCCCGAGCCCAGCGGCGGCCCGGGCCCCGTCAGGCGGCAGGACCGACTGCGCTCCGTAGGTGAGGCGCCGCGGCCCGCGCCCACACCGGATCCCCTAGTCCCGCACCCACCTCGGCGGGAGAAGGCGCGGCGGGCACGSACCGTCGCTGCCCCACTGCCGACGGCTCTCTCGTCGCCGCCTCCTGCTGCCTCCGCCCGCCCCCCGCCACCGTCTCCACCTCCCCCAGCCGGCGCACAGCCCGCCCCGCCAGGCGCTCCTACCTGCGGGGGGCTGCGGCCCTCCCTTCGCACGGTCCCCGCCCTGCTCGGCGCCTTCCCCGCGGCTGGGGCTGGGCCGGCGCAGCCCCCTTCTCCTCGCGTCGGCGGGGGCAGGGCGGCGGCGGGAGAGGCAGGAGAAGGAGGAGTCGGTGGCCGAGTGTAACAAGTTTGGGTTGCCCCGCAGTATGGCGGCCGGGCGGCGCTGGGGGCGGACCCGGCCCTGGCTCGCAGGGGTCTGGCAGGGGCGCTGAGCCGCCCTCTCCTCCTYTCGGTGCTGCCCGTCCCTTCCCCCGCGCGGCGCAGCCCCCGTTAACGGCAGCGCCCCCGCGGGGCGGCCGGAGCGCCAACGGCGCCGGGTCACATYAGCCCGGCCACGGCGCCGCCGGAGCGGCTCCTCCCGCGCCACCTGGGGCTGCGTGGCTTGGCAGGGCACCGAGGCGACTCTGCCGAAAGCAGGTGTGGTGTCCCGGAGGTCAGCCTCAGCTCCTCGCCCCTAGTGCCACTTGTCGCATTCCCCTGCTCCTCCTCTGCCTTTTCGTCTSGGGTTGGATGGATCCGCTTGCCGCAGACCACAGGGAAAACCGCACCTGGGATACAGCCTCTCAGCACCGTGGGGATGGAGTAACTCGTGTAGAAAGCAAACATTACTGCAATTATTTTACCTTTAAGCATAGGTTCGCCTAGGTGGCTGCCTGGCGGTATATAGAAGCAGGAAAGAAAATAGGTCAGTAAATGCACAGATCTCACCCGACGTCCTTCTGCTGAGTCACTGATAGGTTATCGATTATCATGGTGTCCATGCACGCCTGGTGTGACTGTTCGGATGAATTGACATGGACTAACACATGGCTCTCTGGTTTTGGATTAGGGTTTGTTTAGTTTTTTTTATTATTATTGCTTGGGACAAGTGATACCAGTGTCATGAGATTGCCATAGCTTGGTTAGCAGGAGTCATTGGAGCAAGACAACAAAATATTTAGTTTGGCAGATAATGGCACTTGCTTTACTGGTTGACCTTTAAATTCCGGCATTACACATTGTATTTTTACAATAACATGACAGCCAATTTATAATAATTCACATTACCTGCAGTTAAGAAATAGCAAAAAGAAGAAATCATTGAGGAAATKGAGCCTCTTAAAGGCATGGAGACATGGTGATAACCTCAGATGAAGGAAGTTTTGATTCAAAGCACCCTTGATATTTCAGGGTCTGTGAAACAGTAGGGTTTGAAGGAGGATATTGGCATAGCCAGCAACAATCTGTTGTGTGGAAAATACCGGGAAATCAATTTCCCTGCATTGCATTTTCAAAATGGTGATTTAACTTAGGCCAGTTTAACATTGGGTAACCAGTGTTCATCACACCTTTGACATCAAATAGGGTCATACACCATCGAAACATTGGATATGAAACATGGAGAAGAAAGCAGGCATGCCCAGCTCTGGGACACAACAGCATCAGGGAGCAGGAGCTGAGAAGCCACAGCCTCCCAGGAAGGGGGAGAATCACTTCTGATGATTAACCTGAGTCTTACAGGAGCATAAAAGAGGATCAAATGAACCCATGCCAGAAAATCCTTGATGCAAATACAGTAGCAGGATAAAAAAATCCTTGCCATATTTTATTTGGGTAATTGCTGTAATCTATGCAAGCAGAAGATTAATCTGCATCTCCACTGGGACTGACTGCTGGTATTAATATGCTAGCAAAACCCTGTAGCATAGACAAGACTTCAAGCATCTCCTGAGGGATACAACTATGAAATTATATTCCAAGCGTAGATACAAAGATTTTTTTTTTTTTTTTAATATCTCATTTTAAAAAGTATAGGTTTGGGCAGTTTTTAGCTCTGAGTAGGAAAATCCCAGGGATTTTGTCAGGTTTCATCAAGGAGCCTACAGTCTTCACAAACTTCCAAAAACCTGCAAAAGTAACTGGAGCAAAGGTTAGCACCAAAACAAAATTTCCGTTATTTCTGACTCTCTCCAGGTTAGATTTCATGACCTTTTAAGAATTATATTGTTCATTTATGTGATGTATTTTTCAATCTCCCTTCTCAGCAAAACCTGCAAAATCTTGCAGACTTGAAGGTTGGAGGTAAAACCAATATTGATATTTATACCTTGTCAAATGTCAGATTCTAGAGCCTTCTTTCAAGTAAAATATATTACCAAATGGAATTTGCTGAGAAAAAGAAAACACTAATAATAAGTTTGGAACATACCACTAATACCATAAATTGCACTGCTGAAAATTCCTATTGGTTCCACTTATGTTATGTCTTTCAGCGGACTAAACAACAAATGGCCTCCAACACAAATTTGAGAGGTTTTCCAGAGGTCTGTAGTATTAATCAGAGTTGTATGTRAGCTAATGGTGTAGGGCTAAAGATACTAGTCCTCACAGTAATTATAACTGATTTTTGTTTTTGTAAATAAGATTATAATTTTCCAAATACTGCATGCTGTGGCAATGAGATCATATAATGAACAATTATTAATATGTGTCCACATCAATTCCATAATGGGTGTTCCAAGGACGTGGAGGAAATGTGCTTTTAAAAACCTCTACTATAAGCACAATAAAGTCTAATCTTCAAAAGGACACATAATGCTTTCTGTGAAGTAAGAATATGTAAAGGCTGCCTCCGTCATAATACACTTAGTTCAGACAARATGTTGAGGGTATTTTTAAGTCTAGGCAAGCTGGATCAAATCTGAGCCAGGGGGAAAAAAAAGCAGTTAAGGAAGAAAAAGAGGTTAAAGAAAGGTGTAAGAACTTTCTGYGCTCTTAAACCTGCAGTCCTTAACTAAATTCAGAAACAGGCAACAGGATAGAAGATACAGGAGCAGAGTAGGGAATGAGAAGAGAGCGAAACCATCTCGGAAGCCAGGTCTGAGACTGAGGGCAGATCTGTCCAAGAGTGAGTGAGTGAACAGGTGGTAGGTTTTTAGTAAGTCAGTGAAAAGGGCAGTGAACGTGCCTGGAGGTTTGCAAATGGATATACAATGCAGGGAATAGGTCAATTGCAGAGCATATGAGAGAATGAATGGATGAGAGGATAGAAGAATAAATAGTTGGGTTGAATGAATGTGACTGAACAATTCTGAATAAAGTCAGTTTCAAGCTATACCTCTATATTGCTATGATGACGTGACTTTTCAAATCACTTGTCATTGGTGTAAGCCAGCATTAGAGGAAAGCAACACACATGACTGAAAAAAAATCCCTTTTCACTACCAATTGTGGGAAAATAACATTTAAAAAATAAGGATTTAAAATACATTTTACAGTCATGACAATAAAAACAGTTTTGGAAACATTAATACAGAAAAATAAGCACAGAAAAGGCATTTAAAAGCATTGCCTAGTAATTTAATGTTGATTAACRTTATTAAACAACTAGAATTGACATAGACCTAAAATTATTTGCAGAGCCRGAAGATGCCAATAACTATCCTAGTTAGGAACCTGATACACAACAGCTCGAAGTGATTTGTGTAAGATTATACACTAAGTCAGTGGCAGAACCACAGACAGATAAAGCCTTGACCTTTTACTTTTGTGTCTTCCCCATCAGGCAGAGAAAATGCATTGACTTCACTTTTGCAATTACAGAGGCAATGAAACTAAATTATAATAGTCAAGGGGTGTTATCTCCTAACCTTGAGGTTTTYTGGGTTTTTTTGGACTGAACACTTCCTATATCATTATGGATAAACATGGCAATTATGTAGAGAATATACTCAGAGACTTTAAAACTGTCCCTGTATTTATCATGTATGTATGCCTAAGACAGAAGAAGAGGGAGCTAAGTAAATGCTACACAGACATCTGCATTTAGATAATATAGTGTGGAGGAAGTAAATGGCTGGATGACGTGGCAGAGGAAGGTCATTTTCTCTGTTGTTGGTGGATCTGGTGGCTAAGAACACTGTAAATGTCACAGAGAATATTTTCCTTTTATTTTTGTTTCCTAATCTGGAAGAACAGGTTTAGTACAGCTGCACTGTAGGTTAGTGTCTGACCATGGAGCTATCTGTAGTTCAGTCTCCATTAAATSTCACTGCAAAGCATTTTAGGAAGTTTGCTAAAGGGATAGGGGACACAGTGAATTTWGGGAAGGATGCCAAAAGTGCTAGGGATTCCCCTCATTCAGGTACTGTGTCAGCATTTGTATTTTAAAATGATATATCACTACCAAATTACATTACTAACATACTTTGCTCCTAAACAAAATAAYGACAAAAATTTGGTATTAATAGTTTTCACTTATCAGTGTCCAAATGCAAAGCCTGTAATTCTTAGTCAGTTATGTGCATGGTACAAAATTAAAAATCTAACCACTCCAGTGCTCTTGCCATAGGAATATGGCATGGAAAGACTAAAATAAACAGTCAATGAATCATAAATGAATGATAAAAGACACTTTATCCACTCTACATTGTAGAAGAAGTGCATGGGCTAGTGAAGGAGGCACATGTTTATTAATGAGAAAAATAATAAAAAATGTGTCAGCAGTGCCTGCCTCAAGGGACAAGGTCAATGAGGCAACATCAATAATGTAGTACCTTAAGAATAATGAAGAAACTAAAACTCAATATATTTTTTATGTTTTTTGAAAATGCATTTACATTTCCAAAAAGATTAAATTAATGAAAATTGTTTAATGGAGTCATCACCAATCAGAGGAGTTATTTCTGATTACATGTGAAATATCAATATCAAACTATGATGTGGGGTAACATGTGCTAGTCATGAATAAATATGAAACCAGAGAGGTAACAAAGGTGTTCAGTTGTTAACACAGGAAAAGCAAATGGGTTGGGTTTGACAGTAATGGGTGGAGACATTTATAAACTTTATACTAAGCTTGCATTCTTCCTATAGGAGCCCTACATTTTTACTGCCTCCACTATTAAAGTATTTTATCATGTTTTCTTGTTTTTCATACTTCTTTTTGATTGACTAATGACTACACATTACGCGTTACAAAAATTAAGAATGGAATTATAAGGGATTTTTCTGGTGACAAAATTGTTTGTAAAAGATAGTAACCACAGACCTGTCTCCTTTATGTATACTTGTCTCAGATCATAGCGTGGCCCGAGAAGGGGGGAATGCATGACCATAACAGTGAGTAAGARTTTGTCTTTTTATTATTCAGCAGAGCATTTTAATTCATTTCCTTTCCATACACACCAGTTTATTGGAGAGGATAACAAGACTAGTGGTATTCTTTGATTTGTACTAATGCTTGTAACTTCTTCTGAATAACCCAGCTAAAACCTGTGGATTCATAAGTTTGAACCTTGATAGAAAAATAATGTTAATGTTAAAATAGTTATCTCATAGGTGCTCCTGTTCTTGTACTGGGCATCCATCTCATGTACTGCACAAGCTAATTGATTCCTGTCAACTCTCACACAACTATGAATCCACAAAATGAGAAGTCAGCAGTGGAAATATACTGTGAATAAAAGGTGAAGCAGACTGCTTTCCTCTCCTTGTGTGACNTTTTTTTTTTTTTTTTTTTTTTTTTTGTGCTGGCATCTGTTGTCCTTCTCACTCCCAAAGAATGCAAAAAACCTGATGTAACTTGCTTCTTGAACTAAGTTGCCCTGATAACCACCCCTTTGGCTGAAGCTAAACCAGGTCATGATTTCCCAGTGTGATGTCACAAGGACATTTCTTTCCTGCCCTACAGTAAGGTATTCCTTTCCACCGGTTGCTCCTATTAGGTTTCTGTTACTTTATGTGGAGAATAAAAGCAAAGGATCCAATTGCTTCACTATTTTAAATTAAATAAAAGGACATACAGTACAGGAAAGGATGGGTTTTTCTAAGCTGATACAAGCAATTTGCAGCMATCAAAACCCTCTTGGGAATACACAGCTCTGTTCCAGAGAATAACAAAAGGAAAAATAAAAAGATATGTTGGGAAGGACCTAGGATGGTCTTTGACAAGAGACTCACAAAGATCATTTTAAAAGGTCATTTTAAGGATGCAGAAATTGGCAACATTTTATAGCTTCTCTGAGACTTGTGTAACAATCTAAGTGAATAGAAGTGCACAATATCAAAATTTATGTCTGTATCTTGCTGTTCCCCCTCTAAGAGAAATGCAAAGACTTACAATTATTTCTTTAATGGGCATTGAGTAGTTTGGCTATCAGGAAAAGATGTCTTTTATCTGTCTAAAACATTCCCTTCCTTTGAAGATCTTTATTCACTTTTCTGCAGAACTGCCAGACCATACAGGGAAATTTAAAAAAAAAAAAAAAAGTGTGGGCAAGCTCTATTGAATCTGAGCCAGGAAAAAGGCTCCTCTTCAGGAAGAAGAAAAAGCAAAAGTTTTATAGTACAGCAAGTTGGGATTTATTTTGTATAATCATGAAAATTGTCCATTTCTATTGATTAACATAAAAACAACTTACAAGGAAAGTGATTCAGTTCCTGTGATTAAATACTGATTTTATTAAAATTATCAGGYTGGCCAAAATTTTTATCCATTAGCCAGAAGTTTTTATCCTGAAGGTCTTCTTACTCTGAAGGTTAATGTTTGTTAATTAATACTTATATATATATATTCAATTACAGATTAATTAATTTGATTTAACCATTTCTCTGGGAACAATTGCTCAAATGATTTTTTGGCATTAAGTTGGCCACATTTTAATATCAAGGAAACTTCTTGCACATCAAGGCAAGAAAGGGGGTGTCCAAAATTCTTAGTAGTCTTCAGGATAATAGAGTGTGATAGGAAATAATGAAAGTAAAAGTCTGTGGGTCGCTCAGGTTTATGTCTCACAATCTCGTGACAGCGTGTTGCAACTACCCAGCATGTTGTGTCAGGGACACGGGCTCTGGTCACTGCGCACGTTGCYGTCCAGAAGCATTCACCTGTGCTGAGCCTGGCAGAACTGTTAGCTCTGTTAGTAAAACCTGTTAGCTCAGATTCTGGTTGTACATTCTGGTTCTACATTATGTGACATTAAAGTGATTCGTTACCCAAACAGCTGTCTTTCTCTCCCCTCTCCCGCAGCATGGTCACTGGCGTAAAGGGCAGGCAGGAAGGAGCATGGGAAGGCTGTACTGCACATTTGGGGTTAGGTCCCGGACGAAAGTTGAACCTCTTCCTTGAACCTCGCTGCTCAGGAACTCTGACTCTGCTACATTCAGTCAGGTATACCTGATACCTCTATAGCTACTGACGTCAGTGGTACATTAGAAACTGGGAGAACATAATATTTACCCTTTGGTTTTGTTTGAATTAGGCTTAAAATTTCTAATTATTTTCAGTTAAGGGAGGTAAGAAGAAAGCTAAGAAAAATGTCAACAAAGGTCTTATGAAAGACCTTATCAGCTGATAGCCACTGTTCTTTGTTTTGGCTTTAGGAATGAAAACAGAGAAAGAAAAGTCAAGTAGAAAGAAAAGCTTCTTTAGTAAGAAATAGCCAAGATTAAAAAAAAAAAAAAGGAGGCAGAGAAAAAAATCAGAGAAAATTTCTAGAAAAATGCAATGACTTAGCTGGGCCTGTTATTTATATGTTTCTCACATTTAAAATGTTTTTTCACTGAGATAAAAAGAAAGATAAGAAATATTCTGTAATTAGGAGCAATAAAGAAAGTTCCCTCCCAGACTTCCTAGGGTTTTGAAGTTGCTTTCAAGGCCTGTTGTTTCTGGTTGTTATATGTCTTCAGTGTTAGGGCAGGTCTGGAGTTTCCAGCTTCTGGGTTTCGTTGAGTGATATGCCCAGGGGCAAACATTTTAAAGCAATGCTTTTGAGAGTCACTGGAAGTCTGCTTGCATTGTGTATTTAGTCTATATCTATTGTGTACACTCCTTTATTAGAAAAAAAAATACATGACCTTGCAACAAAGGATAAGAAATTTATTGCATTCTGTGCCCACTTTTTCTTTGACCTTGCAGCTGAACAAATAGCTCAATCAAAGACTGTCTGAGGAGATTTCAGGGATCACTATCATATTAGTCCCTTTTGGTCACAGTCACACTTCATACAGATCCTCCTGCCTCCTTTCCGCATGTAGTCACATCATTTTAAGGCAGACACAAACAGCGCCAGACTCCCTGGCTGGTGTTCCCTTACCTGGTCCAGAGCCCAACCTCATTTGTTTGTCTGCAAGTTAGTCACTTGGAAATCATTTTATGCATAACAGCCAAGGAAGTCTGGTAGTATGAAATTATTAGATAGTGTGTAATGTTGAAAAAGCCAATGGCATCAAAACAGCTGCTCATGAGTCTCTGTGTGAAGCAAAGAAAAAGTAAGCCAAGCCCAAATCCAAACATGTTACGTTGCCTGCTATTTTTGCAAAGATAACAGATACTTTCACAAACTCTAAGTGATAGATCTTCTGAGGTCTAAATACAGATTCAAAATGTAGGCTGGGATTGYCCATTTGTGCAGGAAATTACCAGTGGTAGGAGCTGGGGAAAGCAGTGCCAATGGTACAGTAGGCCAAGTTAAGAAGCCAAATTATCTCCAGTCTCAATGCAATGGACTGGTGGCACAACATGCACTTGTACCATGTATCATTGAAGTTTTATGCATTTATTTAACATATTTAAAAATGGGATAACCAACTGCTGTTCTGAGGGATTTTAAGTCTATTAGTACCATGTCTTAGTTGTGAGGCCCTATTGTCTTGTGTCCTTGTTGAGTCTTGCCAGTTACTTTGTTTTCAATTAAATGGAGTAGGCAAATAGTAGAATTTACAAAAGGTTCTTTCTGAGCCTTGTAATGGCACTTGSTCATCCCTTCAGAAATGAAAGACTGTCTTCTTCATGGTCTTCACACCTTAGCCTGGCTAGCAATTTCTGTACGATGGTCTCATCTGTTCCCAGCTCTCTGATCATCAACTGATTTTGATCAGGGAGTAGTRCAAGACAACTTGCCCCTGCCCATGCTGTATTCCATGGGTGCAAGGGAGACTCATCTGCCCCTATGTCCCATCTGTCATCACCTCTCTCCCCTTTTCCCAGGGTTTTACAGCACCACAGTCTCTTCTCCCCTTTTCCCAAGTGTCAGCAGTGTGCTGTCAGCCTAGCTCAGCACCAGAGCAAGTTAAGAAAAATCTTGACCTGATATGGAGGAACAAAGTTTCAGGGCAAATTGATCCATCTCCAGCAAAAAGTACAGATGTGGAGGACAGCATGTTCCTGCCAAGTAACTCCTCCTTTGTCAGCAGGATTTGTGAAAATCCCTCAAACACAGCTCTCTTCACAGAGGTTTCACACACAAGGAAATGACACAAGAAAATGCCATTATTTGGAAGGTTCACCGATTTTCCTCAATTTTGCCAATTCCTCTTCTCTCATATTCTAGGCTTTACTGGTAGTTCTTGGCCAGTTTCCAGTCACTTTACAACAAACAGGTGTGGTAGGCACTTATGTAGGAATTGGTCTTTTAGTGGCTAGTTGGAAATTTACTTACGGAAAAAGACCAATAGTGATTTTAAAACACATATTTAAGTCCTGATAAACCAGAATAGGATTTTTGTTCACATAGTTAACACCCATTTTGATGTTTCAGACCAAGGAAATTAAATCACACAAGATTTTTTCTCTGTGTTCTGTAGTGAGTCTTACAGAAATGAGTGCATGAAGACTTTAGGTAGTTTTGGAGTCCTGATTAATGATAATTTGAAACTGACTGAACTCCAGTATATGCCTTGAATTAAAAGAAAAAGTAAACTCATTACTGTCACTAATGTATGGAATAGCAGGTTTTATGGGAGGGCAAAAGAGCCTGTCCACAATTCCTGTCCCTTGACAGCCTTTTGCAATGTAAGGGGCTCTACACTTGAACCTTTCTTCGTCCTGTCCTCAGGCATCCAAGTGACCTTTATGGTGACAGATTTCTGAAATGACCAAATGCAATACAGATACCCAGTCAATAGGCATGTTTGTTGTGCTTGTTTTGTAATCTGAATGGAGGTAGGACATGCTCTCAGATTCACAAAACACCTAAATGTATTCATCAACCAGAACTAATTCACAGTATGAATTAATTAACGAGAAGTAAAAGCTCGAAAAGGGGAAAACCGATGATTTCCACCCTTTATTGTGTATTGCTCCTCCCTGTTCTAAGCACAGCTCAAAATGAGTTGCAGGAACTGTGATTTGCATTGCTTGGTCATGTTTATACATGTTGTTAAACCACTCTTCATGCTGGTTAGTTACACCCAGTACCGGCACCCGTGATAAATGCGGGATTTTTTGAGGCAGTTTATAAAGCTCAGATATTTATGTACTAGGGATTCTGCCACAGATAACAGAACAGCTCATATCACAGGGASCTGTGCACTTCCCTCCTTCTGCTGGTAGATTTTAAGGATTAAAGATGATTGATCATTCAGTCCTACCCTGTGTATCACAGAGGTCAGTGAATTCAGCCAGAGCTTCCTGCAGCTAGCACAAATGATAAGCATCATGGTTTTTTTCCTGGAGCACAGCACAGTAATCTTATTTGAAAACAGAGTAAAGATGGCAGGATGCAACTCCTCCAGGTTCAAAATTAAATACGGTGTTTTATGGTGTGGGAAGCTTGTCCAGCTGGTATTCAAAGTGTACGTAATTGCTTCTCACAGTTCTGCTTTGAAGGAGAGGCTGTCAAGTTTTCATGATTATCTGTCCAGCACAATTCACAGACATGAAAGTTACATATAAACRTTTACAGACAGATATACATACCCACCGTGCAAGATTGTTATTCATCTTGTACACTTTCAAAGAGCCAGGAAGGAGAAGAAATGCTGTACTGGTATGTATAGCCCCACAAACAACAAAGAACTGCATAGAGTAAAATAATGCAGCACAGATCTCAAGGGAATAATGATGGTTTGGTTGTTGGTTTTCCCCCTGCCCCACCACGGAGCCTGTAAGTCTGAAAACCAAACACCTGTGGGAAATCACTTTTCCTGTATGCATGGTAATTCTTCAAGAGCAAGTCAGTAACAGCAGTGCTGCCTAACCAGTGTTTTCAGATCACAGCGGCATGTGATCTGCTTAAACCAAGAGGTGATCAGCTAATGACCAACTGGACACTTTTYAGGCACTTGAGAAAATCGTAGCAACCCTCAAGCCTTTTACATCCCTCCATTGTGGCTGCAAGCCAACATGCTCCGTTGCTGAAGGCAGCAATAAGCTTAGGCAGCTTAGCCCAGCCAAAGTAATGAAATTACATGTCGCAGTTCAGTTCACCGTGGTCAKTGCCCTCAGCCTCGATTTGGAGAATAATTTTCCTGACAGCAACTGTTCACAAAGCTTGGTAATACCAGCTCTTGCCTCCTGCTAGTCTTTATAGAAATAAAATCCCTTATTTTCCTTTTTGATTAAATAAAGTATCTCACAAAGCCAAAATGACAAAGCTTTAATGGCATTAGGAAGAAAAAACAATAAATTTGTCTCTAGCCTCAGAGACAAAAATACCAATCAGACTTGAGAGTGCAGAATAAAAAGGAAGGAGCAATGATTGATAGCTCTCTAGGCATAAAGCTATCATAGCTGCATCCAGACACAAACACATCTTCCCTAATGGAAATATTATCACATTTGGTAGCAATTCTACTGCTAGCCACTGCTGTCTCCTGGCATACAAAATAAAGTGAGTTCCTCCTGGAGGAGATATCTCCCTGAACATTCATGTGTATAARGCTACCAAGTGTTTGGCAATGATCCAAGCTTGAGGCAGCCGTGCTCAAGGAGAGCCGTGGGTCTCTCCCCTGAAATCAGCTTTCATTCCTAATCTCTCCCTTGCACACGCATGGATCTGTCTCAGGTGTTTGTTTGTTTGCAGCTTGCAGCAAGCCTGCTGGAGTGGTCTCCTCRCCAGGAACAAGCCGTGGGCAGGCGAGGGGAGCAGGAACACCTTCAGGCAGTATTGCCACCAAATGCTCCATGCCATAAAACAACAGCCCAAGTAATTAGACTTTTGTCAGCACTTCTCTTGATTTCACGGATTAGTACAAGGAAGACAGGCCATACTAGAAAGATCAAGGGCTATGATGACTAAGGAGTTAATTAGGGAGGTCTGAAGCTCTCAGTACCTTCCTGGCTCCTGCCAGCACTACTACTGCTGCTGCGATGTGAGTAGGGCCACACAGAGAAGGCCAGAAGGTGAAGCYGGGTGTGAAATCAGTGCCCTGCTGATCTTGTGGCATTCAGGGCCCAGGGAAGCTATTCCCTGAGGAACCTCTCCTCGGAAAGTCAAAGTGTTGCTCTCTGMTTTACCCTGCCAACTCAACCATCCTGTTTATGCATTCCTCCTGGATGCCTGTATCCTGCTCTGCAAGGGTTTGGGTGGCTTCTTATCAAATTAATTTCCCATCTTTCAGAAGTTGTTATTCATTTGTAATGCAGAAAAGTTTCCCATGCACTACAGCCTTGTAAATGGAATTGGCGCTGACAGCAGTAAATGCCTTATAGTGTTCCCTTCCCAGGAAGACGATGTGTTGCCCCACTGCCAGTTTTCAGAAACATTTTAATTTCTCAAGTGAAATGTAGCAGCAGGAAGATGCAGTCTGAGCTCAAAAATCAATGCCTGCTGCTAAATAAGCTGCTCCTTTGGGAACTTATTGGTATRAACTAGCATAATTATAAATTGGGAGAAATTATGTGTGATCAGGTTTTGTAGAAAGCAGTTACATTATTATATTATTTACCATCAATGCAGCGCCATAAAATAGTAAGAATGACTTATGCCCACACGAAGTATTTTGGTGTCATTTATTTTTCCTTGGCATGCATACAGTTACAGATTAAACCAGAATTAACATTACAGAAATCTCTTGTTTATTGCTAGCTTGTTATGGTGGAGTCCRAAGTATTTGTACTCAATGGTTTATTTATAAACATTCTTGATCTTTTTTGCTCAAATGGGATGAAGTCCTTACTTAAAATAAGTATTCTGCACTAGTCATTTTTGTTTACTTTATGCAGTATCCCTCCTAGATGTACACTGGAAATACACAGCAGCTTCCAGCCTGACTCCTCAGTCCCACTGGGTTGACTACGTAAATTGATAGTAAGTGGTAAGCAGCCAAAAAGCACTTTAACCCTTTCAGAAGAGGTCTATAACTGCGTTTCTTATGAATGAATATAGTCGTTCATTAATAAATGTGTCTTTCATTTATTGCATTCTTAGTGAGTCCGGAGTCAGTTACAGAAGTTACATGAAGCCTAGATTATGAAACAAGGAGGCACTGCAGCATGCAGAAAATACTCCTCTTGGCTTTGTCATTTTCATGAAGAAAGGATGTGGCAAAAAGTAGCWTTTCCTACCATTTAAAAACTATAAAATTTTGGTTTTGGGAGTTTTCTCTTTGAAACAACGGTTTGACATACAAACTTTGTATTTCCTTTGAGATGCGCTGTAAGCCTGGTTAAATGCCCTTTCATTTGTGAATCATGTTTCCTTCGGAGCCAAAATGAGAAAGAAAGATCTCCAAGGCAGATGTGCTGTTGTTGGTTGGCTGCCCTGCAGAGGTGTCGTCTGTGAAGAAGGGTAGGGAGATTTCTTTTTTCCTTTTCAAGAACTCAGTCTGTGTGAGAGGTCAAGGTGCAGAGCTAAATGAGGTTTGTGGCACCTCTAGCGTGTGGATTGTCCAGTGAGCCCCTCGGAACTGCCTCTGGGTTGTCTGAACACTGGCATTTCTGCTCCACATCCCCCGCCCCCCAAATATCTTTTGTTATATTTGTTATTTTCTGAATTTCGCTGCTTCTGGTGCTTGTCTTGGCCAGTTTCCAAAAAGGCAGCGTGAAAAACTATGGCATGTGACAAGGGATTGCCACCTGCCCGGGTCTTGTCAGACCTCCTGCGGATCGCTGCTGGAATAATCAGGTAGGAGTGGAAGTCTGAATTTTAATGAAGCTTTTAGACTAGACAACAGTGCTATGAGCGATCCGACCGAAAAAAGAACCTTCCGCTATGGCCAGGGTTTAACCTTCAGCTATGAAAAAGAATAGGAGAGGCTAATAACAGTGATACTGTCGTCGCTTTCTGAGGGCATTGGCATGTCGGCGGCGGAGCTGGTGTTACCTGCCTGCTTGCATGAGAACAGGCACTTTGSCCGGGCACTTTAGGTTAATGGTTATGCATACTGTGCACCAAATTCTTTCCTTTGAGATTAGCAATTCTCAGCTGGAGCCTGAATTCCCAGAGCAGGCTGCGGAGCAGGAAGGGATATGCCCATCCATGCCTGCAGGCTCCGTGTCCAGCCGAGCCGGGAGGTCGCACGGGGGACACGGCGGGGGACAAGCCGCTGCTGTGCTCAAGCCGTGCTTGCCTCTAATTTATTTTTTTTTGCGGAGCAGCTCGCCGCCTGCCTCTGTTGTGCAGACAGACAGACCGCACCGACAAAGCCTGGGCAGARGCGTGGAGCTTGCTCGTTCTGTCTTTTGGAAGAATTAAGCAAAAAACCTCCCTAAGTACGCGAACGCCATGTTGGGGAGGAGGGGCGGTGAGACACAAGAAGTGTCGACTCAGTGTCAATTACGTTTTAGTTGAAATTAAAACAGAAAATATGGCCTGACAGATAATCAGATGTGAATCCACAAGAATTACGAAAGACAGTTACGCTTAAGATGTTAGCAGGTCATAGTGATGCCCAGAGCCCAAAGTTAAGCACACTTAGCTAACATAAGGATTCTTCCATTTGGAAGAGCTGTAATAAAAATAAGGTTCTCAACGTATCAGCGGGGGAAAATAGACGCACACATATACATACATATACACGTTGGCACTATATTCTTAACAGTTAATTCTCCTTAAAAAATCAGATTTGTTCTCAAGACTGTCACAGGCCTAGCTCACATATTAGCTAGAAGCTTTTTAATCTCAGAGGTTTCATTTGTATCCCAGCTGGCCTTTGAGTGTTACGGAGCAGAGCCATGAGAACATAGCATAAGCACAGAGGGGCTTGAACAGTGGAGACAACCATCAATAAAACGAACTCTGTACAAAACCTGGGAAAATCCAGAGAGATTTCCTGAAACGAATTGCACAAACCAAACACCCTGCAGCTGAGGAAGTTTCTGCTGTAYGGATGCCTTAGGAATCCACAAATATCACAGCAAAGATGCTGTATTAACTAGTGCTAATGAGTGCAAACATGAGTATAATCAYTGGAAAATACTGTCAGTGTTTAAAAACAAACAAAAACCAGAGTGAAACAGAAAATCTCTCCTCTCCTTTCGCAGGACCTGTCTGGACAGGCTGCCAAATCCCTGCCTGCAGCAGCTCCCCATGGAAGCCTGATGCCAACTTTTTTTCCCCATCCCTCTCAGAGGTGGGAGCTCAGACACCCCACCTGTCTTCACTGATTCCCTCTCTGCCACCACCTGAGATGCAAGTAARTGCCAGAGGGAAGATTGGGTGTCCTTTTTCTTTCCCTAAGGTCTGCTGCCTGAGTGATTTAGCACATCCGTCTATTTTTGGTCCCTGCTGGATGTTAGCCTTGCTGTTCTTTATAGGATATTCCTCATTCATACSTGCAAATGTTTTTTGTCCCTCACGTTATTACAATTATCCACTAGGTTAGATGAAAAGCTGCTGCATTCTAATTGTTTTCTCTTCATACGCTGAGGAAATTTCCCTTTCCCAACAGCTTAGTCCCACAACTGATTGAAGTTTGCTCTTGTGGATGATTTTAGTTGTCCTTKCACCCTAGAGTCATCCTGTAGATGCTTGCATTGTCCCTAAAGGGCATTGTGACCTTCTTTTTTTTTTTTCTTCTTCTCCTCATTGTTCCCATGATATGGCAATAAGTTTAAGAGACATTATTTTTGTTTCCTTCTACATCTGCTGTAATGACTCATATAGTTCCTGAGTCTATAGACGGTGCATTTTTCATCCACTAAGTAGGACATTCTTGACAACCCTTCTCCTTCTGACAGCAGACCACTGTGCTAAGCARCAATCTGTCATCTGCCACTTTGGGCAGCCATCCTGAAGAAGTGCTCTTGCACATGCTGGGAGCAAGGACRGTGATGTGCAACTGCTGGGATGTATCCTACGTGGGGTTTGTCATGTGTGGAGAGCTCTTCTGTGCTCTGTCATATGTTTCTGAGCACTCTGGGACGTGCTGGCCTTGCTGGGAGATGCAGCTGGTCAGGTATGGGGCACACTGGGCTGCCCTCAGGCTTGGCCAGCATGGATATGTCTGTYAGGGAGATGCAGTTGGTAAGGGCAAGAAATGAGGCCCACAAGTCATGTGTGTCAGGAAGTCTGCAAGAGATGCTGGAAGAGAACTTGGCCCCTGAGCAGTGCACTGATGGATTAAAACACGGCGTGAGTCAAAACCAGATATGATCTTACCTGAGAGGTGTAGAGTGCAAAGAACTCATTTCTGTTCATCTGATAGACTCCATTGCCTCTTGTAGCACTCTGGTCCAATACTGTGCTCTGTGTTCCTTTCTGGAAACTCCACAGCTGCCCGGTTACATGATGGGACACCTATGGACATTCCTGTTTTCATGCATTATTAGGTCTTTGCAGGGCCAAAATTATCTCTATCTCTTATTATAAACTTATTGTACAGTTTTGATAGATTGAAAAATATCAATCATCACAGATGTCAAATTGCAAAAGGAAATCATTTTAATAAGTGGTGAATGAAATTCGCTTCCCCTATTTTATACATTTCTAGATCTACTGCACCCTAGTTTTCAAGTTTCTCTGTTTTTTTTTAACTGTGTGACAATTTTACTGAGAACACAATGTACTTCAGACAGCCTGCCCTTATTAAAAATCAGTAGATTTTTCACCCACACTTTTCTTCCTTTGCTTATCTGCAGAGCAGTTGCAGACCTATTTGCTTAAATCAAGGCTTGCAATTCACCAGAACATCAAAAGAGCAGCCCCTATCACTTCAGTCGCTTTTATTATTACACCTTGTCTSCCTGATCTCCACTGCATTCTTGCTGCAAAAGGAGGTCTCTTTATCACTTCCCTTCCTTTCCTTCTGCTCTTAGTGGAATCTGCCTTAGCAATCAGAATAATAATGATTTATCTCCAAGGGAATGTGAACGCAAGCCAAGTTCCCTTGGTACAGGGAAATCAGTTTGGTATTGTTTACTCATCCCCTGTGGATTCACCAGATGGCATCAGACAGCATAATTTGGAATCTGTGCTCAAAAGAGAGGCGAGGCTGGAGCTGCAGGAATTGATAATGTGAATTTACCAGGAACAGTTCTGATCCTTTTTTGGAGGATATGGCGTGTCTTTCACCTTTGTTATAGAATATGCAARGAACCGAAACCTACTGTAACACACATGGACCCCCTAATATGTTAAATAAACCATTTTTTGGAGTGGTCATTTATGAATTATTTTGGCTGCTCTTCTAATAACTGTTTCCTTTGGAGAGGATGCTTTTCCTGGRCTGGGGTGAAGGTCCTGAGCAGGTCAGCAGAGAAGAGGCAGTGGGAARTGAGGCGTTGCAGCTGTTTCCTTCCAGGCTAGCACTGCTTGAATTCAGTAAATAGAGGATTTAGGTTTCTGTTCTTTAAATATCCCAAGCATAAATTATTCACTCAAAATACATGTCAAAGAAGAAGCACTAGGAAAACAGAAGTGGAAAGCCTTAGCAGAGCCTGAACCAGWACAGCTTCAGTGACCTCAGCACAAAGCACTCAGTGTAGCCTGATGTCCTAGCCCTGAGGGATGGAAGAGATGATCTAATCATTCTTGTCCATCTTGTTGCTGTGATTTTATTATTTGAATTGTTTTCAGGCCAGATACTAAACCAGCATAAGCTTTTCTGTAGTGAATCCTGCCGCATTGATTTATCGCTGCTGAGTGTCTGGCCTTTGAGAACTGTTTTAACCTTTAGAATATTGATTTCTTCTTTTATTTTCCCTGGAAAATAAAGGCTGTAAGCAAGCCTCTTGGTCAGGACCGTAGTTGTGCAATATGCAAAAGCATGATGGTGCCGTGATTTGTAAAAATGAGCGACTGAAGGGGTGAAAAGTTCAGCAGTCTTTGCTACAGCRCTGCATAAATGCTGTAAAAGGGGCCAYGGCCTCCAAAAATCACTTGACAGCYGTGTTTGCCAGGTGGGATTCATCCTGATGCAGATGAAGGACCAGAACCAGAAGTGAGGAGCAGGCAGAGAAACCCAGAGGAGTGGGTCAGARGACCCAGGCTGGGCTTGGGGCATGGATGGAAAGGAAGGACATGACATCTACTCTCTCCCCTTCTCCCTGTTGCTGTCCTCCTTGCAGTGCTGGTGTTCAGCTCAGCCCCAGCTGTCAAGACCCTGAGGTCCCCTGGGAAATGTCTGGAGAAGACAGAAACATTAGCTGAAAATATTGCTCGTAGCAGAGGACAGTCTATGAAGGTAAAGGAAGCGTAAACATCAGGAGCACAAAAATAGTTTGCAAAGCACCAGCGATGCTCATGTGCCAGCCAGATGACTTGCCAGAAGGCATCYAGGAGGGTGGTAGATGCTGCCACCCCAAAGGTGAAGTTTCATTATTGAAAGATAGTGTTTGTCCTGGTTTTCAGAGGGACAGTGCTGAGCTGTATCCTCACTACTGAGAGACCCAGGAAGAGCCATTGAAGGGAAAGGAGAAGGAGAGGGGCAGACCATCCGCTGTGCCTTCATGCCAGCAGCTGCAGAAAGTGTTGAAAATTTTTGTAGACACAAATTTTGCATGGACTTACCATGTGACAAAAAAACCAGGATCAAAGAGTCTGGACCAGGAGCCCAAACCAGTCCCCAGTCCTTGTCACTTCAAAGATGCCTGGCCCAGCCAAAGGGATGTCTGTCAGGATAAAATATGTCTCTTGTTTTTAGCTAGGCCTGATGCAGATCTGCCTTTCTTGAAGATGCTGATTAAAGTGATATAGTATTTGCCATCATCACCCACACACACGCTCTCTCACAAGGYGTTGTTTTCCTAAAGGTAACATGCGCCTGCCTCTGGAGCAGCCCAGAGGACACTGTTGCAGGAGCGAGTACTACCTTGTGCTGTCCCTCCTGTGGTTATCTATGTTGATAATAGTGACAAATAACATGTTCTGATAGCCAGAAGTTGAATTCTGAGCTAGGAGTCTACCTGCTGTCTGTAACCTTCTGTGCCCTCATTTTGCAACTGATGAATAAAAAAGTGAGCTTTTGCTTGATTTCAGTGCTGAATTATCATTCATTAAAAGCTTATAATGCAGAAAAGAACCTCTGGAAGATCTCATACATTCCAACCAGTTTTTGACGTATACATTAGGCACAGAGAGACATACATATTTATACGTGACTGCAGTATGTATTAGGGTATTTAGCTGCCAGGGAAAGGGYGTGATTTTGTTCACATGCAATGGTTGTCCCGCATGCTAATATCCGGATTTAAGTAATGGAATATCAAAAGACATATGTGGTATCTACAGCTTGGTTAACCATCACAGAAAACCTGCTCTTCTCCYCGTGGGGAGAGGGTGCCAAGGGTACAGGGCTCACACAACCTTCAGACATCTTGCTTTGTGGTTTTTCCAGCTCATTCCATCCCAGTGGTCTTGCAGGAGTGGGGTTTGCTGTACTAAAGCCGATACAGTGGTTGCCACTGTGTGGATCTGGTTCTTGCTGCATCTGGTGTGCATCTGGTTCTTGATGGGTGAAAATGGGGAGGTGGTGCAGCAGTTCCTTCCCCAGCGCTGTGCTGACTCGTGGTCTGTGGCAGCGGGGTTTTCCGTGTCTGGCAGGCAGCTGCTTTTGCAGGTCACAGGATGGTGAGCTGCTGGGGAGCACTGCAGCCACAGCAGGATGGTGCTTGGGGCTCAGAGTCAACACCTTCCTGCCAGCCCAGCAGAGCAGCCTGCCTCGAGCCTGGGGTAGCTGGGTAGCCATCCATCCTGTACCGGTTGCCAGGTCTTGGTGCTTTCACCAGTGTTTCCTGTCCCCTTACATGGGCCTCAGGTGTCTGGACATGCTCAGCTACATCTTTTTTATAGCCTTTCATCTGCAGGACAAAGCAATGCCCTGCTCATTCTGGCTTACTTGTGCTCTTGACATTTAAGTATGAGAGTAATGAGGCAGGTGAGCCACTGCATCAGGGTGAGTTCTCACTGAGCCCTGGCAGTGTGGGTCTGACTCACTGCTGCAGGGAAGTCAGTCCTTACCACCTGGAGCTCTTCCCAGCACGGTGGATTCCAGTTTGCAAAGGACTCTCTTGTTTAGGAGTGACCCCGGGGATGCTGTGAAATATCACACTCAAGCACTTCCTTTCAGTGCTTTGCAAGGAACCAATTGCCTATAATGCAATGCAGCTGGAAATCTGGAAATACGCCTCCTGTGTTCTCCTCCCCTATTCTAATGTGCCCCCTAGCAGAAGAAAGTCCAGAGAAGCTKGTAGTACAGAGTGTTGTGCCGGTTATACAGTCCCCATAAATTCCCCACTGCTTCTTGTATTTCCAAGCTGTTAGTACCGTGAGACTAATGCAAAGTGATCCTCTTTTCTGTGTTTTGAAGTTAGGGGTGGATTGGTTGAGGTTTTGGGTGGGTTTTATTTTTTTTTGGTGGGGGGAGAGATGGGGGGTAGGAGGGTGGGTTTGTTTTGATTTGTTTGGGTTTTCATATTTGTCCGTATATTAACTTGCAGCAAATCTCCCTTTGATTTATCCATATTCCTGGTATGGATAAAAAAAGGAACCCCAGCCCCCTTTTGCCACCCTCTGTTATTCTCAATACATTTAGTAGTGTCCTGTTGGCATCAATTGCAGCTTGCTTAATGTACTGTTTACTCCCAGAATGTCAGACAAGTAGAGAGAAAGGCACTGGCCACTCTTTGTTCAGTTATGCTCTCATCACCAAACAATTGCATGATAATCATGGAAGTTACATAGTAGAAAATACTATGCATTTAATATTTCTGTTGCTCTCCATTAAACTGTCTTTCCACCAAAGCTAAGCACTTAGCAGTATACCTGCTTGTTTCCTGGCTTGTTGTGAGCTGATCTCCTCTCAGGAAAGCTGTTACCCACATGAGCTCAAAATGTGCCCAGTGTGCTGTAAGCACACAGGTTTCTGTCACAGATTCATTATGATACCACCACTGCCCTGCAAGCCCAAAGGAAATCTGCAAATGCGCTGGGAAAGACAGTGACCAGACTCTTATAGGTACATTTTGTTCTGTATGTCCACATGTTTCAAACATCTTAGACTAGAAGATGAGTACAAACACTGTTAGAAGTGGATTGCACTCAGAATTGCATTGTTACAGGAGCTCTTTCCTATGATAAAACCTTTTCTATAATGTTACCTGTAAAAAAATTACTATATACTTATTTCATGTATGTCTAAAATGCAAAGATTTAAAACAGCTGTGACAACCTTAAATTATATCTTCCAAAAGCATGACTGATTTATGTACTCAGTACTGTGGAAAATCTTACATAGTCAATAAGCTGATCATCAGTAAAAAGTTGTACCCAAGCCTGAAATCAGGAGGAGGAAATCTACTCAGTTCAAGTTGTGTTGGTGGTTTCAAGATTGTCTTAATTATTTTAAGTCCCATCCTAAAAACGGCTGAGAATTTTCAGCTTGCATTAAAATCTGAGAAGTCAGTGCTCAGGGCTGTGCAAGAGCAGGCCTGAGAAAAGAACAATTACAAGTGTTGAATGCCAAATCCCTCGCTGCAATAGCTGATCTGGGATTGAACCTGCTTGCACCACACATCGGTTTGGCTACAACAGAGTAAAGCTAAAGAGCTTGTCAAGACAAATGTGCAGCAATATGCCTTGTGAGAAAGGCCAGAGTACATGTTAAAACACATCCTTCTGGCTGCCAGGAGCGCTGCATAATTATCTGAGAGTGCTTTACAAATTCTCGCCAAACAGGTCTCTCTCATTTTACCCGTTAAGTACAGAGAGTCCCATGACTGGGCTGTTTGTTGCTTTGTAAAATGCAAGGTCTGTTAGTGAAATCTGATTTCTCCTCTCCTTCTTGCTTCCAGACCACGTCTTTTTCATGTTCTGAAGCAAACGTGTAGCTAATTCTGTATGATTTGTAATTACTGGATGCTCTGTTTCTGTCAGCTGCCATCCCGGGTGTTTCATGGGATGTGTCAGCAGACAGGGCTGCCTGGCTCTCTGCTGTCTGTACACCTCAGGAACAGCCTTCAGCTTCAGAGCCAAGAGCAGGTTGCAGCTCTTCCTATAAGCATGTCCAGGTCAGCCACAGGTCTGTATTTTCTCTACAGGGTGTGGTTTTCCCTCATACTTTGCCCCAGTTTTGGCTCTTGCCAGAAATTGACTTGACTGGGATTAAAAAAAAACCAAAAATTCTTTACTAAAAGTCGCTTGACATTAATATGTAAACCAGAACAAAAATAAGAAGGAGGGAATTTAGGAGGGGGCATGACACAGGCCTACCTGCAAGGGAACCATATCCTGATCTTGTGCTTAACATCTCTTGTGTCACACACAGAAACATCCTCTGGAGCGAGGTCTGCAGCTCAAGTGTCTCAGATTTTATTCCTCAGCTTATCTTTTCCGTTTCTTTCTGTACTGTAAATAATCTCAATATTGCACCAAGAGCCACTGGGTTGAACTGTTTTTCCAAATAGGATTCAGGATAGTGGATTCTGGCAGCCCTGACCCAGATTTAGCCTGTGGAGTGGRATGACATTTCCCATGTTTTCAGTGCTCAGTGCTTGCTTTTGTGCCTCTGTGAAGTGGGTGCTTTGCATTGCCAGTCTGARGCACTGAGGACTTCCAGAATGCTGTTTCAGCAGCCGCAGGACATAACATAAAACTATTGATCCTTTTCCAGGAGTTGAGTATTTAAAAATCATTGAAGCATTTCAGTTCTGCACATCTCTGCTGCATCTAGCCCACAGCMTTGTCTTTGCAAACTTACAGTTTTCATAGAATTATTTAATTTTTAATGTAAATTRTTGAATAAAGCAATTAATGATTTCTACAGTTACAGTCTCTGGGTAAACAACCCTGAATTGAAATGCAYGTGGGAAAACTATCGTGTTTCTATGGGTGCCAATTTTCCAGTTTTCCTAAGATTAGGTGACCACAAAGCATGTAGATTAGGTGTATTACGAGCAGTACAGCTCTGCTGGGTGCAGGGCTGTGCATCCATGCCACAGGGAAAATAATATGGCCCATTCGGATGTTTTCAACCAGAGCATGTGTTTATAAATTTTGATGTGTAATTCTTAATAGTTCACTAAGTTTGCTTATAGTTATACCACTGGAGCATGAACTGATACAAAAAACATCATTTTCACTTTGCATCAAAGGGAGACTTTGCTCTCAAAGCAACATATTCATTACCCAAAGTGTTTGTACTTCTGTGTCCTGCTTAAATGTCTCTGGCTTTTGGCGGAAACTTTTATTTCCCATTACTTAATTTTGGGTGTTTTCTAGCAAAGTCTGGCCTCTGTGTAGAAACAAAAGCTTTCCTTAATCCATGTTTTTGGAACGAGGAGACCAATTTCTGCTCAAATCGCTAACAGTTTCACGCCTGGAGGGTTAGTTATGTTCACTGCTTCCATTCTTGGGGACTGCAGAGATGTGTTGCAAGCAGAGCTGGAGTGCTCCATATGCTTTGTGAGTGCAGGAATGGTGATGCTGCGGGGCATCCCACCATCAGGAGTGCCAGCAACAAGCACCCTTTCCTAACCAGCTCTGTGCCATAAGGACAATGTGCAGCCTTCAAGCTGCTCTGGGGAAGCRAATGCATTTTACCGCTGTCAGCACCTTGCACTGGGTGTTAGAAGGATTCTGTCATTCTTTTAACAGMGCCAGCTTGCTTCAGCTTTGAAAATGTGTGTCAGCAGGCCTGGAGTTAGTGTAAGTAACAGTAAAAGCTTATCTCTCTTTCACAAGTAAGCTGAATTAAATGGATAGTCATGCACTATTGGAAAATCCATAGATCTCCATGGGGTTCTTTGCTGCCTGCTTAAATCCTCTCTGTTAAACTGTCTTCAGTTCAGACACACAAATCTCATAGACCTCTGCAGAGAGGGAAGGACAGAAATAGACTGCGTTTTAAAATAAAATAGTAATTTCCACTGTTTTTAGGTCATCTATTCGTGTGGTCATGATCTGTCACACAGGAACAAGTTTCTATAAATAACCCACTTTTGTAGGCAGATTAGTGGCCACAAGATCTGACTGGAAATCAAATTACTATCTACCTCCATCAGTGGYCAAATGAGTGACTAATAGCCTCTTGGCCTTCCTGTAGGGTAGTTTGTCCTTTTGTAAAATAGGAATAATAATAATAGTAATGATAATAATTCTTGTCTCCTTTGTAAAAGACCTTTTAGATCCAGTGACGAAAAACACCATCCAAAGTCAGAAATAAGTATTTCTTATTGAAACAATCTCTGAGAGCAATTGTATTTCTTCATAGCTTTGGAGAATCAAAGTCTTTGTAGCATTAGGGAATTACTTTCAAGCAGAAATCCCCTTATTTCTATTTTTCAAAGTGTGTCTACTTGGTGACAGAAGCCAGGATGTAGCTGAGGSCATGGCAAGTTTTATGAACTTGCCTAATGCAAGACCATATTTTATAAAAAATTGGTGGTTAGGGACACTGGTTTTTTAGGAGAAGCAGAAACCCTAGACAAGAAAGGAGGAGGAAGTATCAAATACACCTTCCGTTTATGGACTGTTTATGGAGACCACTTCCCTTTGTGCCATGKGATTTTGACCTTCTCCTTTCTGGCAGTGCCCTGGTGTTGCACTTGCTGTTCTCAGATCCRAGGTGCCTGCGGAAAGGTGAGATTAGACGAGTTCCTTGGGACTGCTCCTCTTGTCTGTGAAGGACCTTGTTAATGAAGCAGCTCAATTAGACCCAGCTGGGATCTGCTGCTCTCCTTTGGGGCGGGGTCCAAATGTTCCTCCTAACCTAAGGGCTTCCTGGATCTATGAGGGGACTCATGGGGGAGGTGGCAAGGAAGTTGGGCAAATCCCAGCCAAGGGTGAAAGTCTGTGAGGGCATTGGTTTGCTCCTGGGTGGTAACAGCAAAGGCAGGGCTTCTTTCCTCACAGCTGCATTTGTTCATGTCTCCTTGGAAAACAAGGAAGTCCTGGAGCAAGATAGGTGGTGCAGGAGAAAGCACAAGAAACTGTGGAATAAGTCAGTTYTGAGCTTAAGGGTTCCCCTCCTATGGCACTTCAAGGTGGCAGTTTGGCATGGCCCCAGCCCTGCCTTCATGCTGCCTCAGGCACCTGGCTGTAATGTGGAGGGCCACCAACAGAGGCAAGGGATTTGAAATGGCTTCTCTGTGGAAGAGGCATTTTAGTGATTGATGGATGTGTGAAAGGTATGAGGATACGGTGATGATTACCTTCAGTTCCATTAGCGAGTGACTAGGGAGGATATTAAATGGCAGATATTAAGCTTAAACATTTAAATGTCTGCAGGATTGGATAACTTACAGGAATTGGCCAAAGAGCTTTCTGAACCATTAGTGTCGACACAATGAAAAATAAAAAATGGAGCAGTGAAGACATTGAAAAGGGTTGGAAAAAAGCCAATCTTTTAAAAGAGTAAATGGAATGAATGGGGCAGTAAATGCTCTGAACCCGACATCCATCACGGGAGGGAATGCGATCGACAGAGCCAAGGGTCTTAGCCTCCATCAYGGGTTGATTATAAACCAATAGTAATTGGCACTCTAGAAAATGACTGCAGCCCCCTGCTGAAGGAATTAAGGAACTGGGGAACTGCGCAGTGGAAAGGCAGCCATACATGGGCAGCTCTTGTCCATTTGCAGCTGAACCTGAAATAATCTGCTGTATATGCGGCACACTCCAACACTGGGTTTCTCTGAAGGGAAACCTGAAATTGTCACAAGTCAGGTGAGGGACTGACTTCAGTGCTTGGCATAACACAAAGCAGTGGTATGAACAGGCTAGCTAAATATGCTGAGCTAGGCTGTTTATCTGTCGCCTAAATGTGTATTTCAAAGCCACCAACTGGCAGATCTTGAAATAAAGAATATAGGCCACCAGGGAGGTTGAACACTATGGAGTGCTGTGGTTTCTGAAAGAACAGGAGAGTTCTGTGAATATGCCTAATTCRACACAGACTCCCTGTGCCATGCTCTGCTTGGAATACCAAATATGTTCCTCAGAGATACAGGGCAATACACTTAAATGTACAAGTCTGTCTGATCTCACTCATAAAGCAGAAAACTAGTGCAGTTGAGTTCTGCCTCCCACTGCTCCATAAATAAATGTGTGTCATGCATTTTTAGAAATAGATAGTGCTACTATGTGTTAAATACTACTCTGGCATAAATCAGCCAAAACTGTTTTAAATTGGGTTAAGATAGTWATTTGTTTATTCCCATGATAATATTCCTGCTGTAGATTCAAAACCTAYGGCAAATTAAAAATCAAAGCTGAACAGCCCTTCCTGTTACTCTTTGGACAAAGTACAACTGAGGCTGCTAGTGACTTCCTTTTTATTTGCCTTTTATTATTGCATAAAAAGATGAACACTCATTTTAAGAGATAGCATTGGGTTTGGTTTTCAGGTGCTTTGGTACACATCTTGCTCATCAGCTATCTTTCTTTCTCTGAGCTGGCCCAAACAGCTACAAAATGGTTAAGTCAGGCTCTTGCAAATTATTTAGGGTATGTCCTTGGGCTGTCTGCAATTCTAGTTTAACAAAATTATCCGAATTCATTACAAGAAGATGAGTTTAAATGTTCTGTGAAGGCTGTTACATCTGAGAGACGGTGAGCACTGCGCCTTGTTAAGTAACACAAGGGACTTGACTTCCAGGCTCAGGCTGCCTAAAATAGACTCAACATCTCATACGTTCCCGTCTAATGCTCTCCCTGCCTCTGCCCCTGGACAAAGTCAGCCTGTGTGCGTGCAGTGTCCATTTTGTGTCGCCCAGCAGCAGACCTTATGCTAGATGGGTGACTGAAGAGTGGAAAGATATTGCTGCCCGGGTGSRGAAGCTACCYGTGAAAGTCYGCCATGTAGATGCCCATGTCCCCAAGAGYCRGRCTAATGAGGAGCACCGRAACAACGAGCAGGTAGATCRRGCTGCAAAGATAGAGGTGTCCCAGATYGACCTGGATTGGCAGCACAAGGGTGAGTTGTTCCTAGCTCGATGGGCCCATGATGCCTCGGGGCACCAGGGCAGAGATGCCACATATAAGTGGGCATGAGATCGAGGGGTGGATCTAACCATGGACAGTATCTCCCAGGTTATCCATGACTGTGAGACATGCGCTGCCATCAAGCAGGCCAAACGGGTGAAGCCCCTGTGGTATGGGGGAAGGTGGGACAAGTACAGGTACGGGGAAGCCTGGCAGGTTGATTACATCACACTGCCCCAGACCCGTCATGGCAAGCGCTATGTRCTCACAATGGTAGWAGCCACCACTGGATGGTTGGAGACCTACCCTGTRCCTCATGCCACTGCCCGTAGCACCATCYTGGGCCTTGAAAMWCAGGTCCTTTGGAGGCATGGTACCCCAGACAGAATTGAGTCTGACAATGGGACTCATTTCAAGAACAGCCTCATTAACACCTGGGCTAGGGAACATGGGATTGAGTGGGTGTACCATATCCCTTACCGTGCACCTGCTGCTGGCAAAGTGGAACAGTGCAATGGGCTCCTGAAAATCACCTTGAAGGCACTGGGCGGGAGTACTTTCAAAAACTGGGAACAGCACCTAGCAAAAGCTACCTGGATGGTAAATACCTGAGATTCCACCAACTGAACAGGCCCTGCCCAATCTGGACCCCTGCATACAGTAGATGGAGACAGGGTCCCAGCAGTACATATCAAAGGTCTCTTAGGAAAGAATGTGTGGATTAATTCTGCCTCGAGCAAAGACAAACCCATCCGTGGGGTTGCTTTTGCTCAGGGGCAGGTTGTACATGGTGGGTAATGCAGAAGGACGGAGAAACTCGTGTACCTCAGGGGGATKTGATTTTGAGTGAAAACYACATGTAATGTTGGGATGACTATGATTAATTCTTGCTGTATGTYACTGCCACTATTTTGYATATATGTATATATATATATATGTGTCTTTAGAGTTAGAATGTATTAGTTTGGGCTTAAAAGCCAACGGATATGGAATAAGGGGTGAAATGTCTTGGGTTGATTTTTGTGCCAATTCTGTTATGTATTCCTATTCTCGTTGGCTTGTATGCCCAAAAGGTGTTTGTACCTTTAAATGTAGCTCGGAAGAAGGAGCAGAGGCTGCTGGGAAGGCAGCGCGGGCAGTTTAAAAGCCAGCGCTGCCACGCAGCCGGGGCTTTTGGACCTTGGCTCATTTGCTTTTGCAGCTCAGCTCGGTGCCTCGGAGTCCTTGCTCGCTGCTGCAGCGGAGTTACATTGTTGCAGTTTCAGCTAGCTCRGGTTTGTTAGCTGCTGCAGTTTTCCCTGGACAGACCCCCTCTGCAGCTCCTGCRATTCTGCTCCTGGARCAATCCGGCCGGGAGAAAAGCCGCGCGGCTCCATCTGATTCTGGAAGAAGCCAAGCTGGCAACAGAAACACACACCGAGCCCTCCGTTCCATCCATAGTGAAGAAAGGACTGTAATACAAGTTGGKTTTTTTTTTKGTTTTCTTTTTGCCATTGTTATGGGAGAGGCCACGTGGGGTTTTTTTCCTTTTAGTTTCTTTTTCCCAGGGARGGGAGCCGCCATTTTGTCTGCGCCACGTGGCGAGCCCGAATTTCACACTGGCATTTCTGGACTTTTAAATATCTGACGGTTACTTTTTATCTGTGTCCTGTGGACACTGTGTTTTCTTAATAAACTACCTTTTTTCTCTTCACTTTTTGCCCGGCATCTATTTCTTATTGGCGGGGAAAAATTATCAATTTTTTCACTTCAGAGGAAACGTTCCTCTGAAAACATTGTCTCAAAACCAAGTCGAGGTCATATGCCAGAGATGTTCCATAGGACCTGCATGCAGCCAGCAGGGCTGCGTGTGGACTCTGGAATATATGGCCATAAAACATGTGACAGGATCCAGGGCATGCTCTGTCATGAAGGCAGGGTATGCTGTCAAAGGGTGGCCTCAAATTTACAAAAGGAGAGCCTAAAATACTTTGTTTCTGTTTTGCTGCTTGAGAGCCCTGAATGAGAAAGTAGAAGTCTTCACATTATTCACATCAAGTGCTATTTCCACCCTTCCCCCACCTTTTTTTTTTTTTTTTCCTTTGGTCAAGCCACAGTCTTCATTCTCAATTTCCTGAATGCTGATGCAAGGTCTGTGTTTTGCAAGTGGTGCATTTACAGTGTGTCAGCCAGCTGTGCAGGCAGGAGTAGGAACGTGCGGCTGATGAGTTTACCACGGAAATTAGGGGGAAGGGAATCAGAGTGTTTCTCTAGGGAGTGGAGAGACTCCAGTGAGAGCGTGGTGACCYCTGGAAGAAGCTGGTGCCTCTGTGTGTGCAGGGAGAATTGGTTCAAGGAGGGGCGGAAGGAAGAGTGGGAGACTCAAGGGAGTGTGTGCCTTGCAGGGGGGAAGGATGCACAAGTGTGCACAAAAAACCTTGKTTTTTTTCTGCTTTCACTTTAAGTGTTCCAGATCATCATTTCCTGGTATTTGATGCTGGGAAAAAGAGCAACTTGTAGAATCTTCAGCTTTATTAATTATTACAATTATTATTATCATCATCATCATCTAACTGTTGTGTAAAACTGAAAATATTTATTCAACTTTTACTCTAGTATAATTTTAACTAGACTTTTGGGTTTGCAAATTAGTGAAATCATAGGATCCGTCAGACATTTTACAAGCACAAATGCAATGATAACATCTAATTGCAGGGATCTGAGACTGTCTGACTGCAGATGGGATGCTATTAACCTCTTTCTGTCTGTTACGGATGTGTCAGAAAATTGTCAAGACAGTGCTAAAAACACCCCAGATTCGTGTGATGGAGCAAACACTTGGGTCCTGACTCGGCCAGATTTTAATCCACACTCAGGCTGATGCATTTGCAAACAGTCCTGTTGCAACAGTACATTCAAGCTATTTTTGGGTATAACCTAATCCAGGCGGAGAAATGGTTGAAGGAGCAGGATCCCGAAAAGTAACAATTACCTTAATACATCTCCTCACGATGTATGGGAGGCTTTGGGTACTGGAATACTTTCTACATTTGATTCTAAACTGTGGCAGTAGGATCCTGTGTCCGGTTTACTGCCATAGCAGYTGATTGTTCTTTCATTCCCAGTCATGATCACTTTCACGCTTCCAGAGTCCTGGCTGCTTTCAGCTTTCAGTGGTGATACTTTCTGTTGGTGCCTGCCAGAGGTATCCTCAGCACAGGCTTTGCTCTCTGAAAGCTTTGTRAGTGAAATGGTGAACCTGCTTCCTTATTTTCTACTGGTTATGCGAAGCATTGTTTAGGCTCAGGTATGCAAAATCTACCCTATTCTGACCACTTTATATGCAGATGCTAAATTAATAAGAGCAAAAGAAAAAGCTGTGTAATTATTTTCAAAAAGTGATGTCAGTGGAAATTTTTTAGGTGTGCTTAGCAGTGACCAGTAAGCACATGTTCAGTCTGGTTTCACCATGAGACATAGCTGACCTGCCCATCCATGTCTGTAAGAAAAAACCCAGCGCTAATGGAAGATTTCCACAGTTTTCCCAAAGTCACTGAAGCGGCTGCGCGCAGCAAGTCTGCACGAGTGTAACCCGTGGGTGACACCTTGTGAGCAAAGCCGGTGAAGCCTCTGCTGCCAAGTTCTTTATTCACGCAGAGCAGCTCTGCCTCTTTTCCTTGTCCGGCCCCGCCACCGCCGGGTGTGGGGACCAACTGCAAAGAAACGCTGCCGTGCCACCCGGCGGGACCCGGCGGTGGCACTCTGCCTCGTCGTGGTACTTGCGATGAAAAACCAAGAGCCTGTCTTTGGTCAGAGTCATCCCCACTTTTTCTGAGGAGTTGTCTGGCAACTAAGAGTGTGAGCRGTGTTTTTCAAGGTGATCCTGCACCGCTGGCAACAACATTCACCACCTTCCTTCACAAGGGTAACAACTACCAGTGTTGGCAATGGCAGTTATGTTCTGTGTTTTACCAAATACAAGGCCCATAAAATTTTTTTTTTTTTTTTTTACTGGCTGATTACAATTAAAAAAAAAAAAATTACTCTCAGTCTATATAATTCATTCACTGCCATTTTTTTCCTCATGGTTTGAGGGTCGAACAGCCTTAATTCAAAACCCAAAAAGCTTCTCTTCACTAGCATGAATCCAGGAACTGGGAGATTTAAAATTACAGAAAACATGCAGGGTTTCAGCCAGTCTGCTAATCCTGTTTTGCACATGTGGAACTAGGCCAGGCATAGAGAGATTTGCCATTTTGTCCATGGTTACATACAATTTTGAACAGATTTAGATGTGCTGATGTCCAGATTACTAAGCAAGTCTTTCTGCTCTGAAAAGCAAAGACAAAAAAATTCTTACAGTATATATCCCATTTCAAACCCAATATGAGATTACTTGGCCAGCAGCATTCTCTTTAATCCTTGCTAGCAAATACCAAACTACATGCATAGTTTCTGTACTTTTCTTCAGTAATTTCTTATTCTTTTACTGTTGCTTCTGTGTTCTGAATGACAACTGCTCYTTGCACAGTGCTGCAAAGTAGAGAAGATATCTGTAACAAATTCAGTCTTATTATTCTTATATAAATATTATTGTCAATGCCCCCAGACTTTCTTAATAAACCTGAACTGGCCTACTTCTCCAAATGTGTGTGTATCTTAAACTGAATAGAAACAGAGTTAAGTTGAGTAACTGGTGAGTGACGTTCACATTTTCCTCCTATTGTATCCACACAAACTGGAGCTAAGGGGAACTACATTTCTGAAACACTGATGTCCTTCTTAGATTTTGAAATACACATTCAGGATCCTGAATGAGTGATTTGCCCAGAAGRGTGGGAGTCAGTGCCGAGGGTTTGAAGACATGCCCATTTTAACCACTAGAGGTCCGTTTCACACAGCTCCTTTTCAGAGTGTGGAGGGGATTCTGTATCAGTACCAAAATTTTAAATTCCTGCGTGCTATTACAAATATTTAAACACATATTTAAACTATTTTGCATTAGGTGACTGGTATGAGAATGCCACTCAAAAACATAGTATGTTTTTTTTTTGTTTGCTGCTGTTTCTTGCAGTAGCAGGTAGATTTTTTTCTTTTTTAAGCACTCATTTATTCAGCAGATTACTGATGAACACTAGACAAAAGACTATATTAGTGTGTATCTGCTGGTAATTTTACTCATTTCTCACTCCCAAATATGGAAGATGAAGTCATKGTGCAAGATAAGTCGTGAAAACCCACTTTGGCATCCTTATCTTTTTCTCAGAATATTTGGAGGCACAAGTCAAAGGAGCTTGCTAATGGCSTCTCTTATCTATATTAGACAAATTACAGAGACAGAGCTCCATCCTGGGAGATGAAACACTGTGCTCTAAAATGAATTATCAAATGAAGAGTTTTGAGGAGAGTAGTCACTGTTCTTTAAGTTTGTCTGTGACTTTGAAGAAGCCTTTGGAGTCAAAGATGTGCATGGCTTTGGGTACACAGCTACAGAAAGACTCAGAAGGGTGGTGCTGGGTGGGTGCAAGTTGAAGGGCAAAGATCTCATTTCTCCAGCAACTCCATGTGTGTGCTGCAGCATCTACTAGACATGTACCCCAAACTGAATTCTTGCCAGTGTGAGTGTCTTGAGCAATTTCACACTTTCAGCACTGCTTTTCTACAGTTCAGCCAAATCCCCCTCCTTTAACTAAGCTCTGAGAGTCCAGAGTGCAGAGTCTGCATCTTTAAAACTGGACTGAGTGCCAAATAAAGCTGTTCTCCTTAGGCWAATGTAGGACTAGGGCAGAACTACTGCTTCTTTCCATTTATTCAGCTGGAACTGAATGAGAAAAAGAAAGAACTTCCCCCAGTGTTGTCCTACATGCCAGTTTGCATTCCCAGGTCTGTCAGAAGCTCTCCCGGGGCATGTCTTCGGTTGAAACTACATGCTGCTGCCACAGGCAGTGCTTGACACCATCTCTCCTCAGGCATTACAAGTAGGAGCTCCACCCCGCACCAAACCCTCGAGTTGCACTTGAGAGTGCTGCTCAGRTACCCTGCTCCTGCTGCTTGTGGAAGATAGCTGGGGCTGGGGAAGCTGCRTTCTGGTCTCCATGAGGAGCACCCCTGCACCTTTCACTTAAGGCTTGTTCATGACRAACAGCATCAGGTGCTAGGGGCCAGGCACAATTTCGAGACGGACAATTAACTAGCAAATTATGATAGCCAGGAATAATAGTCTTTCTGCAGTAATTTCATTATCAATAGCTCCCCACCAGCCTTCTGTGCTATACAGTGTTAGACTGCATCTAGATGTTATATATCTGAACATTTATCAGATGCCACCACTTGCTTTTTAAACCTTATGCATCAGAGTGCAACTGGATTTTACTTCATGGGGATATTCATGGCTTCTCACTATGGTGTTTGGAGCATTTGATTAATAAAATTTCAAAGAGGAAATCTGAACTTCTAGATAACATTGAAGACTAGTTTAATTAATGTGCTTTTTAATATGCAAATAAAATGTCTCTATTCACCTTTGTGAGTGAAAAGGAAACAGAAAATRTGTTCATTTTCTAGTTTTAAGCTTTTTCTATTTTTACTGTCACAAGGATTATTGGATACAAAGGTTTTGATTTGATGTTGCTTATGAAGAAGATTGGCAGTGCAGAGGGGTCTCAGCAAATAACTGTTTGTTAAAGCTTTTTGCTGTGTTTACCTTTCAATTTGTTTGAAAGAAAGGGGTGATGATAAGGTAACGCCATCCCCACCAGAGCTCACTTTTAACCTATTTGGATTTAAGCCAGTCTCATAGATTTTCTTTTTAAAGGCAGGGAAAAGTGCATGGAAAAAATCAGACTTACACATTTAGGATCTAGGCTGACCGCTTGCATTTTCATTCTCGGGTTGCCTGTTCTATTACACCTACAAGATAAGACATCAAGGAACTAACAAAGGATCAGAGTATTTCATTCAGATAGAAACATCTCTGCTGAGACATGAGAGGCTTTTGACATAGGGCAACACATCTACAATTTACAGAATCACAGGTTTACACAGAATCAGGCCAAAAAAGATGTCCAAGACCATCAAATCCAACCTTAGACTGGGGAACCTGTCACCCTGTCAACTGGACTGCAGCACTAAGGGCGGCATCTAGTAATTTCTTGAACACCTCTGGGGACGGTGATCCCACCAACTCCCTGGGAGGCCAGTTCCCATATTTAACAACCCTTTCTACCCTGAGTTTAACTCATCAGAGCATGGTGCTTGTAACACCAGAGTTGTGGGTTTAATCCCAGTATGGGCCATTCACTTCAGAGTTGGACTTGATGATCCTTGAAGGTCCCCTCCAACTGAGAATATTCTGTGAAGAAATTTCTTCTGATCTCCAATCTGAATTTTCTCTGACTCATCTTCAGGCCATTTCTTCTCATCTGCTGCTGGTAGCCTTGTGAAGAGGCTGATCCTCACCTTGCTACACCCTCCTTTTAGGCAGTTGTAGAGGGTTATAAGATCTCCCCTGAGCCTCCTTTTCTCCAGGCTAAAGTCACCCTCAAGGCTGGGCAGGGAAGTGACTGAGAGTAGCCCTGGGGAGAAGGACTTGGGGGTGCTGTGGGTGAGAGGCTGGACATGACCCGGCCATGGGCACTGCCAGCCCAGAGAGCCAAACGTGTCCTGGGCTGCATCCAAAGCAGCGTGGGCAGCAGGGGAGGGAGGGGATTGTGCCCCTCTGCTCTGCTCTGCTCTGCTGAGACCCCACCTGGAACACTGCACCCAGCTCTGGGGCCCAGAACAGGAAGGACATGGAACTATTGCAGCGAGTTCAAGAGAGGGCCACCAAGCTGATCAGAGAACTGGAMCACCTTCTCTGTGAAGACAGGCTGGGGAAGCTGGGACTGTTCAGGCAGAAGAGAAGGCTGTGTGGAGATCTCATAGCATCYTCCCAGTACATGAAGGGGAATACTGGAGAAGGGATCCTTTGTCCTGAGCTGTAGTGACAGGACAGGCAGTAATGTGTTCACCCTGAAAAAAGGGAAATTTAGGTTAGATATATGGAATAAACTATTTACTATGAGGGTGGTAAAGCACTGGAACAGGTTGGCCAGTTCAAAGCCGGGTCGGATGGGGCTTTCAACAAGCTGGACTAGTGGAAGGTGTCCCTGCCRTGGCCCTCGCTATCTTACAGCTATGTATGGGGGCTGGGCTCGGATTTAGTATGGGCAAGACTAATGAGTAGTATGTGCATGAGCTAAATGACATAGTAAGGGATGGGCTAGGCTGACACAACCAGCCATGGGATTGGACAGATGAAGGTATCTACSAATTAGAGACTGGAACGTGCTGTGTGGACATTGGAGAGTTTTTTTGGTTATGTAATCTGTCTAGAGCCTCACTGATTGGTTTATTCTCAAAACCCGGTAAAGATAAGAAACCCTATAAAAGACGCACTGGTAGCAGGGACAGCTCAGAGTGAGAGCTGAAAATCACTACAGAAGAAAGAGCTGCTGAATCACTATAGCTAAAAAAGCTGAAATATGAAAATTAATGAAGAAGCACCTGGACCTGCCTGCGTATCGTGTGTCTTTCCCGCGGTGGGCATTTACATGTCCCTGCCAATGTCAGGGGGGTGGAACTAGATGATCTCAAAGGTCACTTCCAAACCAAGCCATTCTATGATTCTATGATCTACCTTCCTTGTGAAGTAAATTTCTTCACGCTGCAGAATTACCCAGTGAAATGGATAGTTCTGACAGCACCTGGGCTAAGGGAAGATTTTGCTCTTTTTTCCTTACRACAAACAGACAGCTCTTTTGTGATCTTCACAAGCACTTAATTTTTAACTTTTCTGGGCATCCCTACAAAAAATCAGAATATAACAAAAAAAAAGTGCTGTGCAAATTATGTTCAGTTGTTAAAAATTCACTTTGGCATTGTATGGAGCCATTGACTGGGAAAACAAACATAATCATTTAAATCTCTCTTTAATGTCATCGTTTGGACTGGAGAGATAGCTAAACAAGGCTGTTTCTMAGTAGTTTTGTTCTGCTGGACGATAGGTGCCTGTATGCAGGCATGAGCAGATACATCAGGAAAAAAAATTAAGGAACTAAGGTAAGTGGGGATGAAAAATAGCTATATTACAAGAAGCTGCCATTTTTATTTTTAACTGAGCCTTATAWGAGACTATTATTGGCAGCAGCTGGAAGACTGCAGTGCTGATTGAATGGAGAGCCAGAACCCACAGTTTTTAATCTGCCCCCTTTTCTTCTGGCTTGAATTATTAAGAAACACAATTTTTTGTGTCATGTAATTTTCTAACCCTCCATCTGAAATCATCCTATTCAGTAAGATTTCCAGGCATTCCTRGACAAGGTGTGTGCTCGAGAATAGTAATCTGACACTGCAGACTTCCTGGCACACAGGAATTGAGCATGGGTGCACAATCTGTCCAGTTTGTCCAGAAAACAGAGGATTTACTGAGCTGGATGTTACGCAGCCGTAGTGCATATGGGCTGTGAATGTGTCTGGGATTACCAGTCGCACAGCAGCCAGTTGGAGCTGCTTTGAATGTACAATAAGGCTTCAGTTGCTGGACTTACAGACACACAGAAATCCCAGGAGAGAATCCTGAAAAAATCTGCCCTGATAAAATTCTGATCTGGTAGAAAGAAAGCATTGCTAAGAAAACCTGGCTTTCAGCAGTTCTTAATTAAAAACAAAAACAAAACAAAAATCATCCTACCTCCCAGTGTTTCTAGATACTCCTGTGCTGGGGTGTTGTAGAATGTTCCCCGATATGTTATTCCCCCCAGACTGCTTTGSACTGCTCTTCTCAGCTCCCAGTTGGAGAAATTATGCAGATTTTAGCGCAGGGCTGGGGAGGGAGCTGTCCCAGACATTTGCAGCTGAACACAGTCTGAGTGTTTGCCTTTTTTTTTTTCTTTGTAATACACACTAGAGTGGGCCTCTCAGGAGTGTAACAGTGGAGATAAGCATGAAAAGAAAAACATCTCCTGTCTGTAACTCTATTATTCCCTCTTGATGGAGAGGATCTTGTTTAAAATATGAAACCCAAATATGCAACACTACTACAAGAAAGACATTGAAGTGCTGAAGCATGTCCAGAGAAGGCAATGGARCTGGGGAAGGGTTTGGAGGACAAGTCCTGTGAGGAGCAGCTGAGGGAGCTGGGAGTATTCAGCCTGGAGAAAATGACATTCAAGGAGACCTTACAAATCTCCACAACTGCCTGAGAAAAAGGTGTAGCCTCCTGGGAGTGGTCTTTTCTCCCAGGTAACAAGTGATAGGACAAGAAGAAATAGCCTCAAGTAGTGCCAAAGGAAGTTTAAATCAGATATTAGGAAAAATTTGTTCATCAGAAGGATTGTCAAGCACTGGAAAAAGGAAGTGATTGAGTCACCATCCCTGGAAGTATTTAAAAAATGTGTGGATGTGGCACTTAGGGAGATGGTTTGGTGATGAACATGATAGTGCTGAGTAGGTGGTTGGACTTCATGATCTTAGAGGTCTTCTCCAACCTAAGTGATTCTATGGTTCTATATGTAACTATTGAGGGATCACCTGGCTAGACAAATGCAGGTTAGGAGTCTAAACAGTAAATAGATGATTTGTATAAAGGAAAAAGACTTGATAAATCTTTCCATTTATGTATGTGAAAGCAAACCTGATAGAGAAAATAGCACTGTGTTTTGAGATGAGGAATCTTTCCAAACAACCAGTTTCAAGGATCAGGTCAGTGATGTCCTGATCCCAAACTCTTTTAGCTGATGAGAGATTACAAGGTGCTGTAGATAGTGATACCCATGACTAAACAAACTAAKCTCCCTCAGCATTAGACATCTTTTCCCCGTTAGACATCTTTTCTAGATCCTTCACAATCCTTGTTGACCTTCAATGGACAAGCTCCAGCGCCTCAAAGTCCTTTATAAAGTGAGTGGCCCAGAACCTGACTCRAGGGGCAGCCTCAGCTGTGCTGAGTGCAGGAGGATGATCACCTCCCTGGTCCTGMTGGCCACACTGTTCTGGGTTCAGCCCAAGATGCCATTGGCCTCCTTGGCCTCCTCTACCACGCACTGCTCACATTGAGCCAACTCTCAACAAGCACCCCCAAGTCCCTTTTTCGCCAAGCAGCTCTCGAGCCACTCCTTCCCCAGCCTGTAGTGCTGGGTTTGCTGAGACCCAAGTGCACAACCCGGCACWTTGCCCCATTGAGCCTCATGCAGTTTTCCTTGGCCCGTTTGTCAAGTTTTGTCCAGGTCTCTGTCGAGCTTTCCTACCCTCTAATCAACAGATCAGCTCAGATGCGTTAGGGGGTTTCTTTGTGGAAGAACCAACGTCTACTTTTTTTTTTTTTTTTAAAATTTTTTAAAATTTATTTCAATTTTTTTTTTCCTGTGTGTGGGTCGGAAGGCACGGTATCAGGAGTGGATCCCGCGGGTGCCGGGCTCCAGGGCGGTCACTGCTCCCGGATCCAGCAGCGCTGCCGCAGGTGACCACGAGAGGTCAGCGGAGGCTTTGCTGCGGGCGCAGCGGCACGGTCAGTCCCGTCCGGAAAGGAAGGGTCTGCGGGCGAGCCTTGCCGTGCTGTGCGGGACACGGGAATGCCACTGGCTTTGTACCAGGGCTGCCAGCAACAAGGACAAAATCCACTCATTCATTCCCGAGTGCTGTTGCCATGTGRTACTCACCACCCGCCCCATCTCTCCGTCTACAGGGCAATTTTTGGCACTCAAGAGCTGATCTGCAGAGGTCWGTGCCCACCAGCTGGATATATTGAAAACAGAAGGAAAAGACCAAGAAAGTCAGCAGTGGAGACCAACCCTCACTAAAGTTCAGTTTGCTTAYTAGGTATCAAAAGTATCACACCTGCAGAGCTGATGCCTTTGAAACAGGGACGGGACCTTGGACTTGCATAACTCTCCTTTCTACACCTCCTCCTCTGTGTCAGAGTCYTTGTGTCGATACTGTGGTTTGAAATAAGCTGGATCATGTATCTAGTAATGAAGGCCTCATGGCCTTCGGCACCATCTGTGCTGGGAGACCCACGAATAATGGGGCAAACTGGAAAGTGTGATGCCAAGAAGCCCTAATTCCAGGGTGCTSCATCATTAAGCTGAAACTGGAAGCTTGCATGTGAAAGGATTAATGTGTCCCATATACGTTCCATATATCATCATATGGTTCTATAGATCACTTTATTATGTAGGCACATATATATTTTACTGTTACATATGCACTATTCTCCACTGAGCTACTTTGGCTTACTAATTTGGATCCATTTTAAGTAACTTTACTGCAATGAGAAAATCATCAAAGTYGTAGCTATTATCAGCATCTTTCAAAGCTGTGAGTCAGTTCTGGATTTTCCACCTATTTCATCAGAAATAGGCCCTTGAATGCTTCTAAGAGACATACCATTTAGTGGTGTCTTACCGTTCAAGCTGTTCCTCTGCATTCAAAACCCCATTTATATATTTAAAGAGAAAAAAAAAAAAAAAAAAGAAGAAAAAGAAAGTGGCAGATGTATGAAGGGTTTTTACCTTCTGCGAATGAATGGTACATGCTACGTACACTATGCTAATTCCAGAAAGTGGAGATAATTGCTCTTGCATGAATCCAGACCAGGAGATAATTTTCTGGAAACTTCTCACATCTTTTTTTAAAGAAAGCAAACTGAAAATGTATGCCCTTCTCAAGCAAACCCAGTGACAGGTCACTAGTTTAATTTCTAAGCCAAGAATGCCTTTGCATGTAAAAAAACTTCTTAGGCTTGAGAATTGGTGTTTATAACAATGAGTTTTCTCCCCAGTCCTGTGGACATCAGAGAAATGTTCTCAGAGAGGTTGGATGTATCTGGCACACATCATGTGTATGTTGTCACTAGTTTAAAATGGAAGCTCACTAAGTGATTACTACTGGGTCCAATGCTGTCATCTGTAGTGTCACCAGGGCTCTAGCTAGAAACAACTGGAATTGGAAACACAGCAGCTCATTGAAGTGGCTCACTTTGAGATGCATTTTGGGATCTGTGGTGCCTAAGGAGACTGAAACWACTGAGCAGAGTATACCATATGCAGTCACAGATGAGACAAGCTTCATCCAGGACCCCAGAGAAACACTGGAAAGGGTATTCCCGGCTTTAAACACATTTGAAAGGGGACGATGTGGCCACAGGGTGGCAAGTTAGAGAGCTCTGTCTGCGCAAGCCGCCGCAGTCGGTCCGGGCAGGTCGCAATAGCGCAGATTACCCCAAGGTGGCTCTCACCACCTGTGTGAAACAACGCTTGGGGCTGCTCCGAATCCGTGACTCGGCGCAGACAAGTGCTAACTAACTGTGAGCCTAAGCCCAAGCGTGTCAGACGCTGAAAGGATGTGAAAAGTGATTTGCCCTTTAATATTTAGACTCTACTCATTCACAGCGGGAAGATTGGTTTTATTATGCTTGGTTTGCTGACAAACGGGTTCAGATCTGAGTTCAGCAATCATACTCGTCTCACGCTGAATTAATTATGAAAGATACACTGTCCAAATCTGAACTACTTGTAGAAACTCCCAACTGAAAAAATAAAAATCTATTTGCTCAAAACAAACAAACAAATACAGGATCACAGGCCAATACAGCTTGCAGAAATGTTATCAGTGAGCCCAGAACAGGTCTCTCAGGGCTTTGTTCCACCTTTGGGGGCTTGCAATACTGCAAGGATGAAGTCTGTGCAGCCTCCCTGGACAGGCACCCTGCTGCACTTCTTGAGTGTTCTCAGGGGGAAATGGTTTTCCTTACATTCGTCCTGATCCACTTGATTCACCTTATGCCCATTGTCTCCTGCCTCCCCACCTGGCATTGCTGTCCAGACCCTGGTGTTGTCTTCTCGAAGAGTGCTCCACAGGTTATGGGGARCTGCAGTTTGCAGCCCAAACTTTGCTTTCCCCAGCCTGAACTGGCCGTGCTCCCYCAGCCTGCAGCGCAGGACAGTGCCACAGCTCTGGACACCTCGGTGCCCTCATCAGCACTTGCTCCAGTTTATCGACGCGTTTCCTCTCCTGGGGGTGCCCAAACCGGACAGACGGCATTGCTGCTGTCCCGTGAGTGCTGAGCAGCGGGGGATTATCACCTCCCTTGGCCGGCTGGCCACGCTCCTGTTATACAGCCCGGGCACAGGGAGGCTTTGCTGCAGCCGGGGCCACTGCTGACCAGGACCGGGACACTGCCCACTACAGCCACAGGGCTCTCTGCAGAGCTGCCCTCAGCCCTGGTGGCTACAAGTGGCATCCTTTCGCGGCWTTCACATTTTCAGCCACCATATTAATAAAACCTTTTGTTTCGTTTTCTGGTTGATTTTTTTTTTTTTGTCCCCTGCACTGTCCGGATTTTCCGTTCCAAGCCTGGGACACAAATCACCTTACTATTGGCCAGTGACCACCGGCGAGCG
>NW_026623247.1:2514559-2520531 GCF_030028575.1 Malurus melanocephalus
CTGCGCGCCCCCCCGCCCCTGCCCCACGTGACCTCCCGGCACGAGCCGCCCTTCGCCGCCCCCCCCCCGCTCTTCCTCTCCGGCGCGCGCCGATTAGCATAATAAAGCCGCCCCTTTCTCCCCCGCCGGCCAATGGGAGGCCGGCAGGCGCCCGCGCGGGCTATAAGTAGCGCACGCCTGCCGGCTGSCGCTTCAGAGCGCTCACGGAGTGCGCAGAGCTGAGGCTGCAGCAGCCGCCGAGCTGTGGGGACTAACTGCTATGACTCTGGAGGAGATCCACGGACAGCAGCCCATGCCTTCGGGCCACGACTGGTACGTGCGGGTGGGCACTGGGTAGCCGAGGAAAGCGGGTACTGGGCGGTTTCGGGGCGGTGGTGGCGCCGGCAGCGCGCTGACCCTGTGTCTTCTCTCGGCCCGCAGGATGCAGGGCGCCGGCACGGCCCTCCACGAGCTGCTGGTGTCGGCSCAGCGCCGAGGCTGCCTCACCGCCGGCGTCTACGAGTCGGCCAAGCTGATGAATGTGTAAGTAGGGCGGCGGGGGCCGGGAGAGTGTGCAAGTCAGCCCGGCGGGGCTGCGGGGCGGTCGTYGCCGGCCGTGGGACTCAACACGATGCTCCCCTCTTGCAGCGAYCCCGACAATGTCGCGTTTTGCGTGCTGGCCGCCGACCAGGAAGACGAGGGGGACATCGCCCTGCAGATCCACTTCACTCTGATCCAAGCGTTCTGCTGCGAGAACGACATCGACATCGTGCGGGTGAACGACGTGGCCAAGCTGGGGGCCATCGTGGGGCCCAGCGAGGACTCCGGGGAGCCGCGGGATCTGCACTGCATCCTCATCACGGTGAGTGTCCCGCGGGCGGCCGGCGCTGTCCCCCCGGCGCTGCCGGCTCTGCCTCGCACGGCCAGAGCCTGTCGGGGCCGGCCCTTTCGCTGCGGGTGGTCGAGTCCTGTTCTGGGCACAGATAGAACGCTTGGCATGCAGCTAGTCAGCTGAATAGTAGTAATAGTAGTAGKAGGAGGAGGAGGAGGCAGAACTTCTCGTAACTGTGGATTTCCTCCGCTGTCCACAAGGGCAGCATCTCTTCTTCCTGTCTTGTCTGTGTTAGGACAGAAACAGTCTGGAATTGCCTCCAGTCCTAGGCTAATGCTTCTGTAAATATTATGATGACCTCAGCTGGCGGACAGTACTCATGGTGTGCAACTTTTTTCTTTCTGGCAGAACCCGAATGAAGAAGGCTGGAAGGACCCAGCTTTGGAGAAGCTGAACTTGTTTTGCGAAGAGAGCCGAAATGTCAATGACTGGGTGCCAACTATCACCCTGCCTGAGTGATGGTCACCTGGTTGCACCGGGGAGACTGAAACATTTGTTGCATTCTCAACGTGCTGTGCGTTCATCAAAATGTGCAACAAGCTGCTGATTCCATGGATTAGCCTGGTCAAGAGACTGGATTAAGGTCCCTGAGACTGGCATGCAGTGGGGCTCTTACAGAGGAGAAAGGAAAACAGCTCATCTCACCAATGAGCCTCAGTAGGCTGCAACCGTGGAGAGGATGACATACCATGGAACTGAAAGAAGTATTGCAAGTTTGGCTGTGCAGAGCTGTTTCAGAGGGGAGAGAGAAAGTTGAGGGAAGTGGGCCAAAACTTTCCAGAAGGACTGGATAGAGTACTGTAACTAGGAACTGTTGGTGCTGTCTGCAAAACACAGGAGAAAGTATCAATATTTATGGAGTATTGGGGATTGATTACTAAAACAAATGCAGAGATTCCAAAGCAGACAGACTTCAACAGGCCTCTTGGGTCACTCTGCAGATTTGTTTTAATAATGCAATAACTTTTATTGAAGTATTTGCTGCTATTGAAGCTTTCATAATAAATTTTTGACAATTAATTTCTGGGAGTGTCTTGCTTGCTGGGTGTGGGGAAGCATGTCACTGAAATACCACTGATGTTTTGCTTGTGTGCTGTAGTCAAAAGTATACTCCACAGTAATGGAGCTATTGCTCAAATACTTTCCTGGGCTGGCTGAGTGAAGTGCTATGCTGTCCAAGTTGATAATTCAACCTTTTACCCTCTTGCAACAGCTGCTTATCGCAACAGCTTGCAAGACTAAGGAGTTGCATGCCTAATGAGCTCACTTATTGTAATAGGTGGTCTTTGTAGTCTGCTGGAGGAACACAATGCACATTAGAAACATGGATTTTTGGAATACAGACCTCCAGTAAATTGCATCATTAGTTCTTAAATATGACTTGGTTGCATTCAAAGCTGACGTGTTTCCACTTGACAGAAGCAGCTTAAGCRTGATGGGGGGGCTGCAAAACTCCTTAGATGTCAAACACATCTAACATTTTCTTTGATTAGAATGACATCATTAAATCTGAAACTAGCAAATGGTGAATAAACATCACATCTGCCACAAGCTGCTCTCTGATTGCCATATGCTGTAACAATAGAAGCTGTCAGTCCACAAGCCAATTTTGCGAAACCTAATTGCATGACAACACCAAATTAAGTCCAAAACAATTTAAGGATGGTGCAGCCTTTTTCAGAGGTCCTGTCATGAAAAGTTAATATGGGCGGGCTGAATTAGCCCCATGTTAAAAGGGAAAACATCACCCTATTTTTGTTCACAAGCTATGCGAGTGCTCCAAGACTTGACATTAAAATGGCACAGTAATAATTGCCTCTCCAGAGAGCAAAAAAGCTAAAATACTCACTTCCTTTATAGGCACTAAAACACTGAGTTATCACAATTGCATTTCCTCTGGGCTGGCTTGCAGTGATTGACAGTAGCACTTGCTGAAAAGTGGTCATTTCCACTTGAGCAAGGAAGCTGCTTGCTCTCAGTTTCATTGTTCCTGATAAGGGAGGTTCAAATTCAGCTCTAGCATTCCTGGAATATGCTTCCTTGTACAGGAGGTATCTAGCAGTGCTTGGCTTTTGTTACTCTSTCATGAGAGGCTGTAGGCTGGCAGTATAACTGCAGCTTAGACTGCAGTAAACACTATGGGGCCTCAGACCTCTGTAAGCATTAGTTTTTRCACTTAAGATACAGGAGTTTCTGCACAGCCTGTTTTTCTACTTAACCTGCACTCAGCAACTGGTGTCTGTCTAGGACTTTGAGAAAAGTCACATGGAGAAACAAGAGAATAAACAGCTCTGGCAGCTGTGATAACAGAAACTGCCTTTAAGGCAGTTGCCTTGATAGGCAGAACATATCAAGTCTGATGTGCTGGATGCTTTATTAGACATTTTTATATTTGTCTCTTAGCAAATGCAGGTTTCTTCCTTTTACAGCCAAGAAATATATTTCTGCTCTTTGCTTGGGGCCTAATCAGTACTCAGAGCCAAGAACAGATTAAAGTGGACTGTCCTGAAATCAACTTTCATGTGAAGTGTAACCAGYTCTTTACAGCCTTGAGTGGCTTAAACAAGTCTGAGAAGACTTAAACAAGTCTGAGGAAGTTCTCACGCATGTATGCAATTATATAGATCGCTAAAGTATAGCAGAGAGTAAGTGCAACTGTCTGCTGACTGAGACAGTAGGCATAGATAGTGGTACTTGGTYGGAAGTTTAACTTTTCAGCTTTTGTGGAAGTAGTGTACTTCCACAATGTACTGCTGTACATTGCAGCCAGCAAAGAATTGAGTGGGGCAACACCAAAATACCCTTGTGAGGATGTTTTCTCTAGTCTCATAGAAGAYGGGAGGATGACCTTTTGCCTTCCCATCAGCCTTGTGAAACTGTAAACTGTGCCCCGTGAGAGGTGCACAATTTCTTATTTCAGTGACCTTTACAATTCTCCTGAACTTCCTTCTAAAACAGTGCAAATAAACCTTATTGCAAATTGTACAAAACTGAGTTAGCCTGCAAATGTTATTAATACAGCGCTGCAACCAAAGGCAGCTCTGACTTGCAAGTTATGTGCTGCTGCACATATCTGTAAGGATCAACACTACYTAATGTAGCAAAAATTCAGCAGCTGGTATCTACATCTTTACATGCTCAGATATATAACTGTGCAGCAAGCAACTATACATTTGTTAAAGATAGAGTAGTGTTGGGTATGAYTGACTGCAGTGGGGACAGCTGGCTGGGAGATGGCTGGCTCACCAGATGTCCAGCATGTTTTGTCAAGTACCTGGGGGATCTGGAGGTTGGGACACTAGCCTCTTGTGTCTGTGAGCAATATGCCTTGAGTACTTTGCCTTCCCAGGAAACCAGAGTACCCAGAAGAGAGGCACCATGGGTTTCCATGTTCACTGGGCGCTCTGCTGAGGTGCCCACCTCCCAGCTGTGTTGCATCATCTGCACGGGCTGATTTGTGCTGTGCCGTGGTGGGCCAAGTCAGCAGGCTCTGAAGACCGAAATGAATAGATGTTAATAATATAGGTGGTCCTTCAGAACATGACTCTGCTGAGGAATGTGGCAGAAAGTGCAGGACAGGGAGTGGAGTCACAGAGTGGTGGTGCTTCTTGGCTTTGCTTTCTATCAAACACTTCACTTGTGTGCTGCCAGGTAATAAAACTGTGTATTTCAATATTGTAATCATCAGCTTTGGTGTTGTGCTGACTGTATTTCTAAGTATATTTTTTAATGAAGTGATGCGTAAAGTTTCTTTTTTTTTTTTTTTTGAGCAATAACTTTACAATTTTCTGTGTTTCTGTTTCACCAGCTAATAGTAGTGACTGACAGGAATTTCCCTTCTTATGTGGTTTCCTTCTCTTAATGCTGTTTTTTCCTGTTACATTTCTGTGCATCACTTTACCTTTCTCTCTTTGTGGTTATAGATAGTCATCTCTTCAGATGCCTGACAGTTTTAGTAGGTGCTATATTAACTGAATTATCATCTTATCAGGATGTATGCATGCACAATGGCACACAGTTGTAAAAAAATACTTCCTCTTTGCTGTTGAGTAGAAAATACAAAAAGGAAGATAATAAAAGGTGCATTATGAAGAGGAAGGCAAACGACTGCACAGAATAAAGTTTACATAAAATCTGTGCGTATGCTAGATGTTATAAACAGTGTTTATAGCTCTCGATTCTCAGGGAAGGAGCTTAGATTTCTGCATACTGGTGGGGTATTAATCATAGGTGGAGGCTGTTTGAGTTAATACACATTCTGTAAGGAGAAGGTTTTGCAAAAGTGCTAGTGTCAGAAACATGCCATAGCATTGCTGTCTGACACATAAGGSAGACCTGGCTTGTGTCAACAAATCTATTTATGCCAGCTCTCAGATCCCCTGACATCAGGAGGAAAGAGCAGTGTGTGCCCGTGTTAAAACATGGCAAGTATGCAGACAGTATCTTACAAGTGGAAGTGAATGCCATCACATGTGTGTGCAAGAGAGACGTGTGGAGAAGGATGCGCGACCATTGTATTCCTTGTAGGGACACACATTGTGGACAGCTGGGCTCATGACTATGCATCCACAGGACTTCATTCACTGCAAAGCAGCAGTGGCAGAATCCAAGGTTGGCGGAGGGATGGAGCTGCACAGAGAGTACATGCACCTCACCAGAGCCGTTCTTTCTACAAATTTTTATGAAAACTGCTTTTCAACCCTGCTCATTCCTTATCCATTTCATTGGGGCAGCTATGATTTACTCAATAAAATTTGAGCATKCAACAATAGGATATTGAAAAAGCTGAGTTAATACTTTTTGTGTAATTATTTCATACTGAATGAGTGAATAGTTTTATTATTCTGCATTGTTCTGCAGTAAGGTATCCTTATACACAACATTCTGACTATTGGAGTTGATGTGAAATATTAATTTGAATGTATTGGTATCTTTTAAAGTGTGATCAGATCCCATACATCACAATTACATGGTTATAATATCTCCTACAGTCTTCCACTGCACTGGCATATGATTATTTTGCCAAGSTTATTTTCTTTTTATGCCTGAAAATAACACATGTTTATTTGCTTCCGTGTGTCTAATCCTCTCTGTAGAGCTG
>NW_026623247.1:2520786-2540274 GCF_030028575.1 Malurus melanocephalus
TTTTTTTTTTTGCTGTTATAACCCTGGTAGGAAGTCACATGTATTATAATCTGTTGCAGAATAGTGGCAAAATTTCATAAAAACTATGCAATATGAATTTTAATATCACAAGAAATTTCTGTCCCCCTAGACCTTGAAATTAAGAATTTTCAGAGAGGTGAATTTGAGTTTTGCTTCCTATTCCCATTTTGGGGCTACCTAAGCTGTAGCAATGCARCTCTCACATCTTATTGAAGCCAGCACGAAACAATGGTGCTTAGTAACTTCAGTTTAAATACATAAGTAGCTAAGGCCCAAAGTTTCAAATCTGTATTTCAGAAACTGGACACATATTAAATGCTTTCAGATACCAATGTCCTCTACTGCAAGCCCAGAGTCAAAACTCTCCAGTCAATCAATTTATTTCGCTACATAGCCATAAACTTGCTTTCCTGACTTCAGGCTTTGCTCCTCTGCTTAAGAATGTGTACTCCAAAGGCACAGCTGCATTAAATGTTCTAACTTGAATTGTTGAGGGAATGAATCTGTGGATCTTCTCCTGCTAACCTGCTTTGGTTCACACAGCAGAACAACAACATGGAGTTGGACCATGCAAACAGGATTTCTCTTGGAAGAAACCAAGCCAGAAGACACACTCTAAGGGATTGTCTAATGCTTTCCAGCTGCCATTGCGCATTCAGTTCACGGGACCACACTTGAGGTACATACAGTACAATTATTTGCTGATTAAGAGTAAATAGGCAAGTCTTGGCAGTCAAAAGAAGAGAAGTACGTTGGCCTACTTTTCACAAAAGAAGTGATTTTAGTGTAATACACATACCAATTTGTTTTAAACAATTGCGTGCTCTTGAATTAACAGGGTTAAAAATCTGCTTTGGCAGCAGCTTGCTGAATTTAATTGTTTCTGAGGCAAGAACGATGAATGGGACTATTTCTAGAAGTGGTTGCCAAAGGTAGTTTTTGTAATAGGCCAGCACTGCCCAACTGGCAGCATCAGGACAGCTTTGCCTGGCCCGTTGCCTTTGTGCCTGAGGAGCAGGTGGCTTCATGAGCCACGCGTGTTGATCCCGCCCCGCTGCTGTGCCACCTTGTAGGACASACAGCCACTGTGTCAATCCTGTGCTGGCCCAAGCAGGGGCTGATCCCAGTGCGGAGCCTGTCCACTCAGATTGCCACTCATTATGCAGGTGCAATGGCACAAAATACTTGCAGATGATTTCCAGATGACATAAGGATGAATAGGGCCGGACCCCAAGAGGAAACATTAAGATCTGAATCCCTGGATTAAACTGCAGCAATGTCACAAGCATTTTTAAAATATAGTAAATGCAAGATGATGCATCTTCTTGCATGGTAGGAGATTGTAGCTACCGAGTGGGATCTTACACCAGTGCCACAACTGGTCTTGTTTTTAGTCTTGTACAATATTTCTGTGCTTTATTTTTGCCTGTGTTAAAAGCAAGCTGATTATTCTGAGCTGTTTTTCTGGATATAAGAGTTRGTGCAACAAAAATTGTATGATGTCAATAGGTGCTTCTGTGCTGTTGAAGGCGTGTTTATGGCACGTAAGAAATGAAGCCGGATGTTAAAAATGGAGGGATTGTAAAGCACTTCACTCTTTCCAGAGTATCAGTTGCATTTTTCACTAATGCAGATGCTCTCTGTCTCACACTCTTCTCTGTTTCTGTAGTGCTATAAAGTCCTTCAAACGAATTGATGATGAGGAAAGCAATAACAAGCACTGCGTGGTTTGTACTAAATGACCATGTTATTTGGAAGCTACGCCTTCTGCAGAGGAATGGTGGAAGGGCAGTACACAGCCTGTCTTGTCTGGGATGGGAATCACTCACTCCCACTGATGCCAGGTTCATCTTGAATTTTATAGTATTTTTCTTCTCTTCAAGAGATGCGTAATATGTAAAATAATTTCTAATTTAGAGCTAAGCCCTGAGAAGCAGTGGAGGAACAGGGTGGCTAAATAATAAAAATAGATAAATAATGCTATAGCACTGAATCATGGCAGTTGTACTTGTAAAATGATTCAGACGTATTTTCAGAAGAGAAACATTGCATTTGACTAAACATAGTACATGTATMCTTGTAGTGTATATGCAAAATAGTTTCTCAGCCATAAGCATTGGTTCATATACACATATGGAGATGGAGAATGATTCAAATCTGACACTATATAAATAGATTTCTATTTTGTCTCTGTGCGCTCTGTTCCATCTTTTTTTCAGAAGATTTACCATCAAAACAGTGCTGCAGAATGGAATTCCCTGGTTTGCCTCTTTCAGCAAGTCTGCCTGTTTCAATGGAAGAAACAAGCCAACAAACTCAACASTGTGCTATGTAGGTCCGGCTGTGTTGCACTGTTCCCATGGGGCAGGTCGCTTAGCAGAAAAACAATACCAAACCTTGGAAAACTATGCAAAGGGTTTCTCAAATGTTTTACCTCCTCTGCACGTACTTCTAGACTGAATTTTTGAGTAACTATTTGTCTTCTCTTGTGCTTTTCAATAGTTGTCAGTTTGCTAGTATCAAGGGCTCATGGTTTGGCATCAGAGGTGCAGGACCCAAAGAGGTAGCAGTGAATTTATTCAAGCAAGAAAGGAAGGAGTTGTGCAAGAGCAGCTTGCAAAGCAGGTAAAAGTAACACAACATGGTGCTTTTCAATGGTATAATATAGTTTTGGCATCCTAATTATTCCATATCTAACCACCRTGGAATACATGCTGCTCTGTACCTGGTTTGCCAGAGGAGCAAGTGGTGCCCTCCCCAGTCTAAATGTGGAAGCAGTAGAAACTCCCTTTTAGGGAAGGACAGTGGTGGAGAGATGGCTGAGTGGAAGGCATCAGGTGTGGAAATTGTCACTGGAGTTTGGTGGCAAAAGAACAAGTCCTATGCATGTAACTGCAGGACTAAATACTTTATATGGAGCTCCACAATATTTGAGCCAGCTGGGCCAGAACCCTTGAAAACAACCTAGTCCTGCAAGATCTATAAAAGCTGTTGTCCAGTTAGATGAAAGCAGCTCAGTGTCCTGGTCATATGCTCATAACTTATTATGGTCTCCAGAAAGCCATCTTTGGATAAAGGATTTCTTAATAATTCAGCTGCAGAAGCAGAATCTGGCAGCATGTGCAACCAGCTTCTAAGATACACATCCAGGAGAAACCAGGCACAGAGCTCATGGATATTGTAACAGCCCTGCTGCATCACACGGGTTGCATGTGAGAATCCACATGGATCACATGGATGAAGAATAACATGGTGCTTTGTTTAGGAGGTAAACATTTGACTGGTCTCTCTGTACCTTCACCTGAATTACTAATAACTTACTGTGGTGTGTCATTTGAAGCAAATTGCAGCGTTGATTATGGTAATAAACCCATGCAGGCTAGATCTAGGAGGACCCTGAGGAGAAGATGCTGGAGCATGCTCTGCTCCCAGAAGTGCTGACGTTACTCTACAAGCCTCAGCTGGTGGAGGACATTTTGCAAGAACTGGTTCCCCACCTCCCAAACCTGCATTTCTCCCCCTTAGGCCCACATCCTGTATTGCTGCCTCTGCAGAGCCCACAGCTTCAGACACATCCATGCAGCTTCCCTGTCCAGGAACTGGTTGCTCCAGGCTTTCTAGGGGTCTGCCTCAAAGGTTTGGTTCCCTCTTGAGATTTCTGCAGTGTSTCTTTGGCAGGGGCTGAAGTTAAAGCAGGACATGGTAGGGAATGTGTCACTGGCTGTCACTCTCTGAGAAGCCAAAGGTGGAATGGCCTCAGGGGTGTTTCAGCCCCAGGGATCCCGAGGTGGCCAAACCGCCCGGTCCACCCACCCTCCYTCCCCACAGGAGGAGAATGGGCTTCCTCCCTGCCCCAGCCTCACAGAGCTCTCCAAGACCCAGCTGATTTATCTACAAGGAGCCAATTGCCTGTCTGTTCCAGGTGTAACAAAAACAAGCTCTCCAGTGCTTCCTGAAGCTATGGAGAATATCAGAAGACTAGTGGGAAACTTCAGAAGCAGCAATTCCTTCCACAAGCTGGAGATACAATTTCCATTAATGATAGGTGCAGAAGAAAGCAGCCACCTGATTCAGCCTCTGCAGTAGCATCCTAATATGCCACGGGCATACGGTTTACTGAAATGAAAACTGAATATAAACCCACAGTTGTATGTTACCAAACATMCTTACGTAAAGCCTTTCACAGCGGCAGCATATCAGCTGGTAGAGGCTGCTACTGGAAACTAAGGTTTCTTTGTTTCTTAGCAGCAGATGATTTCCTCTCCTGGGGCAATTTTGCAGCCTAATTGCCTGTAATAATCATCCCTGCTAGAAGTGCCTTAATACCAGCCCTTCTCCTTTTTTGCACTCCTTACTGACTTTCTGYTTCCAAGTAGCTGAGATTGACTTCACATAATTAGAAAGCACGGGCAATATTTAAGAATATATGTTTTTATTATCTAATTGCCTTCTTTGATGCTATTATTGGCACCTAAGCTGTTATTAAAAAAATCATTATAAGAGAAGGAAAAAAATGATAATTTTAAGATGTGGCCTATTCYTGAAAGACTAATTGTCCTTCCAGTTACTTACAGTTGTTTGGGGTGTATTTTTATTTGTAWCAGTTATTTGTATTTATTCTTTTTGTAAGATACCAATTAGATGTACCAATKATAGACTTTGCTATGCTATGTTGCATCAAGTTTTAGAAGTAAACCAGAAAAATCCCTGAAAAAAGTCATAGGGTATACTGGACATTGTCAGGATGGATTAGATTATATAAAATATCTTTGTCACTACTGACTTTTGTGTTTTCATTTAGATGTTACCCATGTTTTCTTCCTTGCAGATGATGTTGTAGCAATATCTGATAATTCATAAATACTTTYTACAGCATTCACATTCATATGTGGACAGTGAGCAATAGAGCTTGATTTTTGGATGAAGTTCAGCAAAATATATAACCATACAGGTTCAAAACAAACGTCCATCCTGCCGAATATTTTTTTTCTGTTGGTGATAAAAAGCAGGTATCTAGAGAAGGGTATCAGAAAAGGGCAAGCCCATAGGGATCCTTCCCAATTGTGAAGCTCCTAAGAAACTGGCAATCCTGTGAACTTACCTGTGTCTAGCACCGTAATACTGATATGTGTTTTCAACATAATCTATTTGGAGGCTGAATGCTTAAAACTGAGGTGCTAAAGATAGATACATAGCTAGTGTATGGTCAAAATTATAATGAAAAAGGTCCCAGTAATGCAGAAAAGTAGAGTTCCCAGGTGGRGTGTATAAAGATATCTGAGAGGGAGGAAGATCAACTCCCTGCAGCYTGCTTTAGTAGATTCTTTCTTCCTCACCAGAGTGAAAGGGGAAGCTACATTTCTGTTTGCATTTCAAGGCAGAGGCATCACTTCAAGGGTCCAGTAATCATGTCAATGACTATGCCTTTTCCAAAAGAGGATTGCAAGCCTTCAGTATTAATTTTGTMTGGAAGAATGGCCTTTTATTCTGATTAAGTCATACTTTAGAACTCAAGCAGGGCTATACTGCCTACTAAGTAAAAAATTATTGCTGTTCAATGTATACTTTCGATAGTAGCACTTTAATAATTATTAATGCCTGCTATTGCCACTAATGAAAAAACCCACCTCATTAATCCCAAAATTGATTGATAAGATTAAGTGATATCTGATTAATGCAGACAAAATTTAACTTAAACTACAGGAAGAGAGATAAACCAACTTTATCTGGAGAAATGAAAGAAAAAAAAACTATAACCAAGAACCCTTTAGACACATAGGAAGTGAAGTTCTATGTGCGTGTCAGAATAAGGAAATTTTTGGTGTGATCGGGCAGGAACTGTTCCTGTGAAAAGTTGGGTGCTTGGATTCATCCAAGACGAGGATGTGAGCGTGTTCAAAGAAGAGATATAAACATCTTGCAACTTGGAAGTTTAAAAAAAAATATAAAATGTCAATTCTTGGAGCTCAGGCTCCAGTCCAAGTATTTTTCGATCTCATTTAATTTCATTGACTAGAGGCTTTTACTACTGAATACAAGATGAAGAGACCCCAGGGATGCAGGTTTTACATTACCTAAAAGTCACTTTGGCAAGGTGCTCTTATTCTGTGCCTAGTAACCTGTCTCAATAAATATCTGGCTGTATCCAGACAGACTTTAGGTTCTCTAAAAGTGGTGGGACAGAGGTCAGAGGAGACTTTAAAGGCACAGGTTGCAGCTTGTTTCCTGAATTCTGAACCCAGCCTGTGGACCTGAGCATAGATACAGGAAGGCAGCTGGTGTCTGAAGACAAAATTAGGTTTTACCTGCAGCAAAATGCCATCTCTATCCAGAAACACTTAGTTATCCAGAAACACTTTCATCTTTAGGTGTTTGGCTAACACATTCTGATTTTATAGACCATTGGTGTTGCAAGTAAGCAGGGAACCCTGAGCATTCAGGAATCCTAAGTGTAGGAGCAGCTGATGAAATTATGTCAAATAAAGCTGAGTAAACCTGAAGGGTTTTTTCCTCCCATCCAAATCACACAACAGAATCAATGTTATTTTGGGCCCCATCACTTTACATGTACAGGAGCACTAGTCATGTTAGTCATTGCTGTGTGGTTTGGAGAGATGTGAATGAAACTGCACAAGACTTAACTCTAAACTGGCCCTTTTTGTGAGGAGTGTTGGTCTGTTGTCACAAATTCCCCCAAAGAGAAAAAAACTTGCCCTTTCTCTAGACAGATTTCATTGCTTGATCATAACTTTTCAGGCATAAGCAGAACAGGTCTGGACATTTTGCATTCCACTGAGAGAACCAGAAAACCCTGCATGGATTAGGACAACCTCTCCTCTGCATTTGGTGTTGGTCATTATCAGGAACATGCACTAAAACTGGAGAAATATTCAATTTTGCAGAAGTTTAAGGAATTATGAGGCCTCTGTTTACGGATGTATTTAAATGATAGCATATTGTTACAGAATAGAAAGTCAGAGAGAAGGAGAAGCCACTGAAACCAGTTTTGCAAACTTCCACCTTATAAAAATCATAGAGATTGTTCTGTTGCTGGAAAAGGAGGGATGTGGTGCTTAACTTTAATAGGAAAGTGTAAACACTGGACAAAACTGCTGTGGTGGTAGCTGTATCCGATTAAATGTGACGAGAAAACGAAATTTGTCACTTTGTGACTGTCTTCCTTGGGAGGCTGCATGGATGCTTTGGAGCCCTTTGGGTTTTATCCCACCCTTGACTTTCCCTGATACTTTCATGATAACGAGAACTGTGACCTCAAGACTTTGCAAGTATCGTGCTAGTGTAGCTCATGTTGCTGAAGGATCTGAAATACACAGTACCTATGCTGGATGCCCTTTTGGGAGATGTGGGCATGRTGTAGCCAAGAAATGTCCCTTTTCGTTGGGTGGGATAAAAATATCTCCCATCTCCCTTATGGTTTAACTGTCTTCAGCTTTGCTTAGCTTCTGCTCCACCTGGAAAATGTTTCTGTGTTTATTTTCAGTATGTACTTTTAATTAAAGGCAGTGCCTAGGTCTTCGTGTTGAAATATTAGATTCCTTCATGGAGGCATTGTGTGCAGSTTCCTTCAAAAAACACAGCAACACAAAAAAGCCCACTTTCAGTGGTGCCTACTGATTTTTTCCACACAGTGAGTGCATGAGGAAGTAGGGAAGTGGGAACTGAACCTGAACATATCTTTCTGTAGGAAAGGGAATACTGCTCTCCCAAGAATTACGGTCCATCTTTTCAACCTTAATGAGGCTTGTAATGCACAGTTTTAGTTTTTTGAGCATGTGTGGGGGACTGAAACTCAGCATGGCATGAGTGCTGGGTACTCTGCATTCCTGCACAGTTACCTCAGCTGCTGTTCTCTCTCTCTTGCTCTCTCTGTCTCTCTTCCCTCAGCCAGGATGATTAGCCAACGAGTGTATCTATCTCGTAAGCATGTGGGCTGTCGCTCCAACTATGCACACTCACCCACACTCACAGTCATGCAGGCTGAAAAAGACAAAGGCATGTTTTCCTGGCATGGCAGTAATGCAGTTAAAATTAAAAATGAAACAGGGAAGAAACATAAAACTGAAATGTAACCATTGTGTATGTGATTGCAATTCACAACTTTCTTCAAAGAGCCTGTAAGATTTTTGCTAGCTGTGACCCCCTGCAAGAAAAAACAACCATGAAGTTTGGGAAGCTATCTATCTGTAAATTTAGGAATTGTTTACCCTTCACAGAAAAAAAGTGTAGGGTAGASTTGCTCCATGTGCCGCATGCAATGGGACATGCAAGGGCTGAGGATGAACACAGCTGGCAAGTTGTTAAGTAAGCAGGGAACCCCGAGTATTCAGGAATCCTGAGCTGAGGAGCCAAGAGCTGACAAAATTATTTCAAATTAAGCTGAATAAATCTGATGGTTTTTTTCCTCCCACCCAAATAATACAAAAGAGGGATGTTATTTTGGTAATTTTATCATTTTATATGTACAGGAATACTAGTCTAGCAACTAGTCTAGTCTAGAATTGCAGTGGATGCCAAGGGCAGTCAGTGGAGACCAGCAGCCACAGTAAGCCACTCAGTTGTGAGGAGATGCTGCTCTCTTTAGAACTCTTTAAACTGAAGCATGCTCAAAAGTTTAGCAAATCTTGTTGGTGTTACTATTATTATTATTATTATTATTATTATTATTATTATTATTATTATTATTATTATTATACCCCTGCCCAGAGTCTAACCCTTGTGTTACGTACTAGTTGTGTATATAGAGATATTTTACAAATAATGAAAGGACCTTGTTCTCCAAAGATTTTGGAGGACGTGGCAGGGGACAATATCCTGGCAAGTTCAGTAAAAAGCAGTTAATTTTAATTCCACTATTGTCCTTCCCCAAGGATGTTGCTGGGTTTTTTTTTTTTTTGGTTTTTTTTTTTTTTTTTTTTTTCATGAAAGATTGGATAAAACTTTCTCTAGTAGCTTGTATTGGATGACACTTGTGTATGGCTTTCCCTAAAAGTGTGGATGCTGTGAAGAGAACAGTGTTCACATTGACTTTGGCTTTTTGAGAATCCCAAACAAAACCCCAGGTCACTACAGTCTTTCTGCAGAAAAGGAGTTCTGTGAGCCAAGAACACCAACCATATTCTCTTTAGGGTAAGCTGAAGGCAAAGACAAAGTGACCTTTCTTAAATATTGACTGCACAGTGGATGAYGACTGCAGGCCAAGCTCTGGAGCTCATGATAATTTTTTCACCTCTGTCTTTGAAGCCTTCTGTCAGCTAAACTGGAGACAGAATTTCAGAGCAAAAGCATATTTGCTGACATCCTTCTGTAACTGCACTCTGTGAAAAAGAATTAAAACTCTTGACCTAAAGAAGAGAATAGTGGGTCCACAGCTATTTTTACTATGGGCCTGGTTCATCATCTCATCTTCAGAAAGGAGAAATGAGGAAAGTAACTTCTTTGAGTTCTGTCTTTTGACCCATGCATGTCATCTTAAGTTTTTAAACTAGTTTGTGAGGGGAAAAAATTGCTATTTGGTATGTTTAGAAATTAGTTTTCCCTGTGCATTATTCTACCTTAGAAAGAAAGCCAAATTGAGATCCAGAACATTTTTCTCAAATATTGCAAGACTACAGTTTATATAATTTTTTTTAAATTTCTTTGTAAAAATATATTGAAATTCTGAGGGTAATGCTAAAGAGAAACTAAATGATAAAAAAGAGAAATTATGAACCTAACTATGCAACACTGAAGGAAATTATCCAGCAGAAAACAACTACTTCTCTAGGGATGCTGTGCCTTAAAGGAAAGAAGAGCTATGGAGRAGGATTTGAAATGGATGATTTTAATTCTGTGTATAGCAAAAATCCTCAGGGAGTATGAAGCAAATTTCTAAAACTGACAGCCAATATTTTGTAGGAATGTTTTACTTGTAAAAATGCATAAATAAAAAAAATTATACTTACWATGGAAGTTTAAAGCATTGTAAACTTACCGACCTGGTAATGGGTCTGAAAATTGAAATATGTTCACTGGGTTCACTTGGGTTATATTCCTGCTCCCCTTGTCCCCTCCTCCCCCCACTGCTGAGCAAAAGACTTCATCAAACATTTATTGGGAGAAAAGTAACATTATTGTRCAAAAAACTCCCCTGTCCTTTTTCTTTGGAAGAGGGCATCGTTCACAATTACTGCATCTTGAATGGACATATGAAGCCAATGGGAAAAGTGTGCTGAGTCTCATTTCCACCACCCAAAGCTTTGGACATTTGTCTCAGCCTTGGCAGCGATAAGAACACCCTGAGTCTGAGGATACGCTGCTGAGGAGCGTTCTTTACTGAGGAGGTCAGTACTGCCATGCAGGGTCACCTCAACAAGCTGGCAACACCCTGATGGCAATAAATCTGTCACTTAGGATGGTATGACCCCATGCAACTGTGTGTGTGTTGGCTGCTACTCCCCAGAGCACTGTTTGTGCAGAAAAGGTGGAGAGGGTCCTGCTGGCCGGCACATTGAGTGGGCAAGCAAATTGCASCCTGTTCTGCTCTGAAGGATGTGTTTTCCTCCTCTCTTCTCAGTGCTGGTGAGGCTGCAGCTGGAGTCCTGGCTCCTGCACATGAAAGATACCGATAACTTGGAGCGAGTCCAGGCARTGAAGGGACTGGAGTGCTTGATCARTTGCTGCTGTCAACTCCCTAATGGGTGGATCTAGTGAAGATGAGAGCCAAGCTCTGCTGGGTCTTGCACAGCAGGAGGATGAGAGGCAAACTGCCACAAATTTCAGCAAGGGAAATTGGGACAAGATATAAAGAAAAMCAGTTTTTTTCCTGATAGGCATTGAACTCTGGGCAGGCTGGGTGTCCCCATTCCTGCAGGTATCCAAAGTTTGACAAAAAAATGATCCTAGCCTCACTTGAGAATTTATAAGCGCTGGTTTGAGAAGAACGGTGGACTGGATGGTTTCCAGTAAGCTTGTCAAATCTAAATTTTATCCTGCTTTTTTTATCCATGAGTTACCTATTAGCCTTCCTGTTCTGCAGGTGTTCTCAGGCCATACTTGTTTCCGGACCTTGATACTCAAGTAAAATTCAGCTCCCTGATCACTACTCAGAATGGACAGATGAGGAAAGCCTTTTTAGATCACATCCTCTGTTACCAGTCTCCTAGAGCTACCATGAGTAAATTCACCTTTCATTTTCATTCCCAAATGGCTTGTAAAGACAGATTTAAGGCCAGAGAAACACAAATCAGCTCTCAGTGTCACTGAGGATCAAGTAACAGAGCCTCCTAATAGAACAAGCTGGCCAAGCATGTGAAAATTTATTTCAGGTATGTACCCATGAAGGATATGCTTCTCTCATTTATGCTGCTCCCACCCACTGTGTGACTGGAGAGTGTTTCTGGTGAAGAGCAGTGACTGGCCCGCAGATGTTCAGAGAGCATTCCACGCTGCTCTTGTCTCCTGCTGAAGCCAGTGTGTGGGTCTGCATGTGCAAAAACCATTAAAAGTCTTTTGTGCCCTAAGCATTCCCACCCAATTAAAGACATCTTGGCCTCACATGAAACCCATATGCACTCTACACTGTTTGGATTGGAGCATTCTCCTCTCTTCCTTGACATTATCCCCTGATGCTGGCTCCTGCCAATGCTTTTCTGGCTCCAGGACCTACTTCACTTGGCAGAGCCCCTGCACATGCAGACATGGAGCTTTTGTAAAATCCACACTCTACCCTTCATTCTTTCTCCTCTTTCACGCCTTACTCCTAAATAATTTCAAATTTCCAAGGATGCTGTCAGTCCCAGACAGTGAAATGATGTTCATATTGTGTGCTATAGGTTTGGGTTCCAAAAATATGCTCAAAAAGCTGCCCTGTGTATTGCCTTCTGCAGGAAAAGGCACCATGCCTTTCTTTAGTCCATTACACCAGTTCTTACTTGACTTGTTACAGCCCTAGACTCAATTGCACTGATCTGCACTGATTTGTAGGTAGCATATTAGCTCAGGTTGTTGGCTTTTTCAGCTGCAGATCATATCCAGCACAAATCACAAAAAGTGATTTGTATATTTTTTTTCTCTGAATAAACTCACAAATTTAGTATTTTGACACATTTCACAAAAATCTCTGTATTCTCAAACTCAGCCAGATGCAGAGGTTTCTTGCAGTGTTTTCCATGAGCCAGTGATTCCTTGGTCAGGTGCTGGATCACCCTATGTCTGTGCTCCTCTTTAAAAATTGGCAAATATGTAATCACACAACACAGACATCCACCTGTTTTCTATAGTAAATAGTTGATCTAAATAATCTGTGAGCTAGTGTTTTGTCACATGAACCATTTACCAAATTCTAGTGAATTAATAGTCAGAAGATAAGTTCAATTCATAAACAGGATGCACCTGCTAAGCTTGCATGATACTTTACTCAGTGTAAAATGCAAGCTGCCCATCTTTGTGAAGAAGATATCTGTAGAGGAGAACAAAAATCATAGCAAAATCACAGATTTAATATTTTTCCTCTGTGGTAGGTCCCTGAATTTTGCTCACTGCTACTGTGTGTCTGTGGATTCATTTGCCATTTCCTTTATAGTAAGTTACAGAAGTTCAGGGTATATCTTCCTGTAATCTGTCTTCCCCATGTTTCCATATATGACCACATTTCCTTATTATAAAAAAAAAAATCTGTCAGGTTTCTGTAGTAGCACATCATGCTGGAAACTGCAGCTTTGATCTTCAGTTCTACAGCACGGTTTGGGGTCTTTTTTTCTGTCCCTGCTCACAGTTCTAAGAGTGAGAATGACACATAGAGAAGTAGGATGTGACAGTGCTTACATGCTGTCAGGCATGCAAGAAAATCCCTGCTGGCAGGAGGATCAAGAAAACAGATCTCTTTGCAGTTCTGGCCTATGCTCTCTGTGTGCTACTTATACAGCTTGAACCTGTGCAGGAATATCACTAATGTTGTGCTGCTGAGTCTGGGAGGGAGGCTTATAATATAATAAAGGGTTGCATCGTAAAAGTGAGATTTACTGTGTTCAGGTTGCCAATAGAAACCAACTTGTGCTATGCATTCTGCTCAAACACGTAAAAATGTGTCTATTGCCATTAAAGTGGTGCACAGACATGCAGCTGAGTCTCTGAAAGCATGAAGAAGGGGAGGGGCAAAGGAAAGGCTTCTGGCGTAATGTTGAACTGGCTTTTCTGTCTGGCTCTTGTGTCATCGCTGGCCCATCTTTGGGTCAGAGGTGAAAAAACGAGGGATGTGGAAAGCGATACTCCGGAGTAGGCTCCCCCCACTTTCCTGCTGGGATTTCCTGCAGGACAAGCAGGCACATGTTACCATATTCAGGCTGACTTCTCTGACTAAGCATGCAGRCTGCTGGGGAGTGCAGAGCTGCCCTGTAGCCCAAGGGAAGCTGCCCCAAAGGCAGCCCAGCCAAGGCTCTCTCTCCAGGCTGCAGCAGCAGCAGTTTCCTGCACAGGCGGGCATCTCGGCAGCAGCCACCGTAGTGAGAGCACAGTGGTTCAGGAGCAAAAAAGGCTGGATCCAGGCACTCAAATGAACAGAACAATGCATAAACAAGCTCTGCAATTACTTTGCTGACTCCCTTCCCCAAAGCTGAGCATAAGTACATATTAGAGCAAAGCCGGACTGGCAGCTTGGTTATTTTTTTCCGTCCTTTGGCCRAAGAGTCTGTGGCGGCTCCGTTTGGACCATGTGTCCTCAGCATTCCTGCGATCAGTCATCAGGCCAGCGTCTTGAAACAAGTGGTAAGCTGAAGCAAGCTTTATGGAGAGCTGCCAGTTTCTCCTCCTTGATGTTGTTATTTCAGCCCTGGCTACTTTCCTGAGGAACTTTCCCTTCAAATGAGTGTCTGAGGTGTGATGGCTGAATGTATCAACAGTAAAATACATATACGGGTGTATCCAAAAGGCATTTGAGCCAGAGATGTATAGCAAATGCTTCACAAACATTTTTGRCTTGTGAGGACAAGAATTGTCAGGACACAAAGTTTTCTCTTTTCATTGACAAACTTGCTTTCATGAAGGTAAATATATGTGCTATCAGTTTTATCTTGCTTTGTGATTTCCTCAGCCTTGGTTGTAAGCAGCACCTCCCATCACTTGAAATTCAAAAATTTACATTTCGAAAAGCATCCACGATAATCCAGAGTGTTACCTGACATTGACAGCAGAGATACACTTGTTTCCTAGATTTCACTGAGATCATCTTATTTTGCAAATAGTAATTTTTTAACATGTCTCAAATCCTTTCCTCTCCCCTTTGAAATTTATTCAGAGCAATGTGTCACTGCCTGTGCTTTACAGTCAAGCTTGTGGYTGTAAAACGGCTCAGTGGGACAGAAGAGGAAACAGATTTTGGTCATATCCTGCAGGCAGGTAGCAATCCTGGGCCCTGGGCTGGCTCAGGGATCCAAGCACACTGTTGTACCTGCTGGCCAAAGGCTGTGGGTGACATGGAGCTGCGCTGTGGTCAGCCATGTGTGGCCAAAGCTAGTCCCTAAAGATAGTAAAGAGGGCTGGCTGCCCCATCCCACTGGCCCTCCCACCAAGCCTTGCCCAGGGTCCCTGGCTGCTGACAGCCATCCCAAGATACTCAGGCTTGGCCATCCTGGCACTGCACACTTGGTTAAAGAGATCCAAGTTTGCTGGTTTCTAAGAAAGTATTTTTGCAAATTTTGGGAAGTGGCTGCAAAAGATTTATAATAAGTGAGGACACAAAACTAGGCAAGCAAAGGCTCAGCATGATGGGAATACTGCCCTGTCTGCAGAAGGTCCCAGGTCCCTGTGCTGCTCCATCCCTGAGCCATGGCAACACCAACACGAGGCTCTCAGGACACCAAAATGGTGTATAAGGTGGTGCCAGACAAGCTTCAGAGCCTTTCATGTATTTCTCTTTTCTGTTGTCAACTCCTTATGTTGTCACAATCTCCAGGTAACTTAGAAAGCCTCTCAGTGTTCTCCATGGATGCTCAGTATTGTCCTTGCCAGCACGTGCGAGGGCAGGGATTCTGCACTGTGCAAAGGATGGCATGGTGCTGCAAAATTGTTTTGAGGATGAGGCCAGTGAGATGCCCACCAAGAACTTCACCAGCAGACACACCATCACCTTTGTCTAGAGTCCGTCTGCCAGGGCACAGACTCAACCGCTCTACAAGTGTGCCGTCTGCTAAATTCTAGATCTTGTGCATATCCCAAACATTAATTAGTACCTTTATTTGCAACCCACAGTGCATGACACACCTGACCTCTTTCCTGCTCTTCATAACCCCAACACAGTGGCTGAGGCACACTGCTAGAAGAGGGGGGAAGGCTCACCTTTCCTCCAGCCAGCCTTGCTGCTGCACGCTTGTCCTGCTGCAGCAGGACAGTTGCTTGCCTGGCTGCCCTTGTGGAGGGTGCAGACCCATGGTCTCTGCACTGCTGGCACAGCAGMAGGCCCAGGGGACACAGACAAAACCTCCAGGAATAACACTGCCTTGAGGAGGTCTGGAGAGGTGGGAGGAGGAGCCTGGCAGTGCGTGCTGCCTCTGTGGGTTTTCACCTTCAAGTCAATGAAAACTTGCCCACCAGCTAGTTTTGGAGCCTGTGGACCCATCTTGATGCACTTGTGGTGGCTTACTGGGGATATACTGTCTGGACAAGTGTCTTAAAGCATAATCCCCATTAAAGTCAACTTGGAAAAGCTCCCGATGACTCTTAGCAGGCATTGAGTCATACCTGTAGTCATCTCCTTTTACAGACATCCTGACCATGCTGAAAGCCTGCTGAAGGGAGCGCAGACTTGGAACCTTCATAATCTGATTGAGTAGCCTGCAAAACAAAGTACCAGGGACAAAGTCCTGGCTAACCAGTGGAGCTAGGAATGAGTTAACAGACCAGACTTCCTTTCCTGCACTATGTCTATGGGCAGAGCAGGGAGTGGGTACAACTCAGCGGTGTGCAGATCAGTCTCTATGGATGGTTCTCCTCCAGAAGATCAGCTTAGCCCAGAGGAGGGAAAAATGGTATTCAGAAGTCAGGTTTTGATATAAGTAAATAGAACAAAGGTGGGGAGCAGGGGGAAAGTAAAGGGTAGATACCATGGGTCTTATTTCCATTACAGTATGAAAAAGAAGCACAATGAGTGAAAATCTTCATAAGTCAATATGATATCTACATGGCTGTTCAGATTTTTATTTTGCAAAAGCTTAACTGCTTGCACCCCGGACTTGAGACTTTGAGCTGGTGGGAACAGCAAGCATCTTAACTCTACATAYTGTGCAGGAACATAAAAAAATACATGAATCACATATTTTATAGCAACATAATGTTAGTAGAGTAGCTATTTACACATTCTACATAATCCAAGTAGACATTCAGTAAGCTTTCTTAAAGCAGTTATATTTATTACTTACCTTCTGTCTGCTAAGTATTCTAGTAAAATGTTGTGTCTGAACATTTGATTTTTCAGTTTGGTTATAAAACTGTCAGAGAAATTCAAGACTGGGCCAAAGTGAAATTGCATTTTACTGTTCTTGCAGAAATTTTGATTCAATAAATGTCTTGTCTAGGTCATGCAAAAAACAATTTCTGACCCAAAATATATGTGTCAGCCCCACTTGGGGAATTCTAATGAAATCACATGAATAAATGTCTAGAAATTATTCACAAAAGAGCATGGAGTTATATTTCTCATGTCCCCAGATAATACTCTATTCACTGTTATTATTCACTGTTCTTCACCAGGCTGCCTTAGTCTCTTCTGTCAAACTCTGTTTTTCTTGCATGCAGCTCTTACATGCAAGCATGTTCTGCTTGCTACACATTCAAAGCCTTACTCATTAAAATACAGAGTGTTTCATGATCACAACCTGGGGCTTGTTAAAAAAACAACAGTCTCCACATGCTGTGTACTTTTGATTATCCATTTGATCCAATGATTATTGAAAGGTTTTAGGAAGACAATATAATGAAAGACTAACATTATTGCAGTCACTTGCTGGCAGAAAGTGCAGATGAACAGGTCAGTCTGCAAAGCTGAGAAATGTGTTCAGTGCAGGTACCCAAATTTTCATTAAGTGAGCTTAATCAGCACAGCAAAACATCCATCAACATGTGATCAACTTAGAGAGCATTATCTCTCTCTGGAATGCAGCAAAAGCATATTTTTTATTTAACTCTTCAGGTCTTGGAGCATAAGGTKTGTCACTGATTTCACCATGTGTTCACACACTGGATTAGGACTTTAAACCCTAGTCTATACAGTACATGTCTGTATCAGGCAGGGTCACAAATCCTACTGGCTCCCATTGCTCAGTGAGAGAGGTTAAATGCATTTTCACTTATTTGAGAGGTCAAAGGCTTTCTTCATAAACTGTTTGAGGTAAGAGGCATATTCTGTATTTCATAAAGAGCTGATCTCTTTTGGAGCACTAGCAGTGTTGTCTGGTTTTGACTGGGGTAATGCTGTCGCTTCTTCTTATCAAGAGAGCTGGTGTAACTTGCAACTTGGTTTTTACACTAAATGGTTATCTTCACAATGTCTGAATGTGTGTTTTACTAATATGCACTTCAAAAATGCACGGGTTCTGAAAGTGTCCAAAACRTCCCTCTCAGCCAAGTAGTCTGCTGGCATGGTTTTGAGAAACAAGGTGCAAAGAAAAGGAGATTCATTCCCTTGCTCAAGTGGGTGGTGTGGGTACTGTTGTGAGTTGCTGCCCAGCTTCTGCCACAAACTGGTGTTACTGGCTTCACTTTTCTAATATCAGCATCCCAATTCATGTTTTCTTGTCTCTATGCCAAAACAAGGGCTGGATCATTAAATATTTTGCACTCTGGCTTTGCTGCAAGGTCTGTTTGACTCACTGTATGCCACCAGAGCATGACACCCTCCAGGTCACCTGATATACCTAGGGAGGGTGTCTTATCTCAGCCCTGTGGGCTCCTTCTTTACCTGCCATCTGAAGAGAAATACATTTCCTCAGAGCATCCCAGGTCTTAGCTCAATACCTGTCACAAGCTGCTTAATATTTTCTGTTCACCTTAGAGATAGATCATATTGTTGGGGCAATCATCGATGGCCTAAGACTGGACCATCACTTCATTTTAGCCATTGACTAAGACATTTTAAATTTTACCTAGTTCCAGCACAAAAAGATTTCTGCAGGTCAGCCAGATAATGCACAATAGCATTAATTAATATCCTCATATCTGGGTTTGATTAAAATTATCATATCCTTCTTTCCTTTCTCATCTCAGCCACCAGCATCAGGCAATGCTTTCAGTGAGTATGCTTGTGAGCACGCAGTGAGCATGTTGTACATATGTGCGGAAGTTAGGCTGGTTAATCTGAGACACTCACAGAGCAGCACATTTGATAAAGCTCACTACTCTACAAGGGCATTTTCCCAAATATATTTCTATATTTCATTGAGAATAATACCCAAATACATGGAAATAGTGCTCCACAATCAACACATTTTTGTGAACTAGCATAAATACAGTCCAGTGGTAGCTCCAATTTTGTTCTGCAGTGACAAATGCTTGTACAGGTCTCACATGAAGTGGTTACATTTGTACGCATCTGACAATTGTCTAATTATTTAGACTGGTTATAATTTATTAGCTTTATTTCCTTCCTTCCTCTTAGCACCGTGCTTGCTGCTTTTGTGATTTTATATTCTGAAGTGAAGGGTAGTAAAGGCTAACTAAAATAGTTACAAKTTCTAAAGAAAGCATCTCACAACTATCTTAGTATCTATTATCACTGGAAATCCACAGCATATTTCAGCAGGAGTCTGTCAGTCCCAAAGAGGATGTGGTACTGCAATGACCATGTTGACCTTAAGTTTATTTTACTGTGTTTTGAGGCAACTGTTGATGCTCCCTAAAGATCATGGCAAGACAAAAATCTTGTAGAAGATTCATAAATGGAAAGATTTGTGTATAAATGAGAGAAGCCATGTTTTATGTGGAAACAAAACCTAATTCTCACATTGCATCTTCAGGATTTCTGGTTATCTTGCACAGCATCACAAGGAACTCCACTGATGTGGTGCCTTTGCTATGTGTTGTTTTGTTGTTGAATTACGCTAAAAGCAGTCTGGCTAACTAATCCTGAATGAATGTCCTGATAGTGAAACAAAGATTTGGTAGACAATCTGCTAAACTGCCTTGAGGACTTATGACTGAGAGTCATATCACTTTATACTATAAAAGTCCAGTCCACTGTCATACAGTTAGGTTCTTCTAACATATTCCTTCTTGGAGTATGTTTATGAAGTTTCCTCCCTTGGGTAAGAGGACACCAACCTCKAGGCTAGGAGAAAGAGACCTGCCCACAGGTGTTGATATGGGTTAGGTATCAATCTCTATTTAATAATTGTTCCTTTTTGGCAATTTAATAGAATTGTTTTAATATAACTGCTTTGATATAATTCACTATCCTATCCTATCCTATCCTATCCTATCCTA
>NW_026623247.1:2540379-2560612 GCF_030028575.1 Malurus melanocephalus
CCTAGCCTAGCCTAGCCTAGCCTATCCTTCTAGCAATTTTAGCTTTTATACTGTCTAGTAAATAATTCTGATTACGATCTTTTGCTTTATCATTTGTTATAGTAAATAATTCACACTATATAAGTTTATCAGATTTGCTATTTTTAAATCCTGCAGGACAAAGATACATAAACTGCTGACAAAGTCTAGGACTAAGATTGCATCTAWCTGTGCCCAGGCTTCACTCTGAGCAGGAGTTTRGAATGCAAGGGGGTCCTTGCGGCTCAGCAGCAGGGTTTCTCTGATAAACTGTCTCAAGTTTCCACTCTACCTGTGGCACCTTGGTGATGTTATGCAAACTTTGAGCAGTGTGAAAGTCTGTRAAAACACTYGAARAGGAAAGCAAAAGGGACTTTGAAAAAGGATCTTACAACTGCTCTAGCAGATAGTGATTTTTCTTCGATCCCATTACTGCACAGGAAACAAGAAACTGCTGGAGCAAAGAGAATGTCAAGGCACTGGAGCTTGATGCATGTTTTTCTGGTGTAGACTGAGTGACAATACTTGCAGGGTCGGCAACAAGACACACTGCTGGAACATTGAAGTTAACCTCCATCTCATACTGAGTTGTTTCCAAGAGCAACTCTTCTTTTAACCTGTCCATTAATTAGTCTAAGAGAAAAATACCAACATGCACTCTGTCACCTACTCTCAGTTTCTAACAGTGACCCCAAATATCTGCCTTTACAAAGGACCTGGGGCAGAGATTGCTAACACAGTCTTTGCCACATATCCAGCTSCACAGATGCTGCACTCCTCTGGTCCACATATAAACTCCATTGGTGCATGCAAAAAAACTTTATTAAATTCTTCTCCTCAAGGCTTGGGACAAAGGCTGATTTCTCCCTCATGCAACCATTCCTGTGGTCTCCACAGCTGTTACCTGACTATTTATGGAGTCGGTACAACATTTGTTATGTGCACAGTTTGCTCTTTGATAACTCTGGTAAATAGCAATGTGCTGACTTTTGCTGACAGGATTTTTCTTTTAAGGTGTTTTTGATTGTTCCTGATGAACAGATCATTATTATGWCTTACATCTTGTACAATTAAGGTGTGGTTTTAAGTGACAGAACAGCAAGCCAGTTCACCTGCTCCCTGGGCCAAGAAAGATTTACTTACCCATACCCATCTAAAGGGGTACAAGTATATTTACTGCTTTAAAAAAGCCTTCTCATGGGTCAAGAAAATCCTGTTGGGTAGCAAAATTAGAATGATATTTTTTTGCATGAAAGACCACAAATTTTATGCCATTTCTAGTAACAAAGTCTTACTGACTGTTCCCACCTGGCTACCATCTCTGAGTAGTGGATTTCTCTCTTGCATGTTGCTTATGGGGTGCAAATCTGTGACTTTATGAGGAGGTAAGTATGGCCATGATGTCTAACTCACTTCAAATGAACGTGACAAGTTCCTCACATGACATGGTCATCTATTCGTATGGGAATGGGGAAGAAGAAAGTAACTAGCAGGCTACTCAATAAAGGGCCTCTGAGGTTTTTTTTTGACATCTCTGTGTTAGTTTACAGTACAGGCAGCCAGCATAAAAAGTGGATGTGGTTTCAGTGAGCAGAGCAAATCCAAGGAAGAAAAGAACAATGTTTATTCAAATGCAGTGAGTGCATGACTACGCAAGTTCACAGGATGAATTTCCCAACATCTTGAGAGCAGTACTGAGAAAAAAAAAAACAACATTGCTTTGGTGTGACCCCAGGGAGAGCCTTTCCTCCTGCCACAACATAAAAAAGTACTGATTCAAGCATTGCACTGTTGGCCTGCAGGGAAGTGTGAAACTAATGCTGGCAGGTCTCCTCTCCCAGATCCTCATGTTCCCTGTGAGGCTGCCTGAGGCTTCAACTGCCTGCAGGAATATGACTGAGAAATGCCAACGACACTGGCAGCTCAGTGGGGCTGGTCCTCTACTGCCATGCACTGTCCACCTTCCCTACTTCTCTACCCTCCTTGCCCTACAGCCCCCTGACTCATACAAGATGCGTAATGATATTTTTCACTTGTCTTTGACCTCTGGGAGCAAGGAATTAGCCATAAACTGGTCAGTCTCTTGAGACCAGTTGTTTAAAAATAGTGAGCCCAAACTCAGCACTTGTCATGCTTCCACTCTGGCTATTATTGAGTTAAAGCAGAAACAACTTTGCAGAGGGGAAGGATGCTACACCTTCTAGGAAATCAGAGACTGCTCATATAGCTGCTGGTCTCTTCAGGCCAAATCCACTTTCCCATCCTTTTGGCTGATGTACTTTTACTGTAGATTGTAGGCTTGGGAAGAGACTAAGACATGAAAGAAGGAGAGGGATTATGATGTCAGATCTAAGTGTCAAGATTAGCAATGAAGAGATAAAGCACCAGTGCCCATTTTGCTATTTTCTGTGTAGCAATTGAGCCTTCTCCTCTTGCTCTACTGATTCATGCATGGTCTAGCCCTTCAGAGGGATCCCAGAGTCAGCCCTTTGTGAAAGGTTGTGCTCTTTATTTATTTTTCCCCATCAGCAAAGCATAAAGGGCAAGACTTGCATATTTTTTTCTTTCCCACTAGTTTCCTGCTCTCCCAGCACTGCGTTCTGTGCTGTTGCTGGCAGGACACCATGTTATTGCTACAGCAGACCAARTGCAAACTCGCCAGCATTGTTGTTTATCACTTAATCATATTGAGTATGTTCAGCATTTGTGAAGGGCCCTGAGAAATCATATTTATATTTATTAGTCTCCATTACTTTGGAAAATACTTGGAGCTGACTTGTTGGCATGAGAGAATGATACCGTTCTCTTCTACTCCTGTGTTCTGGCAAAGTCTTAGTCTCTCCCTGGGTCAATGACAAAACTTTCTCCAGGCGAAATACTGAGTCCAAGAGATGAGGGTGATGAGGGTGGTGCACTGGTGGGGGGCGGGGCATGGTGGGGAAAAGGGGCTGGAATGGGGATAGAGGGTGGGAATAAGTTAGGACATTATCCTGATGGCTGGAGAACGGAAACAGTTCTTTCAATAAGCAGCTTCTTATTCCTGGTTACAAAGTGCTTATAAATAACGCCCCAACAGCAGCAAAGCTTGCAAAGAGGAAACAGCTTCCCACCTCCCACACTAACTGATGACTAGGACAGCATCTAGTTATGATATTCAGCTCAGCTTTGCTCATCTAACACTACACAGMCCTGTTTATGTACAAACTGTCCTGTGTTGTTGCTTTCCCTTTAGAGCAAAAGAGGTTTTGGGCACTTGAGGGAAACAACAGAAGTAATACTGTGAAAATTGCACAATYTACATCGTTGTTTGGCCCTTTACTCGAGATCTCTGTGAAAACAACGCCTGCTGATGATCATGAGAAGAAGAAAACAAATCTTGGTTTCCTTTTCTGCAGGCACACAAGGAAGCTGGCACTTGTTTAGTAACAGGCTGCAAGTAACCTTTTGCAATTACAAAAGGCACTGGCCACAGGCAGTATGCTGCTCAGGGCACTGGGGCAGCAGGGCCATCATCATTCACATCCCAATACTTGTTTCGATCAGACACAAAATACATTGCAAAAGCTGGAATCCAAAATACAAAGAATTGTCTCCTTATAATCTTCATTAAAGCTTTCACGTTCAGCACCTTGATATTGGGCAGTAGGTGCTGAACCAACTGTCTAAGTTGCATGATTACCATTTTTTTGGGAGCTGCTTGTAAATGTAAATTTGGAGGTTAATTCCTCAGTAGCTAAAGTAACACTCTGAAAAGTTCTTCAGGATTAACCTTAAAAGCTGCCATTCTGCCCRCTGTGAAGGTCTGTCTAACCTCCTGTTGAACTGTATGAGCTTGGACATGGTCCTCATGCCCACTCAAGGCTTATCAAATCATGTGGATGGTCCTGGCTCATTACTACCTGGGGAAAGGAGGAAGAACAGCTGCAGAGAGGAAAGCAAAAACATTTTCAAGGAGCGTTGTTCAGGCAAAAATCTCTTACACCTGAGCATACTTATACAGATCTTGAATTTACCAAATATAGTAAAAAAAAATACAGAGATGAATTGTAACCTGACACTCAGTTTAGATTATGCTTTCTACAAAGTCACAATAGGTGATCAAGCAGCTTCTCAGGGCCTTACCAGCATGTGATAGGTTTTGCAAGCCACCTTCATTAGCTCTACCATGATGTTCACTAGAGTGCAGGTGCACAAACTGATTTTATGGATACACAGATACACAGATTTACAGATGTAGATTATTGAAAGATCACCTGCAGGTATGTGCACATTTTGTAAAAAGGCAAGGGTGTGCATRCAATGATTTCTTTAAAACCATGTGTGGAAACCTTTTTGAAAAAGGTACTGTTATACTTGAATTGCACTAGCATTATGGATGACTCTRTTCTCAGAATGTAGTGGAAGAATAAATGCATGGTACTTCTTGTTGAGATTCACAGAATTTTCTGCAGATCAAATGCAAGCACAGTCACAGAAACATTGTCTAGAATCATAGAATTAACCCAGAACTGTTTAGGTTAGAGGGCACCTTAAAGATCATCYAGTTCCAATCCCCTGCCATGGGCAGGGACACTTCTCACKAGACCAGGTTGGTGATTAAATCTGGCTGTGAACACTTCAGGGATGGGTCATCTACAACTTCTCTGGGCAGTCTGTTCTAGTGCTTCATCACCCTCTAAGTAAAAAAACAGCAGCTAATAATAAAACTGCTCKTTTTTAGTTTAAAACCATTGCCCGTTTTCTTGCCACTGTCTGGCCTTATAAAAAGTCCCTCTTCTTTCTTCTTATAAGCCCTGTTTAGGTAGTGGAAGCCCATAATTAGGTGTCCTTGAAGCCTTCTCTTTCCTTTCAACCTATCTTACTAGGAGAGTTGCTCCATCTCTGTGATCATCTTTGTGATGGACCCATACTAATAGGTCCAAGTCCTTCTTGTGTTGAGACAGACTCCAGGTGAGGTCTCACCAGTGTGGAGTAGAAAGACAGAATCCCATCCATCGCCTTGCTGGCCTTGCAGCTTTGGATGCAGACCAGGATACAGCTGGCATTCTGGGCTGTGAGCTCACAGTATTGGCTCATCTCCAGCTTTTCATCCACGATAAACCCCAAGTCCTGCTCTGCAGGGCTGTTATCAGTGCATTGTTCTCCAGTCTATATTCATGTCTAGGGTTGTCCTCACCCAGGCTCAGCACCTTATAGCTGGAGCAGTTGAACTTTGAGATCCTCTTGGGCCCACTTCCCAATTTTTTCTAGGTTGCTTAATATGTATCCTTTAGAAAATGGCTTTAGTTTTTTCATAACTGTGATTCTTAGGAAATTATTTTCGTGGAAGTGAGTAATCAACTCATCCTGGAAAYTGATTGAAGAGACTTACGACTTTTGCTCTAAAAAAATGGTAGGAGCACAGTTTGACATTTGGAAACTAGGGTCAGAACAAATGTATCTCCTTTAGTCTCACATAATCAGGCTGAAACACAAGAACATGGCAAACACTCTCTCAAATGAGCTTTTACATAATAACATTGTTTTTCTGGCATTACAGTCTATTGCCACAGGTAGAAATTAAGTGCACCTTGTTTCACCCTGAGCAGMCTCATGAAAAAAGCATTGCAGGACAGACAGTTATGTTGATCTTACTGCCTTGTAAAAGGACATACTGGGTCAAGGTAACCTTTATTGACAAAACACATTTTAAAGCCCTTGGCAGTGACTGATCTCCTTCAGTCCACTGACCTAGGACCGTATTTAAAAAAAAAGTGAACACCGTGTCCCATAAACAAGAGCACATGTGAAAGGCATGCCTTCATTTGCAGTCACTGCTCCCAGAACTAAAAGTGTAAATAATTGTCATGCACAAATGAAGGCTGAAAACAGGGGTTTGTCTGTAGAAACAGGTAAGTGGCACATAGGACWGTGGCTACTTTGGTTAGAAGTTTTCTGTAGATCTTAATTTCTGTGAATCAAGACATAAGTGCTTGATTTAAGCTTTTCAGGTTATGAGAAAAATGACCTACACATTTCTCAGGGTTTTTAAGGTGAGTTGTGTGCATCTTTGAACAAACACATCCACATGTGGTTCTTGATCTGACACTCCTCCATCTTTTCAGAGACTGCAGAGTTGTGAGATGTGGCTGACCTCCTCTGTCTGTATCATTTTTGCCCTTTGCTCTCCAGAGAGGTGCTGTGCATTGTATCTGCACAGCCACAGCACTGCCCCTCTGGCAGCCTGCACTTCTGTCAGACCTCACAGGCTAAAATACGTCAGSAAAAGAGCAGCACAGCCCTGTGTCCCGTGCCTTTTCCTAAGAGAGAAGCTCTCTATTGACACTGCTGGTGTGTGTGTTGACTTTGCCTTGCCTCTTGTGTTTGCTGGCATTTGGGAATCTGCTGCAGGGTCAGAGAGCAAAGCTGCTGYTGTTGGAGACATGAACTCACCCACAGTGATGGACAGAGAGCCCTGTGCTGGGAACACACTGTCAGAACCAGACAGTTACTTTTTTGCTATTCCCCACGTCCAATGAGTTTTCTGTGGCAATCAAAGTGTTTGCTTTTCAGATGCTCCAATCTCACTTTTCAGGGAATTAATGTTGACATGAAATGATAAGATGGAGGAATGTAGGTGCAAGGCTGTTACTAAATGGCCAATTTAAGCAGCCTACAACTCCTGCCAGTTATGGTTTGAATCCTTGAGTTATTATGAACAGGAATAAACATCCTGATTTCACAAAAAAAAAAAAAAAAAAAAAAAAAAAAAGCTAGAAAGACCTTCAGGAACCTGTCTCAAATGTGCTTGAAAACAAACAAGTGTCTTGCTGTGGATTTGCACAGTGAAAATCTCCTGTGAAAAAAACTTCAACCATTTCTGATTCTTTACTTCTTAAATTATCCAGCTTTCTGCAGCAGGTTTAACTCCCTTTGACAGCTAGATCCTTCCTTATACAAACTTTATCTTTAGGCAGAAAATGACAGTCCCCATGTCTAGAGCATCAGCTGGTTGCAGAGCAAGGCTTCTTAGAGCTCCTCCTATATTTTTTTCTCAATTTTCTGACAGGCTTTGCCAATGATAAGCAGCACATTTCAAAACCACTAAGATGGACAAATAACACTGGTCTTCACACAAGAAAAAATCTCTGCAGATGCACGTATGGAAGCTTTGTTTTCCCACTCTGCATCTATTTCTGGATTTAAATTAGAAATGCCAGAAATGCCTGCTTATTCAATTGTTTACTGTTTGTAAATTATTGTGACACCTGAGGATGGGTCACCTGCTTCTGCCTAAATAACTAAAAAGGATTTTTTTGTCTTTCCTTTGAGAAGGTACCATGGTTGTCAACAAATTAGTGCAGATCAGGTGTCTCAGCTTTCACAAGTTTATATGTGAGCATTAGGTTCTTCCACTGCCTGGTTCTGTGGGTGTAGAACAGTTATGTTTGCAATTGAAAGGTTAGAGCTGACCACATCTATATCTGTGCAAATGAATCTGACTCAGAGGTGTCCTTCACAGCTGGGTCTGAGTTCAGACTCAGGACAGCGTTCATGACTTACCCTGTCAGTGAGCCTCCTTCAGCTGTGGTCTCTTCAGTGGCAAAACCACCGTAAGCAGACACCAGTCCTTGCCCTCTGTTTTTCCTGCTAAACACCTTGTGCTACACTTAACAGCTCCCTACCAGCAGCTGCAGTTATATGAGAGTGAACACTGTGCTGAAGGATTGGTGTAGTCTTCATTGGACCCTTAAGAAATCAAAATTAAGACAGGATCTTAGCAGTGGTAAAAATAAATGGAATCAAATTAATTTTTATAATCACTTCTGATGCATTCTTTTTATGAAAACAGAATTGCACCCTGAATAAACAGAAGGCCATGCAGTACAATAATTTTAAATAAGGTATTAATAAAAAAAATCAGGTAAGATAAAAGAAACTAACGTGTCTGTTCTATGGTTCAGAGAAGGAAAAGATGATTGTAAAAGGCCTAAACAGCAGTGGTCATCTTTAATAACTTCACTGCTGTCAAAGAGCATTTTGTAAAGAGTGAGTGGTCCAAAGAGTGCCTAATGGTGGTCCGCACAAAGCGACTTGCTAACTGGGCGATGGTTCCTTCTCCTTGTTTCCATCTCTCTAATGAAAAATACTCTCCACAGTTTCCTAAAATTATTTTTCCATGGRAGAAATTGCACTTGCTCTTTGATCAACAATTACATGCATGGCCATGAACTGAAGGGGAACACAGACCAAAAAGACCAGGGGGCATCAGTTTGTTAAAGGCAGAGTACCTGGTCTGTGTGTCCTGCTCTCACTTGGGGACCATTCCAAGTTGCTCAGCCACAAGCTTAACTGAGGCTGTGGGAGTTTCTTCTCTAAAGAGGGAAGRATTTAGAACTACACAAAAGCATTGTAAACAACTTTGAGAAATAGAACTGTAAAACAACAGATGCTTAAAAAATTAAGCATTTTGTTGTGATGTTCAGCAGCATCTTTTGGATGACTTTCCTCAGAGTGTCAGGGGACTGTTTCTCCTGAACTCTGCCAAACTGACATCAGAATGGTGTGGAAAGCACAGTTTCTTCTCCTATTCATGGTCATGCCAGTCTATGCAGGCATTGCTTCTTTCTCAACAGGGACAAATGACAGCAGAAACTTGGTTGTTTCTCCATACAATTGCCTCTGTGCCACATCTGAGGAGAGGGAATTGTTGCCTCTCCTGGCAGTTGTCAGAGCCCCAGTCAAGAGTCCTGATTGCCAGAACCATTACTTTACAAGCTYGGGGGTCTGAAGTATAGCACAACTGGAAGAAAAAGGTGATTATTTCACCAACTTAGTAAAGAAAAAATAATCCCTCTGTGGTGCGTTCTAGGGCTTCTTTCTGGTCAGGGTTTTTGTCCTCACTGCCCTGCTGCTCCSCTGCTGGAGAGAGAGTTGAGTGAGCACAGTGGCGGGGGCTGCCAGGGAGCTGCAGAGGTTGGTTTGTTCAGAATTGGCACATGCCACAGCACCTAGGAGTGGACTTTCATCAATGTCCTGTCCACTCCTCTCAGGTATGACGTGTCTATGAGCTCAAGCACATCAAGGAAAAGAAAAACCTTGGTTAGTATAAGGTAGGGGATTTCCTCTGAAGCCAGTAAAGCCAATGAGCAYTTTAAAAATTCAGTGAGGAGCTGGATGAATCACTTAGGTGCCTGACCATGTCTTATGACCTGAAGGCATAACACCATCTCCTACACAGCCACCAGATTTCTGCTGTTATTTATCCCTGTTGACAAGGAAGCAATGCCTGCATAGACTGGCAAGACCATGAATACGAGAAGAGACTGTGCTTTCCACACCATCCTAATGTCTGTTTGGCAGAGTTCAGGAGCGCCTGCGCAAATGCAGCAGGGAGGAAGAGGCAAGAAGGAAGAAAGTAAAGCGGTTTATTATTTTATTTTTTTTTAGATTTGYTGTTCAGCGTGCATCCACCTGTTGAGGCCTGGCGCAGGCCTYGCTGGGTGCGGCGGGGATGCGCTGCAGTGCGGGGGAGCCGCCAGCTGCCGGCCCCGACTCTGCCCAGCAACCCGGCCACGCTCCATCTGCCGCTCCCTAATGAGGCGAGCCGGCCTCTGGCACAAGCCAGCCCTCGCTCCCCTATTCACCCGCATCCCCCTTTCAGCGTCCTATTGTTCTTCCCTAATGGCCTTACAATAGCCCTGCCTGTTGCCTTTACAGCCGCAGTGAGGCCAACCGGGGAAAGTCTTAATCTCTGCTTCAAATTAAAGGGACTCCTCTGAATTAATAATGTTGCCAGGAATGCACTGCCTGATACGAGGGGATGTATAGCACTCTTCAGCCCTCAGCAGCTGTGATTAGCTGGGGCTTGAAGTGTCCTGTCACAATATTTCATCCTGCTCCCCCGCCGCCCCCTCCCCGTCGGCAGGGTTGCCACATGGCCCGTCTTGTGCTGCCTTTTCAAGTTCTGTGCCAATCATGCAGCAAAGATGCCCCAGATAGGGTGACAGATGGAGCCGGGGTAGTTCGAGGCTAGACTGGGGCCTGGGGCACTCACTCATGGCTCAGTTTGCCACWGATTTACCATACGGAGGAGCAAGGCAGGAGAAGGACCTCCCAGCTGGGCTCCGTGCGYCGGGCAGGGGATCCCACCTGTATCCCTATCCCACCCCAAACACGAGCACATCCTGACAGAATCTGGTCTGTGCCTAAAGAGAAACCCCCGACAGGGAGCCTCAGCCGTGCTTCTGACAAAGAAACAGCCTGTCCCGTGCGGCTGAGGTTTTCCTCTGCTGTGAGGGGTAGGTTTGCACATATGTGAGGAAAAACATATCCCTGTTAGAGGGTTGTTGGCATCCCCAGGCCTAAGCAATGATAAGATTCTTCCAGCCATGAACATAAAGGCAGCTCCAGCCTGACAACCTCCTCCCAGCCAGAGAATTTTTATTCCAGTAACAGGAGAGAGGGCTACAAATGAAAGAAGATAATAGCTCTGTTTTTCGYTTGATAACATTCCAACATGACGACAGAAAGATTACTACTAAATTTATTTCAGATTGGTTAATCTGAATACTACTGAGACGCTGCAYACCAGAAAATGGAAATCTTCTAAATGGGGCGATTCCAAAGTCTGTGTTAGAGAATTCCTGGAAAAGAGAACCCCTGCAGTGTCCCCACTGATGTCCATGGCATTGCAGCCAGCACTAACTCTACACAAGGTCTGGGCTGAGCTCCTCTATGGCCTGCCAGTCACTGCTGAGGACACCACAGGGCCCTGCCACCCTGTCTGCTCCAAATGTCCCCTTGCTGATCACACGCATGATAAATTTTCCTCCCTGAGCAGTGTGAGAGACAAATCCCTTTGGCTGCTCCATTCGTTGTGTTTGTGCAGCTGCCCAGTGTTAGAGGCTACAAACTCCCACATGAGCCAACAAGATGTCTCCTGCCTTTGCTGGATACCTGGACTGCTCTGATAAAGGCTGCTGCTGTGAGATTTTGCTATGCAAATCACCTAGTGGTAGCATCTCCTGATACTTCTGCATGCTATTCTTGCTTTATAAATCTCACAGAACTTTGCACTAACAATGCAGGCTTAATGGAACAGTTTGCATGGAGACAGAGTGAGTTGTGGGCCAGCAGAAGCAGCAATGAATGAAAGGTYGGATCTTGCAGGCTGCTCTTCAGGCTCATGCTTGCTTAAACCCTTATAAGCATTAAAATTTGATGCCTTCTCTTTCTATTTAATGTCTACCATTTTTGTTTTGAGACATCTATTTTTGACTGCATGTTGCTTTCTGCCCTTATTGGCTCTAAATCGGGGCAAGTCAAGATGGCATTCATATTTGCCTAAGTGATATCAAAACAYATCTCTTTGTGATTTCTCTGAGTACTTTAGGAAAACTGTGACTGTGTCCAAATGATTAATGCTGACATTCCCCACTCAAAGCAAGTTAACATTCGTTGAGGATCCCTATTCATCACAGCAAGGCTATTAGGATCCCCGAGGTGTCTGTATATGTGTGGATCTCTGCGATGTCTCGTCTCCTTTGTTGGCTAAGCCCATTGCTTTCTACAGATTTGCTAATCTTGAAAGAACTGTCAGGATGCTGTGTCAGATCACCATGGCCTCCGTCCAGCATTCAAATGCATGGATATGTTTTTGCCCTCTGGCCAGGAGTGCTGTATCAGACAGCCTGTGACGCCCACAGTGCGCTCAGCAGGTGCTAAGCGCAGGTCAGGTGTACCATATGCCATATGGTCTGCTTAGCACAATGTGTCTTTTAAGTCCTTTAAATTACAGGCCAGGTAAAATAAAGCAAGTAAAAACACATGTATAGAGMAGGCTGGGGAATATGCACCAGTAACACAGAAGTTATTCGTTATCATGTGAAATGACTGAGAGTGGTGAAGTAAACCCAAAATTGTCCACTTGCCTCTAAAAAGGCTATGGTGATGAAAGGTTTGGGAGGGAGGCTTGTTTGTTCCTTTGCTTAGGGAGGAAGCTATGCAAGGGACCTCTGGAAAAGCAACAGATGAGACAGTTCCTTTTTAAGTGCTTAGCCTTTGGGAACTGCTGTATGCAGAAATCAATCAAATTCCCATTTAATGATTAGCCAGAAGACTGGTGACAGGAATACATGCATACTTTAAAGCAATCTACGTGGGAAAAGGAAATGAAACAGTTTTAAATGTTTGAGGTTTTTATATATCCTCTCCTCAACACATGCATTTGCAAAATGAATTTCCTTGCGAAACTCTGTTTTGTCAGGAGTTGATGTGAAACACAAAGATATGAGTTTTTATAAAGTTATGTGCACCATGGTGCATGGGAAGAGGCAAGCACATTTACAGGACAAATTGTGATTTGTAACTGCTATGTTTGCAAGCTYACTTGTGGTAATTGCAGCATGCAATTTATCATTTGTGCACATATTTGCTGTGGTTGCAGGCACAAATTTGCTATGCAAATGTGCTTATATTTGTGCAGATGCAATTATGCCTTGRCTTTTTCTGGTACTAAATCTGCACCTTTCTCTTCATCTCGATCTGAAGTGACTGTCCCTTGCACATTAAGGTAGTGAGAACACTAGTAGTAGTGAGTCCAGCCACAYACACTACCCCTGCTTTATTTAGAATAGCAGCCCTTGCTCACCACCCGGGGAAAAAGGTAAAATTGTGATGTATAGGTCTTTTCTGCCCCTCCAGATTGTTTACGCTGCACTCTCTCCAGGACAAAACTCTCAAACGACTGGTGTGTAAAAGCGGAGAATGGGCGAACCACGTGCCAGGCTACTGGAGGCCTGTCCTTTTCATACCCTGTAATTTTGCAGGGGATTGTTTCAGCAGCGAAGGTATAATGCAGCTATCCAGGGAGTCCTGCCCTTTGAAGCCGGGTGTTTTGTTCCGAAATCAGCCAAAGTTCAAGCTCATACGTGTGCGGGGCAGCGGTGGGGGAAGGCAGGGGTGGGTTTTCTGACAATGCCGCATTTCAGAGCACGTGCTGCCAACTGTTGCCAAAGGCACATATATGTAGATATTACTTCTCCTCGGCCCCGGCGCTGCCTTCCTCATTGTTCAGTGCAGGCAGGCGGCAGGCCCCAGCTGACAGCTGTGCATTGCGTGTATCGCTAACAGCTGCCTTTTCCTGGGGGGAAATTAAAAGATTAGGGGGATGTGGGCACGTGCTGGCTTCTGGAGATGGAGACAATGCTTGATTTAGGGTGGAACTTGTCTGCAGCGGCCGACAAAGGAGGGAGGCTGGAGGGAGGCGAAGGGTCAGAGGGGCTCTTGCTTTGCTCGAGACAAAAGGAGGGAGGAAGGAGAGGAGGAGGAGGAGAAGTGAAAAGCGGCTGCRGCAGGGCTCTGAAAAGGCTGCCTTGGTCCAGCAACAGCTGCTCCCACACAAGAAATTTGAGACGGTCCTTTCACAAACACAACGGCTGGCAGAAGAATAGGGAGGCCACACTTCACCAAAAATGAATCGTTTGCAATTGAAAAGGGGGACTGAGAGCTCCTAGTGTTTTTAAAGGTCTGCACCTAGAGGACTAAGAAATGATTAGTCAAAGTACATCACAGAACAGCAGAAAAGTGTGCCGCAGACCAGAGAGGGAAGTAAATCCCYGCCCTGCTATTAAAAGTTTATGCAACAGCTATGCTCCACAATAAGCACAGAGCAAAGTATCCTATACGTATATGCCTATGTATGCATCAGCCGTGGCATTTTGCCAGGCTGCTGGCTGTGAGCTGGAATCCAGTTTGTTGGTACGGTTGAAACAGTTTGTTTGAAATTACGATGACCTGCACCTGCTTGAGAAATGACAGGACCACTCACATCAGAACACAGCAGAAATGCACTGCGCATGGTGGTGATTTGCCTCCCTGTCCAATCACTGCCCCACATACTACTTGTGGAAATTCCTGCCAGGAGCAGCTATTAAAATACTTTATTAATACTTCAGTCTTGAAAGAGAGARCAAAACAAACCCTTGCACAGGGGGTAGAAATGAATTCATGCAAGAAAGGCCTCTTAGAGCATCATCCCTATTTCTTCCCAAGGTCAAAGTACAGACTCTCTGTGCTAGATATTAGCTTTAATAAATGACAAATAAATATTAGTGTAGTCCTTTTTCAAAACCAGTAAGAGCTGGCAGGTACTTACGCAGTGAGGTTTACCATTACCTTCCTTCCCCATGTTGCTTTTGGGCAGTGTGGTGCTTGAACATCACTTTGAAATCTGTGCGTACATGTKTACCGAATTTTTGGGGACAGTGGTGTAGATTTTTTAAGGCCAGCCTCTGCAGTGGCACTAAACCTTTCTGCAACAGTCAGTAGCCTTTGCGCAATTCAGTGGCAACTTGTTGTATGGTTGATTTTGTGATGGATCATATTATGGTCAAAAAGGAGGTAACTGAAGGAGATTATGCTGAGTATTAGAGATGGTAATTTGAGGAATATGGGCTAGGCAACAAAAGAACAGAACTGTAGGGAATTTTCTAGGCTTTATACTTTAAAGATGACTTTGCAATTGAAAAAAGGAAAGAAAAAAAGACAGATGGCTTATGATGGCCCTTTAGTCACTGACACATCTTCAGGTAGCTAAGGTAATTTAYTTGAAATCTGTGGCACTTTCAGTACAAAAGAGAGGCTGAAATAGAGTGGGATGCCAGTTTGTGGTGCATTGTTCACAGGCTTATTGGCTGGTTGCTGACAGAGGCAGCTCCTTGGCTGTATTTTGTTCCATGCACAGAGAAAGGTGGCTCATTGGACATCCCACTCTTCCCCAAAATTAATTTTCTGTCTTTTTTGGGGCGGGGGAGGAGAACATGTGGAAAGGTACAGACTGGTTTGAACTGGTTAGATCACACTGATATAAAAGGCTCCTTTTAACAGCAGATGTTGGATTGTCATCGYTGTGATATAGTGTGACACCTTCAGGGCAGGCATTTTTGTAGTCACCATGTAGAACAGGATTACGGTTCTGCATGGWATGTGTAGAAAATGCTGGTCTAAGTGTAAGAATTCCATATATCATGTTGATAAATCCTATATAGCAGGATAAAAATCCATTTTTGTTTCATGGGATTACCTTTTTTCTTATTAAATTGAAGCAGTTGTTTTATTTACAGCATATAGACAGGCGTTCTAGTTGCATTTTAGTCTTTTTCCAGTTTTCTGTAAAAAAGATTCAATATAGGTCAACCCAGTAAAAACACATACATTTGTTTTCACTTGGATTATGCCTTTTTTTTCCCTGAGTAGTTTTCAACTTGTCCAAAGATTAAAAAGTGGGATTGGTGCTACAACATCAGAGAAACCATATTCTACCTAATTTTTATATAGAAAAGAAGGACAGAAGTTTGGATGATTAAAAAAAGGGACCATGTTTGAAAAAATGAAATATAAAGTACAGAGAAACTGGTTTAATGATGAAAAAATGATGCACAGGTTAACTCTGTTAATGTAAGGATATACATTTTGATCTTGTTTAAACTAGGAATGCAAGAACGTCCTTTGATAATTATACAGTACAGGCTTCTCTTTAGCCAAAAAAGTACAGCTGGTGAGACAGCAGTGATGGCAGTGGAAACAATCCAATGTAAAACAGGTGTAAGATGATAGTCTGGGCCGTAGTCACAGTAAAACTTGAATCACTCTTGGGCATACGACACAGGTGTCAAGCTAATCCTTGGCAGCTTGCCAGAAGCACAGCTATGTCAGATTCTTATCATAGGGGACATAATCTATAGTTTCAAACAAACAAAGAAAATAGTTCAAGAATTAAGAGGTTAATCTTCATGATGTTAACCTGGGAAAATGCTAGTTGTCCTAGGGTTCTGTCCAGCTAGCAAGGGCTGAGACTGTACTCTGTCATCCTTGGTGCTCGCACAGTGTTTGTGGACTATCCTACTCAAAGTACACCCAGAAAACTTCTCAAAAGTTAAACCAGGGGCCAGTCTTCTGCAAAGCATTAGGAAATGCAAAAAGACCTGCATCAATAACACAAGCTGCAGAAAGGACAGGGGATTGAGGATATGGTGCCTTGTGAGAATGATCTAATTTACAGGTTAATGTAAAAAAGGCAGTTGGCCTAATGGCTTGATCTGATCTAACACGGAACTCCCATCCAACACCTTGTGTACCAGCAACATGACCTTTATTTGGTGAAAACAACCACAGCCCTCCCACTCCCACCCCCCMMAAAAAATAACCAARAAACTCCCCCAAAAACCCAACCCRAATAACAACCTAWGTGAAGAATTTGCTGATAAAAATACGGAGAACAAAAATATTGCTGGCATTTATGAGGGCTCTCTTTTGCCATTTAGAGGAAAAAAAACTGTTTATAAGCAAGTACTAGTGGTAATGCCAGTTCGTAAGACAGCATCTTTTGATTGTTTGCTTACTGGATTTTATGATACTCTATTGTTGAAATTGCTCACATTGTACAATGTGAAGGGGCATGAAATGCAAACCCAAAGCTGAAACCTTTGGAACARTTAGTTTTTGAAACAGGAATGAGGGGTTGTCACTGTGCTTACCGCTGTCTTTGTATAAAAGATCAAGTTAAACCCTCAGTACCAGCAGTCCATGTTCAGCTGGAAAAGAAGGTGAGAAGTGAAAAATGGAAACAAATTCATTGATGCTTTAAAATTACTATTATGCATCCTTTTTAGAAGAACTGTGTCAAGATGAGAGTGTTCAGTTTGGGGACTGGAACTGATGTACACATTGTACGCAGCTMGGTTTTGTGTCTTGTCTCCAGAAGTGTCTTCAGCTACTTAACTCTCTTTGAAATATGAATCTCAAGTACCCAGATCACTTCTTTGCTTTGTTCCTAGAGCTAACCTATGATGATCTGCAGCAAAACCTCTGTTCTGCTGTCTTCAAACATACTGTACGTCCGTACTTTTACTTTTCCCCTTCTAACAATACACACCCACACATATCAGCTTCAGRTTTAAGGAGCCTGAGGTAAAAACTGCAATCACCAAGCAATATTTCYTCCATATGCTACTACGTGAAAAATGTAGAGAAGGCTTTGTTTAATGTGAAGTTAATTTTCCTGTGGACTAGGTTAACTCATTAGTAGATGACATTACTGCATTACTGCTTCAAAAGCAGTCCTGATAATTAAGAGCAGACAGTTCTTTACAATGCACAGCAGAGACAGCAGCAATTCATCAGCGACATTTGCAAATTGTGGCACTGTGTGCTCTTTGCACAAAAGGCACAGCTGCCTGCAGATAACATCAGTTCAGCAGTGATGGGGTCCCATTTGTTTTTCTCTCTGTCTCTTGCTGTCTCATTTGGGGAGCAGGTGAATATCAGCTGGCTCAATCTGCTCAATCTCCAGGCTGGTCTTCTGGGAGGCACAACACTCCGAGCTGAGGAGCAGTGCACTTGTTTGTCTTGCTGATTTGGGCAAGCATTGCCCAGAGGGAATTCACCTACATTTCAGCCACAGGCTCTGGAGAGCTGTGAAAAACAATTGCACACCTAGGTACAGACCTTTCAGGAGAGCCTCAGTGTTTCACATTACTCATATTTGCAAATTTGCAGCAGTGGACTGAGCATTTGTTAGGGCTAGGGCCATAAAAGCTATAACCTTCAAAAGCTATAAGCACTGCCAAGGCAGCGGGAATTACTTAATGTGTGGTCTTCCCCGGCTTTTTGCTGTTGATAGATGTCACATAATGTGACAGAGTGCATCGTTATGTGCACTTTGCCTGGTACTGTGTGGGTAGTTACAATAGCCACATCTGCAAAGCTCCTTGCATGCTATCTTTATTCTTTTCAGCTTGAGGATAACACGARAAGTCAGAAAGGAGGAAAGCAAGTTGCAACGTGTGTGTTTTTGGCAGTGAAAATTATTCTGTTTTCCAGCTGRATCCGTGCATGTTTGGGATAGCGTGTTGTACAGCAGTGGTTGTCCTCAGGACAAGAAAGCAGYGAAGGTTCAAAACAAATGGTTCCAAACAGAAAATATCAACTTTACAGCAAATCTAGCTTGATGCTACATTTCCAAGCACAGACAACAGGAAAAAGTGCAGAATCCTTCGTATTCTTCTATTTTTCTGCAGGACGTAGCAGGYAAGTGGAGACCCTGGGACCAGGTGAGCACCTTCCACTCAAGCTGGGTCTACCAGAGGCTGGGAAGATACATGTTATCTGACATCAAATGTTACCATGCATTTTCCACTTCCTTCTTTAAGCGTCCAAAAGCCAGAATTCAGTCTAGGACCAAAGCAAACCAGCCTGGAGTGCACAATGCTTCTCACCAGGACTCGGTATCCCAGGGCAGCGGAAGGCATGCCGAGGGCTGGCCCAGGACAGACCCGGTTGTGTGCCCGCCCACTCACTGCCGCTGCTGCAGTGTAAACTGCGCGCTTACTCAAGTGCTTCTGACTGTGCTCTACCATATCCTGTGCTTTGAACACCCACTGCCAGTGATACTTTTTCAGTGACTCCGGAGGAGCTCTGATGACTCAGTTTCAGTGGAAACTCTCTAACTAACTGTTGTAACTGTGATAAGTATCTTTATGCATGCAGTATCTGCTTGAACTTGCTGCAGGTACAACTACCCACCTCTACTCAGTCATGGRTGAGGAAAAGAGAATCCCTCAGAGAGAAAACCCAGTACTTAGCCCACAAAAGCCAGATGCCAGTTATAACGCACAGCTACTGTGTGCGGAAGTGATAAATCATCTTGGGTGAGGCATGCATTGAGGTTTGCGTGAGTTTCCCCACAAGAAACCCCAGTTTGTACACGACTGTGGAGGAAAAAAAMCCCTCCTATATTCAATACTAAGGTCTAAAGAACTGAATTTTCTGGTTCTGGATCATATATCAACAGTTTATGACACTGTGAAAATAAGACCTGGCATGTTGTGCCTAGGTACAGCAGTATCATGTCCTCATCTTACTGGATTACGGTAAGGTAATGTGGTGGCTGTATGAMTCTGATTTGAAAAATTTGTCTTTGGTGTCAGAACTCTAATTGTGATTCAGATAATAAGTTTTCCCTTGGGTTATTTGTCAAAACCTTTAGGAAAATTCATKTCTTTATGTAAAAATTGTAGTGACTTTTACATTTATAAAACATATGTGAGACACTCCAGTCTACACTGCTTAGTTTTTTGGATAAGGGAGGAAGAAAAGACAAGGACAGAAAAAATGCAGTTTACAGTTGTGATAAGGAAAAAAAAATACAATCCCCAGCTCTCAAATATGGACCAAATGTACTGGGAAACACCAAACAAATGGTTTTCATCAGTCTCTCATGCTGGAGAAAGGGAGATGGTGTGGCTRACATTTTCTGCATCCTCTGAAAGGCATTGGGATCCTTACTGTTGTGAGTTTGAAGAAGATGAGGCCTCAGGTGAACTGTGTGTGCTGTGTCTGACARCTGAGTTCACTCCACATACAGCTGCTGGAAAATCCTGACTCTATCCTGAGTTAAATATGACTCCTTGGGTAAGCCTGAACACTTGGCATGGGCTCAAAGGACTTTGTGTGAGAAAGGACAACCCCCTGCCTCGGTCCTGCCATGCTAGGGGCTTGCCCAGGATTTTCKAACTTCATTTTCCATGAGTGCATGCCCTAATAAATACATGCACATGTGCATATCCTGATTTTCCCTTAATCCTTGCCCCTGGTCAATTTCAACACTTTCTAAAAGGAAAGATTGACAATGTCTTTGTAAGCATAAAAATTAAGGGTTTTCTTTCTGAAATCTTGCTCTCATCTCTCCCAAATCCAGGATAAAAAGAAAAAAAAGTACAGAACTCTCTCAACCTACGCAATACTTGCTGGTTTTGTCCAAGGCAAGAATATATTGTATACATTGTCCCAACCCTGCTGCAATGCTTTTTGCTTCTTTTACTTTTTTTCCTGCAGAAGCTTAAGCACAACTGTGAGGAACTGTGCCCTTCTGCATGAGTTGTGGGATAAGTGAAAGAGTGGAAAAGTGAAGATCACGATTGTGCAGAAGAAAAGATACAAACTGTGGCCTGGACAATTTTGATTCGCCCCTGATCAGCCCACTATTTGCAGCAGGCCCTGGTGACCAAGCGTGTTGGCTGCATTTCACAGTTTGTGGGGCCAGAAACARTTTCGTCCTTTCCCTCTTCTCATGTGTCACCCTGGTGCAGTGTGAGTATCACTGCTAGCTTTTTTGTTCGTAATGTGTGTGTGTGTGCAGGCAGAGTGTGTGTGCATTTACTGAGGTGCCTGCGCT
>NW_026623247.1:2561762-2584420 GCF_030028575.1 Malurus melanocephalus
CCCATGGCTCCGATCCAGCAGAGCTCTTGTGAATGCCCTTTGCCTACAGTGTGTGGTGGCTTACACCTCTGCTCTGCAGGAATGCTTCAGCCTGGAGCCCTGGGGCTGTGGTGGCTGTTATAGCTGGAACATAGGAGGAAGAAAGGTAGCACAACCTGTTGTGAGGAGAGGGAGAATGCRTACTGTCAGGTGCTGTCATGATGGCTATGTAGGCTACATACACTCTGGAGAAGTGGAAGAAAAGAAACKTTGGAAAGACTGGTAATGGGGAAGGGAGCTTGCATACATATGTCTGGTAAAGCTCAGGGAATGTCAGGTACAGAAACTGTAACATAATCTGAATACAACCACGTAAATATATTATGCCCTAAAACAACATGAGCAAGGACTTATCATTAATTACCACTACAGACCACTTAGCCAAYTTTGACTCAATGCCAGCAATCCTTGCTTTAGAAATGAATGACTGTACATATCTGGGAATTCCCTCTTTTCTCCAGAGTTGTGCCTACATTTCCTTCAGCAACTCAGCATGTCTTTCTTTCAGTTGCTCCAAGTACTTTTCCATGAACTTGAAAGTCCTGCTCAGTGATTACTCTGTCTGGTTGAGCAAGGTAGCTCTGCAGAGCCCCAGGCCTCTCCAGCTTTTTTGGGTGGTGCTCTCCATCAGGGRTTGCATTAACTGTGTCTGTAGCTTGCCGCACCCTGCCTAATCCAGTGGGGACAGTCAAAGCTTAGAGCCCTTGAACAGCAGCTTCTGACACTGCAGCACTTTCTGTGTTACTGGGGTTACAAACAAAATCAAATTAATTTGTGCACACCAGAAATTGCTGTCTCCACTCTCACTAGTCTGTGGGTTCAAGTCTGCCCATTTCTGGTGGTCAGCAAAGGGATGTGTTTTCTTCCCACTTGTTTTCTGCATTTGAAATGTCTGCTACTGTTTAGCTCAGGTGCAGCCCTCTTTCAATGCGAATAACACAAATTCTCACCAGGCCATGTTGAGGTTTCCAGTTTAGTGTTAATGCTTTCCATAGGAGTGTCGTGTTCCGGGGTGGGTAAGGGAAGACCTGTTAGTGCACAGTTTTCTTAGTCACTTTCGGAAGACACAATTGAATCTAGGTAAAGGTTCATGCTTGGACCAAACCCCTGTGGCTGGAGCTCCTCTCTGGCAGTGTCGGTGTGGGTGAGTCATCCTTGAAGCAGTGCAATCCCTGCTATCAGAGTATCACTGGATCTTGCATGCACTCAGATTTACTGACTAATGGAATCCTACCTGAATCCTGCCCCAGGTATGGAAAAGAACTTTYAGCCACTATTCTGGTTCCTTGAAGGGAAGGACCGATTGCAGTGAAACTGGGATGTCACAGACCTTTCCTGGCCAAARGCTCAGTCCTGGGATGAGTGCATATCTACATCACACAGTGGGCATGGCAGCTGGAGCCTCTTTTTTTTTTGCAAGTGCCATGAGTGAGGGCAGCAGGACCTAAAAGGTGATGATCTGGTCTGGGTTACATTTGCTTCTGCTCAGACCTGTGAGTAACAAACTAAAAATTTGGTCTGATTGTAAAACAGAATGTGTTTTTTTTGTAAGGAGAGAGCTCCCAAACATTTTATGTTTAGCCATAGAGAACTGACTGATGAGAAAATTGGAGTGAGGCTTGAGAATAGGAACTGCAAGAGGAAGTATTAGTGAGACATAGAGGGTTTATCCCAACAGGGCAGTAGCAAAGGCAGGGCCATTGATCAAAAAGCAAATGCATGCAAGAACCAGTGCACAAACAAGGAGACTTTTCCTTGCCTACTTTGAACAAATKTCCCTCCTTTTGCTGACCAGTTTACTGCTCCTGAGCCTTCACTTTCTGCAGGGAATTTTTGAACTCAAAATGAATGTGTGGGTGGTGACCAGTATTGTCCCCAAAAGGGGCTTCATAGCAATAGATGGAGAAGGGACAGAGCTATCCACAGTGCCCAGGGGAGAACCACAAAGTCTGGGCTTGATTCATAGAAAACTGGAAGCTTTAAAATGAGTAAGATAGAAGAATGTCACAATGCTATGTGGTGGGCAAGAAAAATGATCATAACATCTGTCTCCCTCCATACAGTGGAGCATAGGGGATGTGGAAATCAAGATAACCAGAGAGGCCTGTGATGTATACAGAGAACAAAAAGGGTCTGAATGACAGGATTAGCAGCAGACCGATGGAGAGGTCCTTGCTTTTATGTCTTAAAGTTAGAGCAATGGCCAGACCCCTCAGGGAAGACATTAGAGAGAGGTTTGGAGAGGAAAGGTGAGCCCAGTTAGTGAATCATCACTGCAGCAATGGTAGAAGGACTTTCCAAATCCCACATAGAAAGCATTTGACCTAAATGTGGCATTTCCCCTCCTCGATGGGACTTCCCCAGTGCTTAGGAGAGTAGTGCCCAGGGGTCTTTTGACTTTCCCTCCTGGAGGATGGCTGTGAGCACCCTGATGATCTGTCTGTCCTCAGAGCACCCCATGCTTGCTTTCACAGGGCAAAGAGGTTAAATGTGCAGTGCAGGTTCCATGTACTGGGGAGGGAGGAGCTGGGGTTGGTGCCCAGAAAGAAAACCTCAACCCCGCCCAGCCTCTGCCCTGAACTCTGTATATTAGAATACAGGTTTGTTTGTTTTTTTCTTTTGTCTTTTCCCTTTCTTTTTTGTTTTAGTTTTTGTTATAATTATATTAGACACAATTTATTTGCATGTGTTGTAGTCTCCAGTTTATCTTTTGGAAAGAGAACTGCTTTACAACAGCAAAGCATTTTGATAACCTCGAGGTGTTCTCCATGCAAGCCTCTGGCTCTGCAAACTCCTGTAAAAATAAAACTATGAGAGGAAGGTTGCATGTGGGATAAGGTAACAGACTATGTTCAGAGTTGCTGAAACGAGCTTCTCTAGCAGCAGTAATTTTGTGAAGTGTTCTGTAGTTGATGGATGTTCATGAGTTAATGCAATGGTGTATTTATTTGTAAAAGCAGATAAGGACAAACTTCTTTAATCCCCTGTTTATAGATTGCTTTGCCAGAAGAGTGACTTAAATATCAGGTACAGCCTTTGTTAGCTGGTGTACTAATTATAAATTAGCCTCAAGAAAGAGAGTGTTTGGCAAGGAGTGGCCCCAGTTTGGTCACATCCTCCTCTTACCAATTCACTAGCACTGGTATGAGCTGAGGAGGACATTAATAAAGCAGGAAGTCTCCTCTGCTTTGAGCCCCATAATGTACATGAAGAACATCTTCAAATCAAAATGCCAGTATGAGTCAGATTTTCATCAACCAGGCATTCATCACTTGGGTTTACCCTGAAGTACTATTAAATATAGTTGGAAACACTACCAATTTAGTAAATAAGAGTCCTTGTGATCAAATTCGAAAAAGCACTGTTATTTTCTTCAGAATAATTGGATGAAATATTATTTTCCATCAATAGGTTCCTACCTTTTTCAGAATTAGTGTATCTTCATCCTCTGTGTTTCCATATAATATAGCTGTAAAAATAGACAAATGCTGCTTTGTACGCTTGACTGACAGCCAATGTTTTACGAAGTCACYACAGACTTAGAATGACACGTAAACTTCTACTGTTATGCAAGAGGTGTTTTGATGAAACATTTATGAGTGAACTGAATGTTCAGGGCTAAGAAATGTCCGCCAAAGAACTGACTTTAAGACACAGTTTCTTATGTAATTGTTTTAATAAGAGGGAACTGTGGGTTCCAGCTGAAGGTGAAGCTTTTAGCCACAGTAGATAACACTGGGGTATTGTCTTCAAAATTAAAGGGTGCTCAGTTCAGTGATACAAAATATTGCAGATGTGCTGAACATAATTTTGAGCTGCTTTGTTCAAGATTCAGACTCACCTTAAAATATACCTGTGGGGCTTAACTACAACTCAGAGCAAAGCCAATAAAAATTCYTAGGATGCCAGCTGAGTGAGAATTTGAAGAAGTAGATTAATATTTTTTTAGRAGGATACATTTTTTCCCATGCAGTGGTAGAGTAGCACCCATAAATGTAGAATCCTGGACACCATTATTCTGTGGAAACTACAGTCATCACCCATGAAAAAAAGGAGGATTCTATGGGTAGTACTGAGATTGAATTTGTAATAAATAACACATAATACATATATTTGTTTGAAGTGATCTCAAAAGCTACCAAGTATATCCTTGCATGCTATATTAAATTCTGCATTTCAGAGAAAATTGAAACATAACAATAATAGTTCCTCTACTTTCTTTGAGCAYCTGCTAATGGTTTGAGGTAAGAACTCGCTGAGGTGAATCATAGCAGTACACACCTCTCAACTTGTTTTTAAGGTTGTTTACAGACCTAGCATTAATTGCAGTATTGATTTGCTCCCTGTTCTTCCGTGAATGCTATCTATATAGTCCAGAGATTGAGGAAGCAGTTTTATTTAAGTCAAAGCTTAGCTTCCAAGTAGAAGATGTTGTTTATTAGAAAATCATCACCAGTGTTTTTCCAGTGAATGGGCTTACTGCAGGCCTTAGGAAAGATTCATTCATCTGCATTTCATGCAGATACATGGAAGCAAAATYCATGTGTGCCTTTGTTTTGGCCAACAAAGGCGTCATCAGCCTCTCTTCTGCAAAAACATTCCAAAATCTGTAACAGAGGAGTAAATGGCAGAGATATTCACCACATTTGTTTTGTGGTATTTTTGCTTGGGGTTTGTTTTCTTTTTTCAACTCTAGTACTGCATGGATTTGTGTAAGTATGTTATCATTAGATTATAATGGTTGATTACCAGCAAGGTGTTTATATAGTGAATATACCTGGCTTTGWGCTTACACTCTATTTTTACATTCAGATATGGGCTGCAATGCTGACAGGTTGAATGCCTGGAGACCTTCTGAAAGATGATTTGGTATGTAATGGTACAAAGGAAGACCTGACTAACTTTGCACCAAGAGTTAAACTGCTTTTATATCAGTAGCAGTGCTCTTGATCTGACATCTAGTTACAGACAGAGGCATAGTTTCTCACCACCAGTGTTGTGGATTTGGGTCAGAGGCWGTGTATTTTGCTGGCAGAACTCTAAGTGAACTTCTCTGCCAGTTATCAGGGTCTGCTTCTAGAGCAGCACACTAGCAGTATTCTGATCCCTTTTTTTTTTTTTTTGCTTCTCTCAATGCCCAGTCAAAATTCTGACATACTGTATTGCACATGCATGTGATTTTCTCACACACAGTCATAGAAATGCTGTTATTCCAAGCTTGGCATTTTACACAGCTCAGGAGAAGCATGAAGGCAAAATATGTTAGCCACTCAACACGCCTATAAAATCCCATTTTATCTTGAGGAAGTGTCTGCTCTTTTCTACTGGTTGATCTGTGTTACTCCAGAGTAAGGGTGATCAGCTGTGTTCCAGCACTGCTCTTTCTCTGTGGGTTTCCACTTCCTTTCATTAAGTTTTTTYCCCTTGGAGCAGAAAGGTACAGGCTGGTTTTTCCTAGTTACTTGCAGCCTATTTCTATTTGGATTTCAAGCACATATGTGTCCATCTCACAGTCTTCCTGGCTAAACGTAGGAGTGTTGGAATGCACAGGGGCTGGGATGCTTTGCAATGATCCCTAGTCTCCTGGGCAGGCAGTGGAGAAGCTGATGTGAAAAGCAGCAGTGCACTGCTGGCAGCCAGGGTACCTGCAAAAGAGAAAGCTGTTGTCTGTAACAGAAGTATCTTCCCACAGACATTTTTTTTTTTTTTATCCTGGCTTGTGGCAAAACAGTCCCTGCCTGCTTGGAAAACCAGCTTCTGGTGTGTAGGGTGGGAAGTGTTTGACCTGGGATTAGATCTGCTGGGACCTGGCACATGGAGCCTTGTTTGATGTATTGAYTGTTTATTTCATGACCTGAAGGAAAGAAGTAGCCATGATTGCTGGTGGCTGCTGAGGGTTCCTGTTAATTTCAGTCTACAAGTCATACTATGAGAGAACCCAGTGACATCTTCCATTACCAAAGAATATTTTCAAAGGTCAAAATCATARCAGTTTTAACTTGGGCTTCACTAGTGGGAAGTATTATAAAACCTTATGTGAARAGCAAAGGTTTCCAATTATCGAAGGGAAGAAAGAAGAGAACCATTTAAAAGTAGTGTCCATAAAGGTAAGGGATAAAAAAAAATCAGGTCTTTACATGATATTCACAGAAATGATAAGTAACCCTAATGAGAAAATAAGAGGTTCATTATTTAAATCCGTCAACTAGACAGCTTGGTCATGCCTATTTCCTCTCTTCTAGCGGTCCATCTGTGGATAGTTTACTTGCTGATGATTGAATTTTAACAGGAGAAGTGAATGATCCTGTGGAAGTAAACATGTTCAGCTCCTCCTCTAGGCTATGCTGTGTTGTGCTATATTGGAGTTTTGGTGCAAGAAAGAGAGATGAAGAAGCAACATTAACAAATCCACACTGTAGCCTACTTCAGCATTAAGACCTGTGATGGTGGGGATAGATGTTGGTCCTTTGCTCTGCCGTTAAAGAGGTTGTAAAGCTTAGTCTGGGAGATTGCTCTGGGATGGATTAGAGGCATCTGAAACCGCTGTGATGAGAGGCAACAGCAGAGAAGGGCTGCAGATGACAACCTATGCCTTCCTGGAGGCGTTGGAGGGATCAGGACAAGGGTGCCCTTCCAGGACTTGTCCACTGGAAGGGACTTCCAGCAGTGACTGCCAGAAGCAAGAGCCTTTTGCAGATTTTGGTGGCCTCTTGCTGGAGAAGCCCTGGGTGAGATTCGCTTCAACAACTGATGTACCTAACCCTTAGCAGAGACACAGGCCCAAGCAATTTCTCTTCCTGTCTTTGCCAAAATTGCTTCTTGCCTGACCCATCAAGTGTCTTTTCTTCTGTGCCTTTCTTGATTAGGGTCTACTGATGAGACTTTTCACCAGCCAGTCAGACTTTCAATTTCYGTAATAAGCCTTTGAGATCTGCTTGGAAAAAATCTCATAAGCAATTTTAGATTTCTTGTGGCACAAAAAGGAGACTCCAACCCTCAGCACAATTCCCTTTGTTCAAGTGGACTTTAGTTGTATTATGTTAGCTGAAGAGGTTGCTTAGCATTTTCTTCTCAAGCAAGTTGACCTCTCTSTGCTTATTTTTCATGACAAGTAAGRKACACATGCCACTGACAAGAGACTGAGGGTAAAAATTGTGTGGGGACTGACTTGTACAATGGGGGAACACAGCACATCACTGGTGCCTGAAGTTGCAGSTYCGCTTGGGCATCTCTTCTAAGGAAGAAGCACTYAAGTTTCCCCACTTGTGAACTTTGCCCTTATGTAAGCGCTGATTTCCCACAAAAAAAGGAAATTCATGAAATGAAAAAACCACAGATGTGATGGCTGTGTAGAAACCGGAAGCACTGTTACTAGAAATCTGATGAGCGATAACGGCAGAATAGTGCWTGGGGTAGGCATGTTCACTAATATGATGCTTTTATCAGTTCTCTGACTGGAACTCGGGCACTTCTCATGCTGCTCTCATCTCTGTAGTATCTTTCTGGGAGCCTGGGAGAGTTTTTCTGTGAAGAAGGGAGCTGTGCTGCTTATTTGCACTGACTGAATGTGGAAGAAGTACGTAAAGTCTCTCAGGGGCTGCTTGCCCCTGGGCTGGGAGCTGGTGCAAACTCAGTAGTGCTGCTGCAATGAACCATGCTGTGCAATGGAGCTGTTTCTGTCCTGGGCTTAATTTATGCAGATCAGGTAGAAAGCTGTGTTTTGCGTTAGTTACTGACTTGTGAAGTGTTTTTGGCTGGGGAAATTTTCCTTTTTTTTCCGGAGCTGAAAATAGTTGTGGTTATATTAGGGCTGTGTAAACTTTCTCAGATTTCTCTGATCTGTAAAAATTAATTCTGTTGGYTTGTGTGTCCACAGCTGTTAGGAAGGCCCTCTTTGGCATGGATTTAGTGGTTTGCTTGAATAAACCAGCAAGGCAGGAAATAGGCRTTCAAAGTGGTGCTTTACTGACAGCGAGTGCTGTGGAGTGGGAAGAAGAGAGGAGTAAAGCTGCAAGCCTTCCAGAAGAGGCTTTTCTGAATAGTCCTATCATCCCTAGGGCAGGAACAAATGGGTCTGTGGTTTCAGGCTCTACAAGTGGGCAATTAAAAAAATTCTGGCATGGAACATTGCACTGTTTCTGAATATAACTCACTGGGAACAGATTTTATGTTCATTTGGTAGCTTGTTTTTTTCTTAGTAACTGCCATTCACCCAGACTTATTCTGTRAAAATCAGGGATGGAGCACAGTCCCTTCCAATGCTGGAGGAGCATCTGAGCTCAGATGCAGAAGCAAAAACTTCAAATATGTTGTTTGGGATACAGAGGCTTAAAACCCAAACCAGACATGATTTCCTATATAAAATTTCTGCAGACCTTAAATGATTCAGTGTAGGATGACAGTATTTGTTTCTGTCATATGTGTGGCTCAACAAGCCCAAAAATTTTAGATAAACACAGAGGTAAATGAACATCTTGTCCATTCTTTTTTTTTTTTTTTTTTTTTTTTTTTTTTTTTTTTTTTTTTTTTTTTTTTTTTGTTTGTTATTCCAGACACAAACACGAGTGAAGGTTACAAAATCACTCAGTACATACCAAACAATTACAGTCTAATCACAGTAGAATAGCTGGGCAGTGGTGTTCATCAGTTAAACAAATCAAATGGCATTTTCACTTGCACATTCAAATAAAAATGCTATGGACACTGAGATCTTATCTGAAGGGCAGAAAAAACAGGTGTTTTCTCTTTTTTTGTACAAATGAGCAAAACAAGACTGAATTCCTCAGRAAAATTCAAAGATTATAGAAACAAACACACAAATTGTTTTAGTACACTGTGTTCTTTTTCATTTTCTTCATTACACAGAGTTATCATGCCTGTCTTTACATAACTAATGGACATCTACATTTGTTTTTCTCAAATAGGTTTCCTTTCAGTACAACCTGCTGCAYTGCATAGGTCAAAAGAGAAACCTTTTTTCTTCCTCAGATTCTCTCCTGCACTTTTTCACTTCCACTTTGAGACAAATATTTATATAACTCTTTGATTTTGGGAAGAAATAGTTTTTGCAAAATATTGAATGATCCCTGGTAGAATGTAGTTCAAGTAATACTTTGATTGAATCTCCTGTGAGGATGCAGTGGTTGCTTTAATGACATCTTCAAAACATAAATGTTGTGAGCCCTACCGTGAAGACTGTCTTCTTTCAGGATACACAGTGCCTTTGGCATGTATTAATATGCAGTTGAACTTGCAGATGAAATGTTTAAATGTTTGATAGTAGACCTCTCTATATTTAAAGTAGGTTTTGTGGATGCATATTTGGCATGTAACTCAATTGTTGCTATTTGCATTTAAAAAATGTGTTTGGACAGTGTTTTTCTCATCTAGTTAAAACACTGATTTTATACTGCTCTGAGAACATTTTCAAATACTTTTTTTTGTGCTTGAATCTTAAGTTACTTTCTCTCTCCTCCCTCACAGTGGCATTTGATAGACATAAGACTGTAGACAGCGTAGAGTACTTGGTGAGAGGTTTTGGAGGACCGCAGGGGACCATGCTGAGATGTTTTGTTTCTGTGTGGGTGGGTACTTTGGACTCTCTACCTTGGTAATGGGAGGATCAGGGGGCAGATGGCTCAGCCAGCAGTCTGGGAGTGTCTGGGAGCAGTCACTGCTCCCTCCCGTGCTSGTGCTGTGCCAGCCGACTGTCCTGCTCCGTGCATCTGGCATCCCATCCTGCAGAGCTGTGGGACAAAGTCCCTGAGACTGAGAAGCAAGACCTACTGCTGTGACACAATTTGAAGAATGCTGTTTTCTGTGATTGTTTCTTTCCTAGGGGCATTTCCAGAGGGTTGTCTCAATTTTAATTGATATAACTGTCTTAAGATTTCATAAATCACAATTTGCAAATCGTCTCATCCTGGCAGGCRGTGATCTTGCAGCGAAATAAACAGTGATGGTGAAGGCAAGTGACTTGCCAAGGGTTACAAAGCCAGTGTCAGACCTGGCTCTTTGTGAATTTGGACTCTGCAAACCACCTCCTCCCACTGAAGATGGCCAAGCAGACATGGCATCTGTGCCTTAGGAASATTACTTCCCCAGCAGCAGGGGTGGGATCTGGGCTGAGTACATCCCAGATACACTTTTCTTTGGGCCCATTTTGCAAGGGGATGAGTTTCCTTCCTAACGTGACCTCCCCTGCTCTGCTTGACATGTCTTTTAAATCAAAAGGGGGAAGAAGAGTGAGGTTCCTCTTGTGGCACAAAGACATGAGTTTCAAAACCTGTCAGAAAATATCTTGAGCCCTAAACTCTAAAGATACATAATTTTGCAGCTGTTTCAAGGGATTAGAGCAAATGTTTTCTGGGAGTAAATGTCTACTTAGATGTGGCATTTCAAATGAAACCTAGAATGTCCTCTTTGACAATTTAGCTTTTGTCTTCCCATCTGGAAAATACAATTTCTCCGAGGTATTAGCTGCAGTTGCATGAAAATCATTGGACTAGTGCTGAATCGCATTTACTGAGGATCTCTGGATTAATATCCAAGGAGTAGTTGAAAGTGTGTCTTACTGTGTTTTGTTGTGTTCTATATTGGAAAGATTTGCTTGGATGTCTATAATTGCAGATTTCCCTTATTTGTGTATATGTTTAAATGTCCATTACTTTTATAGCTTAAATGTGGAAAAAACCTACAGAGGAGAAGCACRTTTCTGGCAAGATCTAACTGTATAGTAAATCAGGTGCTGTCCTGTTATAGGGTTGGGATCACAAATCCCTTGCTGACACAATGACACTGGCAGAAGTTTTGACGTGCAGTGTAGACTCAGCCTCTTTTTCTCTCACCTGCTTTCTGTGTGAAGCAGCAGCTCAACTCATATCACCTTGAAGCCAGTCAGACTCGAGCTGTGGCAGCTGTCAGATATCTACTGGTTTTACGGGATCCAGCTGTCAGATAAAGGCAATTAATTTTTCTTAAGTGGTTAAATGACAACTTCAGTCATTAGTCCCACCCGGTGGATAAAGCTTTACGTTTAGGAAAAATTATTGAATTTATTTCTTCTGTATGGCATAGATAAATCTGGGTGTAAGTACTGCTGTGCCGCCTAATTGCCACAGCACAGATGATGCAATGTTCTTAGGGAATCCTTACTGGTGAGATCATGTCATGGAAGAAAGAAAAAGTTAAATGGGGATGCCTCACCTCTGTTTGTGGGAAGACTACAGAAGAGAGGCTGTGCTAAGGCACATGGGGGACAGCAAGGTAATTCAAGACAGCCAGCATGGCTTCAACAAGGACCAGCCCAGTGGCCTTGAATGGTGGAGCGACTCCTTCACTGGTCAAGCTACAGATGTCATTTATCTGGACTCCTGTAAAGACTTTGACACATTCCCCCTTAACATCCATCTCTCTAAACTGGAGAGAGACAGATTTGATGGGTGGATTGTTCAGTGCATGAGAAATAGATTGGAAAGTCACATTCAGAGGGTAGTGGTCAATGTCTCAGATGGAGATTAGTGACAAGTGGCATCCTTAAGGAGCCTATATTGGGACTAGTGTTATTTTATCTCTTCATCAATGACATAGAGAGAGGGACTGAGTGCACCCTCAGCAAACTAGCATGTTACACCAAGCTGAGTGGTGCTGCTGATACATCTGAAGGAGGGGATGCCATCCAGAGGGACCTRGACAAGCTCAAGAACTGGGCCCATTGGAATCTTGACAGGCTTCACAAGACCAAGTGCAAGGTGCTGCRCCTGGGTCAGGGCAACCCCCGGTCCCAGCACAGGCTGGGGATGGACAGATCAGAGYAGCCCTGGGGAGAAGGACTTGGGGGTGCTGTGGGTGAGAGGCTGGACATGACCCRGCCATGGCACTGCCAGCCCAGAGAGMCAAAYGTGTCCTGGGCTGCATCCAAAGCAGCGTGGGCAGCAGGGGAGGGAGGGGATTGTGCCCCTCTGGTCCCTTGTGCCCTCACCTGGAGTGCTGTGTCCAGCCAGCATAAGAAGGACATGAAYCTGTTGCAGCAGRTTCAGAGGAAGKGCCACAGAAATAATCAGAGGGCTGGAGCACTTCYCCTATGAGGAAAGGCTGAGAGAACAGGTGTTGCTCAGCTTGGAGAAGGCTCTGGGGAGRCTTTATCATGGCATTTCAGTRMCTGAAGGGGCCTTCTATGAAAAACAGGGTGAAGCTTTTCAACAGGACTTGTAGCAGTAGGCCAAGGGGTAATGTTTTCAAACCAAAGGAGTGTAGACCTGCATAAGGAAGCAATTTTTAACTATGAGAGTGGTAAAACACTGGAACAGGTGGCTCAGAGAGGTGGCAGAGGCTACATCCATGGGAACATTCAAGGTCAGATTGGATGAGGCTCCGAGCAAGTTAAAGGTGTCCCTTCTCATTCCAGGGGGGTTGATGAYCTTTGAAGATCCCTTCCARCCCAAAATATTACATGTTGCTATGACTCCATGTTTTGTTATTTTTTAATATGAACAATGAAAATTATGTCTGAAATCTGCCTTGAATATGAAAAGTTCAWTCTCTTCAGAAAATATCTGATGGACTGGATTTCCCAGCCCATTGCTSTATCAGAGATAGCACGCCTAAGATAATTCATGCACATTTTACAGGCAATTCAGGTTCCTGAAAGGTAAAAATGATGGAGAGAGGTTTTCTGTTGTGYATTGCATCTAGCTGGACACTTGCAGATTGATGAAAAATCTTCCCCTTGGAGATGATATCACATTTGAGATTCCCTGTCTACTTCTGCTTTGAAGGTAACTGTTCACACCTGCATTATTTAAAAATGAGAATTTGCTCTGGGCAATGTTAGAATGTAAAGGTTTTTTCTAACACCTGAAATAGAATCCATTTGCTTTTAGCCATCAKTTGAATCCTGCTGCCCACTGGGAAGGGGTAATGAACATGGTGACGAAGCTTACTGTAGGAAATGAGTGTCTGCTGCCAGACCATTTTTACTCCTACTCCTTTTTTTTTTAAATACCTATTCCAAGTAGTTTCCTGCTGCCTCCTTTGTTTCCTGAACCCTGACATGAAGTTCACTATAAGATATATTCTCTAATCAGAGGTTGATTAAAAGTCTCACTCTCTACAGGAGGAACAAAGGGAAATAGGATCTTTTCCCGTGGACCATTTCTGTCCTGACCTGTCAGCATTTGATAGGTTTCATTCCTGGGAGCTATGCTGCTTTGGAGGAGGTAGCTGAAAGCTGTTTTTTTGCTCTGGGGGACCTTCTCCACTCTTGCCTGAGGAAAGAGTAAAGGGAGATTGTGTTTTTTGCTGGAACATCTCAAACTGTGCAGGAAATGATTCCTTGCTCCCTTGTATGCAGCTCCTTGATGAACGTAGGGGGCTGTTGTTTTCGTGGTMGTGTTTTGTTGCTGAGAGATCTTGATAAGGGGGAAGGAGAAGGGAAGCTTCAGAAATAATAACACCACAACAATAATAACAACCATAACAACGAACAACCACAACAAAATATTCCCGAGCCTTCTAGTTTTTCTCTTTTAATATAAYAAAAAATCTCATGGTAGTTGTTTGTTCCCTGCTTTTTCAGGAAATAAWTGGTTTTTTTATGCTTATCCTTTTATTTACTGCTCTTTGTACATGTTACTCTATGGTTTCTTGTGTTCTTTATGGTATGCAGTCTACCACTTATAATGATCACATTTTCAATCTTAATTCTTTTCTTTTTACACTGATTCATCAAGATGCCTGTTCTAATTGTTTATTCWGTTTCAGGTCTCTTCCTGTTGTATTCTTCAGTATATTGGCTAGATTATGTCCTGATGGTACAGAAGTGAAAACTAATTTGTTTCTACTTCCCATTTGAGCAGAACAGCAGGTGACCTGTGGTCATACTGTTCTCCAGTTCTGCATTAGGCAAAAAAATATAGTTATTAGCTTTTAGGGCAGGCAGTTTAAAATAAAGTGTKTATAATTAAGGTCAGCAATGAGTCAGGCTGTGATTCAACCGTGATGCCCTGTGCCTTGCAGAATGCAGCCCAATGCTCTAGCTATTCCTTTTTGTAGCTGCCAAGCTGTGCTCATGTGGGGGTGAGGGCAGTGCATAGCTATGCATGCTGGCTATGTCTATATTTGCAAGATATACAGTGTAAGGAATGTTCCCAGGCRCTGGAAGCTGGCAATCTATACCCTTAAATTGTTAAAACACTTGGAGTTTCAACCCTTGCCAGACAGAACTCTCCTAGAAAATTGCCAGGCACTTACTCAAAATTTAGTGTGGGCCATGGCCCACATCCAGCTGGCAATTTYGATCCAGCCACCCTCTTCTGAAAAGAAGGGAGGCTTAATAGTATGGACCCAGGTTACTCTGTGCCAAAGAGTGGCCATTCACACCCTCAATTTACTCAAGTAGCTGCAGCTACTGTGCTTTGCCCTTTTTTGATGATCAGGCAGGCCACATACTGGTGGCAAAGCATCAAGACATCTGAGACCTCCTCCCATAGCATGTTCCTTAGCACCACGGCTCACTAATTAGTGAGGTTGAGGGAAAGCATACAATCCTAAAAAATCCTCATAAAATCCAAAATAAAAATCAGGCAGCGATATAGGGAAGTGTCTATTACCTTTTCAGACACAAGAGCCATTGCCACAGGGCCTGGTGGGACACAGCAGACCCTTGGCAGACACAGGGAGAGTCAGCCCTGTGGGCCCTCTGTGCATGGCAGCATTGTGGTGGGACCTGGTCAAGGGATCACTGTGCTGACAGTGACCTGGTCAAGGGGTCAGTGCACAGGCACGGRGGTAAGGCAGGCAGGATCTCTGTGCTGGACATCCAGCAGGGGGAATGGGAATGTCAGGGAGCTTTAATGATATCACCACCATCACCTGCATTTCCCATGAGTGTGCTCCCTGGCTCCCTGCATCTGGGCAGACCAAGTGTCTTTCCTTGTCTTTTCCAATAAAACAGGGCTGTTTYGTTGATAGTGATCTCGGATGAGTGTGTTACACAGTGCAGTCATAGACAGTTTATCTGCTTTAATGACTATTGCTGAAGATCATCTTCCTGTGTCCTCTTCTGAGCATGCTTATCCACCTCTTCCCCATGTGAATTGACTTTCTTTTGGGTTTTCTTTTGCTCAGCASTGGAGGGGATGATGATCTATGCATGCATCAGAATTTACCTCTGTTCCAAACGAAATATAAGCACGYGTGAAAGCCCTTTGCCTTATAGAAGTTTATTGCACAGATATAAATACAGGATAAATACATAAAAGTGCTGAAGAATTAAATGGCACAGTCCTTCGGTTTGGATGGGCTTTATTTGTGTCTTGTCCATGACAGAGAGTATTCCTGGTGTAATAATAAAAGGAGCAGCATCAAGAGTAATGTAGCAGTGAATGGTATGCCTTGTGGTTAGAATTCAACTTACAATGTTTGCATTTTGTTTGAGAGGTATGAAAAAAAGAAACTCAAGGCTGCTTTGTGTATTCCAGTGCAACTTGGAAGGTAAATAGGCTTCTCACTTCCTACCCAAAACAAACAAAAATACCTGCAAAAATAAAGGGGTTTTCTATGAGATGTCACAGAATACCAGTCTATCTTTTTGGAAACTGAGCTATTTAAATCAAATTGCTTTTGGCAGTATCATAGCTATGTCTGACACTGCCAATCAATGACAGAAAAAAACCACYCTGAGTCAATTTTGCTTTTATAGAGTTTATAAATACAAGTAATGGTTTGAGTTGCAAAGCTCAGCTGTTTGTTCCCCAGTACATAAATCGTATTATAATTAGAAGTGTATATTTCACACATGAATTTTTATCTCATGTACACTTCAATATAAGTAYAAAATCTTGTTTTTCTGTAATACTTTGTTCCTGGAATATATTGTTCTTAGGTCGTAATTAGTTGGTTACTTGGTGTTGTGACTGAATTTCATAGCTTAGAAATGGGGTAAATCATCAATAAGTTTGATAAAACTTGATTTAAAAACCTTATCTGTTAGAAAAATGTACTCAATATGTTAATAGGTTCTTCCYAGTGATTGATTGTTTTTTCAGTTACCTGAATTTTTCTAGCTATAGAAACACTCAATCTCCTGCAGTTTAGAGAACATTATAAATACATTCTGCAAGAAAAAATAGCTTGTGAACAGATTCTGTCATGGGAAGGGCAGGAGTGTGGATCTTCTCCTATATGGACTGAAAGAGGCTATGTTCCAACTCACTAGTTTACAGTCTGATTCTTTATTAATGGACTTCTTAGGCATAATCTATTTTTTGTCTTATTTTCTTATTTTCTTTTTCCTATTTTTATTTTCATTCTTCAGACAATATGGGATGTCACAACTTTTTCTTTCATGTGTTTTTGCCAACACTGAACTCTGGTCTTCAATGGTTGTCTTGCAGCTATCACTGGTATAGGGACTACAAAACGCACTATTTTTGGTGGTTTGCTTGTTTGTTTTGGCTTGTTTTGTTTGTTTTGTTGGTTTTTTYCCCCTTATTTCATTTACGTTGTCCTGAATGCCCAGTATCAAGTTGTGGCCTTCCTAATGAGTGCAACACTTCATTGATAGCATATGTGCTACAGAAGAAATATTGACAAATCACCTGACCAGTGACTTTGGGTGTACTTATTTACTGTTTAGTCTTTATAGMATTGAGATTATTGAGCTTTTGGGGTGATCTAGTGCAGCTAGAGAGTTAACCTGTCTGTCCCCTTTGGGAATCCAGACACAGTACTGTATGCCTTCACCAGCCATCAAAATACCACAGTCAAGGACAGGGCCAAGCAGAAAGCTCACTCATGCTCACTCTGTTACAGAAAAATGGAGCTGCTTTGTTTCATACTTTTCTCACAATAAACATGCTTTTATTTGTTTGTTGGCTGGCACACCTGTCTTGGAGTGATTTTATGATGATGCTCTATTCCTGATTGTCTGCTTAATGCCCCAAAATGGGTCCTGTASCTTCAAGGCGAGTCCAGGGGAGGAGCAGGAGCTGGGGAGCTCTGGCATGGACTTYGTTCAAGCTCTCACTCCCCGTGTGCTCGGCTTGCTGGGCAGATTGGTGGCTGCTGCTTTTAGCTAGCTTAGTTTTTGTTAGTTTAGCCAGWAAGTTTTTCCCTGAACAACAGTAGCAATTCTTCAGATGCTTCTGTGTTTTTTCTTGARCTGTTCGGCTTGGCGTTTGGTCCGAATCAGACCATCGGTGGGGAAGGGGCTGGCACACCCTGCAGGCAGCCACTGGAGTGACTCTGCCTGGCTCCAGACCTCAGGAAAAGCCAAACCAGAGAGACAAAAGATTCTACCTCTGCCAGCTTCAGCTGTTGCGAGGGAGAGACCAACATCGGAGGTTCACCAGGTTCCTGTCTGGTTTTTTCCTTCCTGGTGGACTCTTTTTTTTCTGGCGCCAGATAAAGCCACCCCCCATGTTTTTGTTCCCTAGAGCATGGGTGGCAGTTTTTTCCTTCTCTGGGCATTATGTTCTGCTAGAGGTGGGGGTGTGTCTATGTGGGGGGGGGGTAGCCAGTAACGTTCTGAAGGTCCAATATTCATTTTTTCCAGTGCCCTGCGGACATCTTCTTTATTAAATAAACAAAAGATTTCAAATATATTAAAAAATCAAAGTAATTAGCTAATTAGCCCACTATTACTAATAAATTCTAAACAAAATTAATATAAAATTTTTTTTTTTTCACTTTCATCCAAAAAAACTAATTTCATAACAGTGGGAAGGGATTGTTGAAACCCTTTTCTTCAGAGGAAGCATTCATTCCATAGTGTTTTTCTCCTAAAATTGTCTCTAAACTGACACAACATCCTAAGTAAAACGGAAGGCTTTTGAAAAATAAGGTAAATATATTAGTCTGCTTTTCAAGAGGGTATTTACTAATAAAATGCTAAAAGCTTTTGGGAAGGAAGTGTGCTCTGCTACTAATGACTTTGCAGAATCATCCTATGATATTTTTCCTGGTAATATGTTTGCCTCTTTTTTTCCTCTCCACTGTGCAGCTGATTATTTGAGAGCTCCCACTGATGTCTTCACTATCTTTGAGAGACCACTTCACAAATAGTCTGAGGAAAAGCACTTCTAGAAGCGGCCACTCAAAGGCATTGTCCCTCGCTGTGTTTCAAGCATCACAATATGCAGACTGGTGGCCCCATTTAGGGTTCTCCAGAGGGAGGGGGAACTCTGTTTTTGTCTTACCACTTTMCCATCTAAACAGGGGAGCAGAATAGTGCTCTAAGGACCAGTGAGCAGAGGAAGAGGAAAGATGGTGAAAGAGAACATTTTATCTCAGAGTGCAGAACTGAAACTACTTTAAACTTCTCCACATGTGGATAAGTGAGAAAGCAAAATAAGACCGTGAAAAACTCTGTTCCAGGTGCTGTGATAATAAAACCCCAAACAGGATATGTGGCAAATATAGGGAGAAAAACCTCCAAACCAGCAAACCACAATCTGGAGGCAAAAAGTTTCAGAGGTAACAGTTCCTGCCAGAAGACATAGCAGCACACAGGACCTACATATATAGCAGGTTACATGGAATAGAAAAGGCTTTGAAGAAAATGTTAAAAACAAAGGGGAAAAGAGAAATCAAGAATTTTGATTTAGAAAGTCTGATTTCCAAGTCCTCTAAGCAGTAACCACAACCCCTCTCTCTCCCAGGTGTTTTTCTTTAACTGCCCAGCCAGTGCAGCTTGAATGGGCAATGCTCACATTGATGGTGAGAACATGTCACTTGGCTGTGATGAGGAAACACTTCCTCCTGACCTTTCTCTTTGTGTGTTTTCATAATTTATGGCTGCAAAGTTTGTACAGCTGTTAGGCTGGGGTCAGTGTGCCACCTTCTAGTCCAGTTATGTCTTAAATTTGGCTGGCTGATGTATGCAAGCAGCCAGGACAGTGAACATTGCCCTCCCCATCCACCCACACAAATGATTTTGGGGATAAAATGAAGAAAAGCAGTCCTTAGAGCTGAGTTGTGTGTTGGCCTTGACAGGTACAGTGAGTACCTATGGAAAGCTTTCTCATTGCCAGAATTGTTAAAGGCAATGTGCCACAATATTCCCTCTGCTTCCTYGGAAGTGTTTCTTGGTGGAAAGGACTACCATCAGACTATGGGTGCAGATGTTGTGGGTGATGGCAAATACTTTGAAGATGAGGGTCTGCTGCTAGGAAGGGAGGGTCTGCTGGAAGCAGCAGCCTCTGCTCACCCTGGCAGCTTAGCATCCACCGTGGGAAAAGCACTGCTGGTTCTGGGTTTGCATTTTTGGGTTGGACAGARGTTTATCCCGGGTATGAGAGAGACAGTAAATACAGATCTTGCACAAAATATCCCACAGGATCCTGCTTCCTTAGGCTGAATCTTGCTCCAATCAGTAGAAGAAACAAATGCCATTTTGTCAAGTTGAAGAAGTCTTCTGCAAGTGGTGTTATTTTGCAGCAGAATTGCATAAAAGTCTTCCTTCCTTTGCTCTGCTGAGAACTGAATTAGCTGCCCTACTGCAGGTACTTTTTTCAGGGAATTACACAAATGCTTAGTAGTGCAACCAGTCAAATTGTCTGAAAGGTGACAACACTAGATGACATATTTTTTCACAGAAATTTATGGGAATTTCACACCTTACAGCATCCTTTAAGAAAAAAAATAAAACACCTTGTATTTTCTACTTAGCTTATTTTAATTCCTTACAAATATTTCTCTTTACTTCTTTGTAATTTCCCCTTTCCCCTTCTTTATTATAATATTTGATCTGATTATCTTTTTAAATAAATAATAGTTTTAAAAATGCAAATAAATAAAAGGTTTGGTTTGTTTTTTTTTTTTTTTTTCTGAATTGTCAAGAAATGGACTAGGTTGAAATAAAATCCAGAAATGGTGTCAAGAAAGCTAGATATTTTCCCAAGTTGCCCACATGCTTGTTAGTTTTTAAGTGTTAGTTTCAGGATCTGCTGTGTACATAGATTGCCTGCATTTGTGGGGAAGGGAAGGACTGCTGTTCAAAGCCAATCTATTGGGCAATGTGTGTGGAAAAACCACCACAATACATCTCTTTCCCTACCAAGATGAGAAGGAGGGGTTCACTGCAAATATCACAGAAGGAGTGTGCTGCTTATATGAGACAAAAGAGAACCAGCTGGGAAGCTGGAGCGTGGAGGGCGCAAGTGGCAGATCTAATTGATGTGGCATTGCAAAAAACCAAATGCCTGCATGAACAATGGCTCGTGCCTTGGTTGATGTCAGAGAGTTGCATCAGTGTTAGCACTGGTGGGAAATACGTAGCTAATTTCTTTTGTTACAGGACTGAATCAAAGCTTGCAGAAGTTGGGGCTTTGAATCAAAGAAAATGCTATTATTTTTAGGGGAGTGGGGTGCAACTGACAGTATGAAAGCTTAGCAGTGTCCTCACAGGTTATCCAAGCTGATAGAAAAGTGGTTGTCGTGCCCTCTGTACAGGGTAACCTTTATCTCAGATGTGCTTTTGTTAAACAGTAATTGTGGATGAAACAAAAACAAACCTCTGCATTCTCCTCTCTCTATCTGTTAGTTCTGTCACATGCCCGAACAGGTAAAACAGTGCTTAGCAAGCTGGCTGCACTTTGATTTTGTTGCACTTACCCAGAACCTGAGAAAACACGCTACAATTTTGATTGCAAGGGTCAGATGCATATTTCTGGGAATACTGCTCTGGTTTTAAAAGRCAGCCTTTCCAAGTGGGTCAAGCAAAAATATCTTTGATGGAGMAAATTATTCCCAGATACATTTGTGACTGGAATTTATTCACTGCAATTTAAGATTTTGAATGTGTGGGATATTAGTAAAACACTATTGAAAAAAATCAAAATGTGATCAAGTTCACAAATGAATAACATCCTGAAAACTTTTGCTTCTCACTGACTCACTTTTTTTTTTTAATGTAACAAGTTCCTCTTTGATATTTGTAATAAAACCCACAAAACCCCACTAATATTTAGCCTTGCTGAATAATCTTCCCACATAAGAGGGGAAATTTTCTTGTGGTTTTTCAATAGATACTCAGCCTGTTTTGTTTAAACACCTCTGCAAGTTTTTCTTTTAAGTCTGAAGATTTTTTCATGRCCTTGCAGGTGGTTTAGAAACGACAGTGTTCTACTTTTAGTTTCCTTTTCTGGTCTAAGATAAAAAAAGACTCTGGTATTTTTTTTGATAATTTTCTTGTAACTAAGAAGAAGTTTGTGTGAGAAATAACATCAAAAGCCAGTAGAAGCAAAGCGGGACAATCCCCTCCCTTGCCCAGCTGGTGATGCTGTGTGCCTGATGCCCCCAGGACACAGTTGGCCCTCCTGGCTGCYAGGGCACTGATGTTCAGCTTGACACTAACCAGGACTCCAAGGKCCCTTTCTGCAGTGCAGCTTTCCAGGGTCTCATTCCCCAGTCTGTCTGCACCTCCAGRGTTGCCCCATCCCAGGTTCAGAACCCAGCATTTTCCTTTGCATCTTCACACAGTTGGTAATTGCCCAGCCCTCAGATTTGTTGAGGTCTTTCTGCAGGACCTCCCTGCCTTTGAGTATGATTGTCAAACTTAGTTCGAGTGCTATATCCAGGTAATTTTTGAAGATGTTGAAGAGCACAGAACCAAGGATGGAGCCCTGTGGAACCCCACCAGTCCCCAGTCTGATGTCACCCCATTCACTGTAACCCTTTGGGTGTTTGTTCACCCGTCAAACGATCTGTTCATTCATCTGTGGGCTGGACGTTTTGTCTAGAAGGATCCTGAGAGTCAGCATTTAAAGCTTTTTAAATCCAAATTGAAAGATTTTAAATCAAAAATATTACATGAGCAGGCTTCCCTTCATCAGCAAGGTGGCCTGCCTTGATGCAAAAGCAAACTGAGTTTCAAGCAGGACTTTCCTTCCCTGAAGCTGTGCTGGCTTGTGACTGATGACTGCGTTGTCTTCCAGGTGTTTTTCAATAACCACCAGAGTCACCTTCTCCATAATTTTACCGGGCACTGAAATGAGAAGTGTGTTGAAGCTTTTCTGGCACTCTCACTCCTGTCACCAGAGATTTTAAACTGGTCTTTTCATGGTCACTGTGACCAAGACAGTCAACAATCATCACTTCACTCATGAGACCATGTCTATTAACAAACAGCAAACCAAGGAGGACAGCTTTCCTGGTTGGCTCCCTTTGCACCTGAAGTTATCATGTGTTTTAGAAATGTTACCACGTGCTTTTGAAATCTTCTGGACCTGTTTATTCCAGCTGTGGGGTGCTCTGACTTAACATATGGCAAGCTGAAGCCCCTCATAAGGACAAGAGCCATTGATTTAGAGGCAACCTTTAGTTCCTTAAAGAATAATTAATTGATATTTTTTGTCTTGGCTGGGTGGCTGTAGTAAACCCCCAGTTTGCTGTCCTACTCAGTGTCTGTGGATGTGCACTCACATTTTTGTGCAACATGGACATTTATCTSACTTTTAATAACACTTAAGATATGATTCTCAGCCCCAAAAACATTATTTATTCAGTTCTTTTTCAAAGGAAAAGACTTGGTAAAAGTATACAAACTTTGATCAATCTGTAAATTGTTGTGTGTTTTTGGAAGGAGCCATATAAAAATAATGTTTACATAATGGTCAGAG
>NW_026623247.1:2584980-2603709 GCF_030028575.1 Malurus melanocephalus
GACGGGGACCAGATTTCAGGGTGACATCACTTTGGTGACTCCTATGTGAAGGAGTTGGGGAAGAGAGGTTAGGTAATTTCTGTGCTCACTGATATGTGCAAGTATCCTGTCCTGCTTGGCTGGTCTTCCTATATACCCTCCTGTTTAGTTTTATTTAAATTCTACTCCTTCCTTAGCTAGAAAATGCCATCCAGCTGGAGCAGGTCAGGTCTATGGACACACAGACTTGCTCAGAACTGTGKCAAGTCCTGCATTCTGCTATATGATTTCAGTCTGTTTAAAGATGAGGGCTGCTGTGGTCCCTTTGCACATGTCTTAATGACCCAGCCATTTGCAGAGCTGTGAGATAGTAACTTTAACAGAAACAGTGGAAGATGTTCCAGGGTTTAATAAAATCACTAGTACATGCTGCATAGAGTGACATCTGCAGAGCCTGATTGAATTCAAGCAGTGTAAACACTGAGTCAAGTGGGTTTTTTTTCTGCTGAACTATACTTATCACTGAACACTTCTCCTTTTGTTCCTCCCCCTCACCCCCAGGTGGCTTTCAGAAGAACAGGAGTGTTGGCACCTTGCTCCAGGATTGTATTAGCTGTGCTTAGCAAAGGCAGATGCCCATCACCAGCTTGTTCCTGTGTCAGATCAGCATGACTCCAAGCACATGTAAGAGATGTCTGTAGAAGAAAGCAGCTGCATTAAAGAAAGAACGGTACACAACTCTTTCAAGTTTTAGAAGAATGACAGGGATGAAGCAATGGTCCTTTTTAAAAATTAGATGAAAAAGTATTTTCTGCCAAGATTCCTAATGCAGCCCTTTAGTTCATAGTCTGTAGGGCCCTGAAATGTTAGCTGACATTTTGCTATGGTCATGAAATGTGATTTGTCCTTATTAGTATTCAAAGACAAGAAAGTAAGTTTTCTTGGATTCACATATCACCRGAAGAAAAAAGCACTTTGCTCTGAAAATTGAAAGGAGTCTTGGTCTTCTGGGAGCTGCCTTGAGGGTGTTGTATATTTGCAGATGTACAGCTATGAAAAATTTCCCTTCTTTGTAGTTAGTAGTATAGTAAACTTTTCAATGACCTGTATGAACATACCCTCAAAGGTGTTTGTTACAAAAAGAAGTTCCATTGATCAGCATCTTCAAAGACAAGAAATTCAAAGATTATAACTGACTGTTCTTGAATGAATCATTTGCTGAAAGTTTGAAGCATAATGCAATTCCAGCTACTATATTGTAATACTTAATTCCAGGGGCTAACTCGCTACCTTTCATCAGACAGAGTCCAATCTTGTTCTTTCAAGAAGTACATTTATGCTGCTGGATCCTGTTGTCTTGTGCACATCAAAGAACATCTGTAGCAGAGAAGAAGGGGCCTTGTCTGCTTTTTGCCTTCAGAAGAAGACAGTAAAAGTTGAGCAAACCTGAATCATGAAGTGTACCTGGCATTTGTGAGGGCTGATCCCCAAGTGTTTATTTTTATGAGTGAATKCTATCGCTGTAATACTTTTTCATATTATTTAAGTAATGCTCTATTAGTAAATATGTGGTTAAGACCATCGAAGTCTTCCAATTGTAAATTCCTGTCAGAGTTTGTTGTAGTCTTTTTATTAAAAGGTTTGAAAAATTCCTGCTCCTTATGCTTAAAGGTAAAATTGGTGCTGTCAGACTTTAAGTGTAATACATTCCTGGAGCAAGTCAGAAGTTAGATTACATCCTTATGTTAGTGGGGCTTCCACAGAGCCTAAGCTTTTTACTTTTTTTTTTTTTTTTCCAGGCTGTTATGGAGACTTCCTGCAGACCCATATTAAATGCACAGACCAAAGGTTGCACCTACTAAGAATGGGTTGAGAGCAAAAGGAAATAAGTTTTGTAGAGTAGGGAGAGAAAACTTACCCCATGTAAAAGTTAATACTTCAAAAGGCTGAAGTCTATATACAAATGAAGAAAATGAAAWGCATCATAAACGCTGGTAGGTTAAGTGTATGAATACTATTATCTGTCAAAAAAAGAGTTTGAGAAACTGTTAACAGGTATAATAAATCTCTCTTCAAATGCATCAAGAACAGGAACCATGCCAGAGAGTTTGTAGGGTCAAATAGATGACACAGGTATCAAAGGATGACTTAGGTAAGACAAAGCTGTTGCAGAACAAGTAAATAAATTTTTTTCAAAGTASAAGAAAACCAGGGAGATTCCCATCTTGGAGTTTTTCTTTGTAACAAGCTCATTAGATGACTGTCTCCAATTTAAAATTTTGGAGCTGTAAATTAACACAGTCCTAGAAACAGATGGCATTGACTTAAGAGTTTTGGAAGTGTTCAGGGGTGAAACATCTCGATGATTAACATTGGTATGTAACCACTTGCTTTGCACTGCTTTGATAGCTGGTGAATGTGACACCAGACTTTAAAATTCCAGCATTCCAGCTGAAGTCCCAGGGAGGCAGGGGCATATAAGAAAAATGTCCATAGTAGAAAAACTGGTAGAAATGTTATGAAGAAACATTGAAAGCATGAACACAGACAAATACAATATGTTTGCAAAGAGTTAATACTAACTTGTGCAAAGGGAAGTCCTACGTCAGTATCCTATATGTTCTTTGAAGTGATTTGCCAAAACATGTTAGCTATGAGAGACCTTTTGATACAAACTACCCAGATTTCTAAAAGGCTTTTGGCAAGATTCCTTCACCAAGGTCTTTGAAGTGCACTAGATAAACAGTCTAGATGTACAAGGGAAAGCATAGATWAAAAGTGAGCTGAAAGGTAGTAATCACACTGGGGAGGTAGAGAATGATGATGTTTCCTGCTGGAGCAGGAACGGTGACGGAATTCTGTGAGGAGTCTGTGCTAGGATCTGGGATATCCGTGTTCCATGGTACTCATGAACATCCTTAATAATATAATGACCACAAGTGGGAACAGGATATTCTGCTGCATGAAATTCTGACCTAACCTAGTACTGATACTTCTGTGTTAAGGTAGACTCTTCTCCACTGCCTGTCTAGGAGTTTTAGCTGCTGACACGTAATTAGATGTCTAAAAGACTGATGTTATGAACTTCCACTACGCCTATCAATAGAAGCTTTTGAATGTTGGGTTATTTAAAGGTGAACAGTGGGCATTCATGTGTCTTAAAAAGGCTTCTTGAACCTCTGTGTAAATGTTTTCTTAGAATGAGCMGTGCAACTATCCCTTCATCTGTGGATCACAAACAGCTATATCTAAAGAGATACTCTCTCTACAGGTTCCTGATGGTGTAGTCCATATCACACCATTTTGTCAGCAGTCAGGTGGAGTAATTTTGGGTTGCTCTAAAGGATGAACACAGATTCATAGTTTCATGAAGGATTTTATGAAGCTCTGAGCTGTGTCCCTTTAATACTGAAGWCTGGCTTATGAGGATGTGCTACCAATTGCAGTGCTTTCCACTGGGCACTTTGGTAGCTAAACTTCCGGTTTTGTGCCAAGGAATCAGTTTGGCTCATTTCAAATGTCTGCAGTGTCAGTTTTTCTTGCTCTTTGCTTGATTCAGTGTTTTGTTCTACTCTTAATCTTTTCTAGTGGAATATTTGGTGTGCAGATCCYTCCATCATGTTGCAAAAAATACTCTACTAGGCCATGACATTATTTCTTGTTACTTTAGATAGAAAGCTATGGAACAAATGTTTTTGAGATTACAAACATTGCACAATACCCCAAGAAGAGGTGGGTAAGCAGAAGTGCCCTAGCAGATCCAAGAAAAGGGCAGCAAAGACTGAAATCATTGTACTGTTCAGCTTGCAATACCCTGGCCTTCCGTGAGTGCTTCTTATTTCTTCAGTACATTCTGCTCCAGAGGTGAGGTTAATTTTGTATATGCTGTTTTATCTTCATCAACTTTTCATGAATGCATTAACAAAATAGAGTTTTGGTGCTTTTTAGTGACATTACTGATCCTCACAGTACTTTGATGACAGGTTTGTTATAATGCTAGATTTTCAAACTGAGATGAATTGAAATGTGAAGCACATATACAGAATATACAAGGGAGGATACTGTAACAAGTTTGGGTTTTTTTTTGACATTGCATTAGTAGATATCAGTGTGGAAAATCATGAAGATGAATAATATTAAGAATTTCAAATTGAGCTGTGAAAGAGCTGAAGACTGTCGTCTATTTTAACACAACAACAAAGGTATCAGTGGAACTGAAACTGTAAGCTCCAATGTTTGTGGATTTTGTTTGTGTGTAGATATTAAATCACACACAATTACATAACAGTAGCAGTTATTTACAAAATTGTAGCCACATTCAGAACAGATGTTGCATTTGAAGTAAATTGTTTAACAGAACAAACTGTCCCTGCAGAGACACAAGTATTAATATTGCAATGATGTTCTTGCTGGATAAGCTATTGCATATAGATGACACACAACYACTGCAATGGATACACACTGGCTTTCTGTCAGTAACACGGGGCATGAAGAAAATGAATAGCAGTCATAACTTTTCCTACAGAAGCTTTATTTAAAAAAACAAACAACCCAGTCTATAACTTGATAAAACTGCCAGGTATTTGCAGTGGAATATAATTAGTGGACTCCTTCAAACTCTAGGTTCAGTTCACATTTCTGCCAYGGACTGTTTCACAAGACTATTGCTGACTTTTAAAAATTTCCTCATGCTAATCCACTTTGAGGATCACTGAAACAAAATGGAGTTTTGAACATCTCGCTGTTGGATGTTTAAATCAGTGCTGTCCACTTTTGAGCATCTCAGCTAGAGTGTTTGTGCATGGCTTCTTTTAGTTTTAGCTAAAAAAAAATTAGTTTTACCTTCCTCTACTCCAGATCTCTGTCTGTCTATCCATTTGTCTGTCTCCCTCTTCCCTCCTATGTGGTTCAGGAGGTCTTAAAATGACCTGCAGAAGTCTTAAGTCCTCTTGAAGTTTGCTCCTTCTTCTACTGAGCTAGTGTAAAACTGGTTATCTAATACCCATGAGGATCTAGCTGAACCCTGCAGGCCTAGGGACAGTCATTACAGGGTTGTGTGTCACCAAGACTCTTCAGCGGCACTGCAAGACTCTTGCATGGGTCTTTAAAAGTAATGACAACAGTCAAGGAGTAGTTATTTTGATTCTTTTCTCAAGTGATTCTTTTCTCAGCTACCTGCTGCTGTACAAATGACTGACACTGATCTTTGACGCATTCATTTCACTGCTAGAGGAACAGTAACTCATCTGTGAGGGAAATAAATATTATGAAACTTAAGTAATGGAGAGGGTATCTTCTGATTCACCTTAAAATCCTTAGCAGGTTTGATAGGAAGAATTTAAATTACTTTGAGGCATGATGTTACAATGACTCACTAAACAGCAGCCTCAGGAAATCATGGGGAAGAGTGATTTGGTACTGACATCATTATGGGAACTGCTTGGCAGAGAGGGCTGTTTGTGCCAATGGTAAAAGTGCATATCTGAAGAAAGGAGGGAAGCAACATGACATGAAAAGAAAGACAAAAAAAATTATCAGTCCTCTAAAACAATTTTCACCAGCTGAAAAATATTTGCAGTATTGTTGGAATTTATTTCACATCCTGCCTTTTTGCTATGACATTTCTATTTCTTTCRCCTGGGATTTCAAATGTAGGTTTTTTTTTCCCTGTATGTAGTCAGACTGATGTGTGACCACATGTATGGAAGAGATGGAAAGATTATCTTAACTGTCATCCTGATAAAGAGCTTAGCTGCTTAATTGGAAAAAGGTTATGCAACATACTGTGTCATATCTTTGACTCTCATTGGTGAGATCAGAGGATATTTCCTCTGTTTACATCTCAGATTGGTCTCATCTCCCTTTGTAACAATTCTGAATACACATTTACAAACTTATTTACTTCTTTGTGGTTATGTTATTGTTAAATAATCAAACCTATCTAAATAATTTTTTTATTTTAGGCAAAAGTTTTCAAACCAGATGGTATCAGATGAGGCATTAAAACGTAGTGGACTCATCTGCAGGTGTCTCTGCACTCTTTAATGTGGAGAGGTCTGAGTAGATCTAGCAAAGATAATTTAAAACGTCATTGCTCCTAGTTTTTTTTTCAAGYGCTCTTCACCACCTTTGCAGTGGTGTCAGATAAAGTGTGGAGCTGTTTTGAGCTTCTGGCGTACTGTAATTGCACAACCTAYCTAGATCTACAGCTTAAGTGAATGTACTGCAAACTGGAGTGGTTAAAATATGAGCAAAAATCCTGACTGTTCTACTCTTCCTGTGGGAACAGCAGCCAAATCACCTTGGCCTAGTGTACTGTATCAGAGCAGTTAAGTGCAGAGATTTATTTAGCATGACTCTCTTCTATTGCCAGTTCCTCTCTATCCACCCAAGTAATTTAAATATAGAAAATGAAGTGGTTGAGAGAACATTTGGAAGAATATTTCCCTATTTACACTGCTATAACTGCAACAGAGCTGTCTCCATTGGGTGTGGCTGGTGGAGGAGKCCAGCCTGCAAATGCGTGCTATTGTTCATGGTGATTCCAGCAGCCTGAGGTGCCTGTGGTGCCTCCAGAGCGTGCAACACCAGACCAGCAGGTCCCCAGGGATACTGCTCCATCTGAATGTGCATCCCTGGGCTTGTGGTGTGGCCTGAGATGCTGCTTCTCTGCCTGCCTAGAGACTAAGGACTTCATGTAACTGGCATGAGACATCTGTGTTCTGACATAATAAACGAATTCAAACTTGAGTGGGATAGTGAGGTCAGGGAAGGTATTTTTCACTTGCCATGTTGAGTGTGGGAGTGTTACTCATGTCAATATGGCTCTGTTTGAGCTGCTGCATGTGCTGCTGAGATCACTGTTCAGAAAATTATGACAAGAAGCATCTATTGGCCAGTTAATAAGTTCCTGCCCTGTATGGCTTCTGCCTCTAGAAAGCACTAAGAAGAGAAAGTGTACAAGGAACACCATATGATAGATAGTAATAACATCTCATGATTGATATTAAAATAATGCAGTGGGAGAAAAGGCTACATAGCTTGTCCTTTATGTATTCCTCTTTGTTTGATTTGCATTAATTGAGATGTTTCATATGGTAATAAAGCTCTGTGTGACTTAAGAAAACAAAAAGCAATGTATAGACTTGCATCTTTCYGGGTCTCTGTACATTGCTCCTTGATGATGATGCTAGAGTATTTCCCAAACAGCTAGCTGAGCTGTACCTGGTTTCTATTTCTGAGAAAATAGGTTGGTGAAACATTTACTAATATAAAAGATATTACAAAATATATTATAAAAGATTATGCCCTGATCAAATGTGATTGAGGCATAGGAAAGGGTGGCCTGGGTTCTTTCCTTCTAACCATAAAGAACTTCCAGAAGAAGATACCAGGTCCTATTTGTTGAGAGAGAGCCCCAGGATGTAGTTTCAGCTATAGCTKGGGGTTACACTGAGGCAGTTGTTGCAGCCCTCTCATCTGTGTTAGGAAACCAGTATAGCACCAGAGCAGACGAGGTCAAATATGTATATCAGCTAGATCCACCCCTTTCAAATTCCTCATTCTTTTGTCTGTGAACTTGAGTGAAGGTGCCTCTGGAAATACTTGTTTCTTGCTCTCTGGCTAAGTTCCTCATCAAGTAAATAGTGATGTCCTGGAAGAGAAGGAAAGTGAAATTTTCATGTGCCTTTGCCAGCTCTTGATAATTTAACACAGCTGAATCCATTGTGCCCTCACACAAAGAAGTTCTGAATCTAAACAGCTATGCTAGGAGTCTTTTTTTCAGCAACCAGAGCATTGCCACAGATTTAATGACTTTCAAGTTTTAATAAAACATGTGAATAAATAACAATTACATCCAATGCAAATGACTCAATCAAAGAGCAAAATTTTCTCTGCTAGTATTTCATCAGATTTCTAATGAGAGCTGAGTGTCTAAATGATGATTTTCTGTAACACCTTCCTGAAGAAGGCAAAGAACTGAATTTCAGATGCAGTGATTAACCACAGCAGGGTACACGAAAAAACTGTACCCTGCCAAACAGTGATGCAAGATTTCCATGAATTTACAGCTTGTATGACAGTCAGAACATGATTGTAGGAAATCTGATAGCTGAAATCTGAGAAGGGGAATACAAAGATGGGTTTGTTATTGTAAACCTATCTAATGGCTATCTGTCTGCTYTCCCTTCTCCTGTGCCCTTCTGTGAGTGCACACACACAAGACATATGACAGTRTGATCAAACGTGTTTAGTAGTTTGTGGATTGCCTTGCCATGCTGTGCTGGTCACCGCATTCCTGTCCTGTTACMTTACAAGCTTACTGAAAGCCCTTCCAGCCCTGTTAGCTAACGAGTGAAATGRCTAACATGTATCTGGCTCATCTGTGCTCTGTGAGTTCAGTGTGCCCAGCCTGGGCAAAGCCTTCTCAGATGTCTAAGTTGGACATGGCAGGAACTCTCCTCGGAGCCAAAGTGTTCCAAGGAGCAGCAATTGTTGAAGGTCACATTTTCTTTGCAGCATGGAGTTTGTTTGATGCTGTGTGGTGGGGCTGAACCCTTAATTAGCTGAACCCTTCAAGGTCCCTGCTGCACYGTACCTTCTCTTGGGGTTACATGACATCACCACCCTAATTTAGTCAATACTATTGCTGAGGACAAAGTCACAAACTATTTTTATGTCTGTAGCACRGCAGTGTTCAGGCCAGTTTCAGGGAATCCAGGTCCTTAATGCTAAAACACTGACAGTAGTAACAGGGTTTCTCTGGAACGACTCAGTAATATGCTGGCAGTTATAATTTTCAGTGAGAGACATTCACCCATCTCTACACTATGACATGTGGTTCATAGACTCTCTTTCTTTTGTAGAACGGCTAAATATGTTTCCATGTCACACCACAGACACATACTTGGGGAGTGGAAAAGAGATGGCTTTTAAACTCTCTCTTTTTCTAGCCAATTTGAGCAATTATGTCATGGGCCTTTGCTATGCTGACATAAAGCGTTCTTTTTCATTTCATTCCTTGATACCTTAATGCAATAAAAGACATGTTACCCTTTCATCTGGCCTGTTACTGTACAGAGAGCAGGGATGTATTATCTTGCTAGYTGGCAGGTTTCCTGATCCACTCTCAGGAGATCTTTGTTCATCTTCAAAGTTTAACGGTAAGTGTTCATAACACGACAATTTSATGGATTTGAGCTTTACTCTGAGTTGTGTAACAGGTAGAATGAAAGTTCAGGGCTTATTTAGAGGTTTGGCTAGGAAAGAGATTCATTAGAAAAGCTTGTTTACATAATTGAGGGTTCCAGGACTAACTTCCCTGTAAATACAGTGTGATCAGAGAGCTCTCCAGCTCAGGAATGGCTCCTTTCCAATCCTACTCCGCAATGTGGAGTGCCAGTACTCTGTCCTTCAGCTCTGGCTTAATGCACTCGGGGCATCAGAGGTCAAAAAAAGAAAAGGCCAGTTGTGAGAGAGCTGGATTTTGGCGGGTGGACATGGGAGGCTGGGATTTCATTCCCTCCACRCAGTTATCCTGTGCTATCTGACATGCTAATGAGCCTTGTCTGGGGGCCTCCCAGTTGCTTCCAGAAGGGCACAGAGGTCCTGCACCATCTGTCAGCCTATTCAGACTCCTCAGAGAGCCCCCAAAGCCTAAAAAATTATTAGATAACTATGTTTCTGTAACAAGACCCACCCAGAGTGTGTGTGGTGCCTTCTGGAGCTTGAAAGTCTAACATATCTGTGTTTACACAGAGCCACAAAAWATTAGCATCTTACTCTATGTGCACATGAACTTAGATAATGTCTGTACTGTATTTGTTGTGCATGAATGCAACCTTGCTGCACATGCATGTGCTCACAGGCCCTCTGAGGATAGCACATCATGAATGCTTCTTGCAGGTGCAGTAGTAATTTTTGACACTTAAAATCAATTTGYAATGATAAAATACATCCAAAACCAACAAAATTCTTCCAGTATATAACACTTCTCATGAAATACTTAGCGGTAAAATACKTCCAAATACAAATGAATGCAGCATTTTACCTCCATGGCTGGGAAAATTTTGACCTTTGAAATCTAGCTATGCAAAACATTGTTAAGCTAAAATAGATTGTAATAAAAAAATCTTTAGGGTACCTTGTCCAGTGATCATTATCCAGGCACTGTGCATGAATAATGAATGATTAGCTGTAAAGCAGAGCTGAGGAACCTTCTCTGTGGGATCTSATAGGTGATTTTATTCTACAGTCTGCATCACTCCTCACCAATGCATTTCTTCTTACCTTTTAATTCTGACAAAAGGTGACAATGAGAAAACTTCATAAATGTAGCCTGATGCACACAATTATTTTCCTCCCAGTGCATGACATATCTGACTGGCAGTAAATCCCACCTTCCTTTAGACTGCATCTTAACAGAGCCCAATGCCAGAGTGAGAATGCAGTAGTTATGCTGTGCTGGTGATGGGGCTGGTGTGTGCTTACAGGAGAAGCATAAAACCTGCAGATTGCAAAATTAAGTGTGAAACCATTTAAGATTAAGATTAAGTTAACTGCTAAATGTACATTAGCAGTGTAGTCTCAACAACAACAAAAAAGCCTTGTTGCCACACCTTAGAGGTCCTGTGTTCCTCAGTAAATACAGTGGATAATGCTTTAATTACATGTCCTAGCCAGAGTGCATGCAGCATGGTTTGCTGCATTTGATGGCAACCTCTAYCTTCCTGCAGTTCTTTCTGTCACTCTGTCACAAGCAAATATCTGCTCCCTCCACTTCTGAAGGCATACACATATCGAAAGAGCTGCAAAATAGTCTTACTTTAGTTCAGATTTGCTGTCTAGTGGCTAGAAATAGGATCGTTGATATCAGCTTATGATTTAGAGACTCCTGAAGAAAATGGCCATCCTGCCCTACAGAACTTGGTGCTGATTATAAATATGAAAAGCATTTTGTTCAAAAGTACATAGTTTTTTATAAGGAAGAGTGTTCAGATCCATTACACTTAAGAAGAAGGTGACAAAGTGTAGGCTACCAGTTGACAGGGAAAATGAATACTTTGGTCTATTGCATCAAATTAAAAAATTTACTAGAGTTAGCTGATGTCATGTGTCATGCCTTTTTATTTCCCCTTTTTTTAAGATGGGTGAGTAGATTGATTCAGCTGATTCAACCTGCTGAACTTTTTGTTTTGCTTATGAGAAGGCTGGGGCCCAAACTTTGCTGAAGAAGATCTGCAGACCCATCTTCAAGCATACCTTCTCCCTCTTATCTTTTGACAAAAACTATGTGTTAACAGCAGAAAAGAGTCCTGTATAAAGCTTGGGTGTCGAATTATAATTTGTAGTAGTGTGCTTGGCTTTCTAAGGGATCAAAATCTTTAATTTCAGTGAAGAACATGAAGTCTGAAGTGACTAGCCTTAGAAAATGAAGCCATTTGTTCCACTTTGAAATGCTAAATGTTAATATTCTTCCATGCTAATGGCATTTCTTCTTCAGCCACCTGTCAGGAAAGCCAGGAATATGCATAGCATTTTCATTTGGGGCAACCGCTATCAATGGGCCCCATTGTTCCAAAATGGATGATTTCTGCTTTATCAGCTACCCTGCAAATTAATGCTGAGCAGTGTTGCAGAGGTACATCTAGGAAATTATTTCCTTGGCAAACACCCAATTAAATTAAAATTAACATTTTAGTAGTTGTTTTCTTCTTTTCTAAACTGTCTTGGGTTTTGACCTAGCATTTTGCATTTACTTTTAGAACAAGTGAAAATGGGGCACTCAGACAAAGGTATTTAGCTAATCACCATGAAATTTTAACTCAGGATAACATTACACATGATTGATGTAAAAATGACACCTTAAATGATTTTTTTTTTAAAGACAAGTGTTGTTATCAAAGTAAAGAACATTTCCAAAGAGGTTCCAGCTCTTTTGTCCCTAAGAAAAAAATCTTTTCACTCTCAGGGGCATTCCAGCTTTGCTGAACAGAGGGGTGTCTGCACCTACTCAGTGCCAGAGAAATGATGAGAGTGCCTCAGCCATTTGCAGGAACCATTATAAAGATCATCTCTTTAGTAAAGAAGGGAAGAAATTCTGACTGCAGGAGGGGCAAAAAGAAGAAGAGGGGCAAAAAGAAGAAGAAAAGCCCAGGCTTCACTACTGTAGGATCTGAGTTAACATATCCATTTCCACTGGCAGAGCCTGACTTGACTTGTTGCCTTGACATGGGGAGCACCTTTGGCCCCATGGTTCTACAAAGCTTAAACCATTTTCAGTCCCTAAATGAAATGTTGAGGGAAATATTARTTTTCTTCCTCATAGCATAGTAGCAAATAAGTTGATATAATTGGTTCAACAATTATATAGGTGCATGCAGAAATACATATTTTCTGTATCATCATCTTTTATTCATTTTGAACAACTAAAAGAAGCAGGTGACAAGTACTCTTTAAATGCTGGTTGGAAAGGAAGATATTCATACTTTTGGTGCCTGCTGGCTAGGGGAGCACAAGAGGATGTGTGGGACCTGGTGCTTTGGTTTGTTTTTGGTGTAGAAGGTGTGCTGCTGYTAGGAGGGGAAGGAAGTGCTGGGAGTCAGAAGGCAACATGCAATAAGCACATTCCTCCCATTGGCATTTTGCTTCTAGATTATAACATATATAAAACATCCCAGAAAAGTAGCAGGTTTTTTTWATCATTTGCATAAGCCCTCAAATTTGGGACTCCCAGAGAAAGAGGTGGCAGGGACACATGTCTAGATGGCTGCCATGACCGCTATGTTTACCTAGTTTGGATTTCAGCAGAGAGAAGCAGTTCTTCTTGCGTGCCACAAACATTGAATCCCATGTGCCAGGGCATCATTCAGGGCGTGAGCAAGAGGGAATTTGGCTCACTCAGCCTTGCATGGAGCAGGAGCTGTGGCAGGAGGGGCACTCTGTCTGCAGCATCCAGCATATATTCCCCCTGTAAAATCCAGGACCTGTCCAGGAGCCAACAGGATCTTCTCCTTGGGCCTTGGGATTTGCAGGGTGCACTGGGGCTCTGCTCCCACTTCCCCTGTGCTCCATGTGATAGGACTGAGGGGACATGATGCTCCCTTCTAGTGCTGCTGTGTCTAAATTAGCCTCACTGGTGACTTCTGAGGGGACTTGCTATCTTGTGAACAGCACATGGCTGGCTCATGCTGGCATTCGATTTGGAAACTTACTGCTACTTATTAATTTGCAAAATAAGTCACATCCTGGTGTATGATGACACAACATTTTATATGTCCACATTTTATAAGATCCAAAACATACAGATTTTTCATTAGGACACCTGTTACACTAGATGAAGAACAACTTTTGTTTCAAAGAGTTACSTATATTTCACCTGCCATTCCAAGCTTGTTTAGTGCCTTTTCCTRGAATAAAATCACAAGTGCCTTGTGATATGCTTAAAAAAACACCCTGAAACATAAAAATAACAGCTCCTGGGGGACACATGGAAACATCCTGCATTCAGCTCTCCCCTCAGTTTTCCTTTAAGGTGTCTTTACTCTTCATAAGATTTCTCTGTAATGAATTATCAGGGCTAGATTCTTCATATCTTGGAGATGCCTAAATGAGGACCTGACTTTAATAATTTTGATGAGGATGGAAATGCATTTATTCCTTCTGATCTACTTGGTCTTGTCTGTCAAAGTTACAGCAAATATTTCTGAAAGGATTTTACTAGGTTTCACCTGCAACAAGTGATACCTCAGCTCAGACCATTCTTGTTTGCAAGAAGGGAGTGGCTCACGTCAGACAGAAATGTGGATATGAGTAAGGCAGATTCAGAGCTTTGCCAAGCCAGGACAAGAGCAGTGATGAGTGCCACATGCCAGCCTCATGCGCTGTTGCACCATCTGAGGTGCTGCCAGCTGCCTCCCTAATGGCATGATGGGAGCAGCAATAGTTTGTTGGCCGTCACTCAACCAGACTGCGCTTTTATCGCAAACCAGGCCATAAGGTCAGAAATGACTTTAAAAATCCCTTTTGCAGTGGTGTCAGTGGTCATCCTGTTTAGTGGTGCCACATCACAGGGAATACAAACCCAGTGGGCTCACAACACTCTCCTTCTGCCCTGAATGAAGAGAAATCTCTTGCTTTGCTAGCTGTGTGGTTCCCCCAGGAAATGACAAGAAAATGTCATTTGCACAGTCACGTTCTGCATATGGAGTGCAGGCACCATCTCTGTTTGTGTGAGCCTGTTCTGCCGCACRCCGTTTCCTCTGAGGAGGAGGCAGCACGACCAGCGAGCCAGCTTTGGAACTAGTGTGTATAGGTTAACAGTTCTGCAGGGCTTCTGTAAACATGGGCTTTTGGGCACATTGCCATTCCTGCTTGGCCTCTCCGGCAAAGCTGCCTGACTTCCCGCAGGACGCAGAGGGTCAGATTGCGGCGGGTGCTTGTGCAACTCGAGGAAAGCACCTGAATTAGACACACAGGCTGTCGTAACTGCTTTGAAAACTGCTGACGTCTTCCTGCAGACTCCTCACACACAGCTTTTTTCTCTAATAGGCAGTGATGTTAAGTAAAGAAAACAAGTGGTTACAGACCAGCCCAAGAGACCAACTCCAGAYGAGCCAGGAGTTTTTCCTACTGAAGTTCCCAGTCCTAGTGCTTGCCCTGTTTTCCTTGGGARCACTCAGATCCTTAGATCTGACCAGCACAAGGAAAAATTGTTAATGTTATCATAATTTTCTTTTGGCCTTGACCTTTTCAGCCTAAAAACCAACCAAACACACAAAAAATAAACAATCAAAAAAACCCAAAACCCCATGCTAGAAAAAGAGGCAGTAGAAATATTTAGACTCCAAAGGTAAAATTTTCCTTGCATGCTGGTGAAAGGGAGCTCTCTCCGGGGATATAGAGCCAGAAAATGTTCAGAGGATGTCATCAAAGAGAGTGGCTTGGGGAAACTCACCTGCCTCGTTTGATGTTGCTTGTCAAACACGCCGTGGCCCCGTTTGAAGTGTCAGGAAATAGGGACAACAGTGATGTGACTGGCAGGGACTGCAACCTGATGCCTGCAGACATGCAGGTACAGGGACCAGCAGCTGCCTGCTGTACCCTACCGCGGCTTCCCGTGTGGTCAGAAATTGCCTACAAAAGGCTGCTCTGGAATTCACGGCTGGAAGGGGGAATCCTGGAGAGGTGCTATTTCTGAGTCAAAGCACCAGGGGGTGCTGAAAAAAAAAATTCTGTGTAGGGCTGAGAGAAAGAAWGGGTGTAGGGGAAATCTCTGATCTGATAATCCGCTGCCTCTGACTGCGTGCGCGTTTAGGGAAAGCAAAACAGCAAACCAACCCGTCTCCCTGATATCTGCAAGGATTTCTGCCAAACAGGTGTTTGAAAAGGCCCCTCTAATGTAAATGTGCCAAAGCTACTAGCTGACATCTGCTGCAGTAAACGAGGGTTGTATTCAAAGTGTGGGCATGCACTAATCCGAAATAAAATATTTGGAAGTTTGGAGCCTACACACTTGTGATTGGTTTCACTCTAAGTCATGAAGCTTAGGGTACAGGATTTCTTTTCCTTATCCCGTGCCTAAAATCATGCCTAAACGAAATCTGAAGGCCCTCAGTCTACACATGTGCATTCATTTTTATTTTGCTTGAGAGGAACTTAAATGAGATGATATAAAGTGGCATATGTTGCTGCCTGCTTTACACTAAGAACTTCAGATAATTTATGGTCACACAAATATTTCTTAATAAATCCTTACAAAGGGAAGCAATGGTATTTTAAGCTTTTAGATAAAAACCTGTGAGACCTACTTATTTTCCTTTTTAGTTTTTAATGTTCATGTGTATTTGCTTAACTGATGTAGAAGGTGTCTTTTCCATTTCTCATTTGTTTTTCTTTTCTTGCTTTAGTTTTCTTTTGAATAAGGATTTCCTTGTTCCTGAAATTATGTACTATTTGCAAAACATTCTAAAACAAGATTTCTAAAACAACTCCTGAGAAGAAGAGCCAATCTATAGGGTTATGAAGGGCAAATTTAGCAGGAGGAGACAAAGATATGCTTACTCACACTCATGATGTCCAACATCAGACTAGGAGTCAGATTTTTGAAAGTGTTCAAAAATCCAATCCTAAAGTTTGGGAAGAGCAGCTTTAACRAAATTCTTGATCATCTATGACATGACTAATCTTTGTACTTGAAAGTTCTTGGAATTATTGCTGCCAAATAATATTAAATCGAAAAAGATTTCTAGATCTGATTTATTTTGTAAAGACGAAAAATAAATGATGGCTTAGCACTTAAAAATTTCAGATCAAGCTGCTAAGTGACTATTTATGCTGTAAATGAAAATAATTTTGAGTGTGTGCTTGCATTGCTTACTATTGCTTCTTTGGCTAGGAGTAGTATTAACATGTTTCTCATTATTAAACGAGAGAGTTGGCCCCACAATTAATGCACTTCCACTGCCTGAGACCTCTGTGGCCACTTGCTGTAAGCCAATGTATGAGTTCAGGAATTATTACAGGACTCAGGGTATTAGCCTTAGGCTAAGAAGCCTGTCAGAGCATGATTAARTGTTCCTTTAATTTTCTGTCTTTTAACAAAAGGCGTATTTCTGGGCAATCCATCTGTAAGAGCAGGACTTGTGCCTTTGACATGTGTGAAATCTGCAGCTGTCAAAATCTTTCTTTCTTGTGGATTTCCAACTCGGGGAAAAGAATAATGCTGGATTTTCTGTCAAAAGGTTGGGTATTTTGTTGTGMAGTGCAAGTCTGAGTAGTACTCTATTAGCTTACAGCATTAAAAAAAAAATCTATGTATGCATTCTCTTTTGCCTGCAAGATATCTGTGTCCTGTGGCACTGATTTCATGGTGATTCCCTTGCCCTGATGGCAAGTGATCACAGAGRCCCACAGAAGCACCTTCGATATGTGCCTCTCAATCAACACTCCCCGTGCTGGTTACTGGCTTATCAAGCTGGAAGTTTGGGAATGTCTGCCCTGCTTCCTCTGGTGCCCCACATCTGGAGCCCCAGAGAGATGGGGAGAGYACAGAGCTCACCAACATCACTCCTACCATGCCCAGTTGCAAGCTGAGTTTTTGGCATGGAGATGTAATCCCGTGTCTCTGCATACACAGTTGTGCTGTCCCTGCATGTGATGATCACAGGCATGTGGTGAACGGCAGCCCTGTGTAGTAAACTGCACGGAGTGCTACTTAATGCTTATTTGAACTGGGACCGTGCCAGAGTAAAAGCAAATTTTCCTCTCTGCAGTGAGACAGATGATTTCAGAATTATACAATTAGTTTTACTTTGATGTGGAATGCTGATTTAAAGAAAGCAAACAGTTTTAAGCACTTATAATGTAAATATACTATTTTCAGGCATAAAACCCCCTGCATCATAAAGCATCATTGACAGACCACTGACTTCACTTTGTGATCAGATGGTGGTTGTCCAAAGGTTTTCTGTTCACTAAGCACTGTGGTCTGCAGCCAAACAGCTTCATTTCTAGTATTGGAATGATTGAAGGAGCTTGCTGACTTTAACCAGAGCTCAGATGAAAACCCTCTGTGCCACATATTGACAGGCACATTGCTGGTGCTCCGTGAGTAGGAGGCTTGAAGGAATGGGGTGGCAGTGGGACAGGGTGGCAGCATGCCCTTCAGAGGGGAGTCTGCTGGCAGATTGTCCAGACCAGCTGGAGAGCACTCTCTGTACTCGTCCTGGCATTYGGTTTCAGGAGCTTAGAGAATAAACAAGCTCAAATAAAAATTTATTTCTGCAACCTGCAGGGATGTTTCATTCTCTAAATATGTTTTTGTTTTGTGTTTTGTTTTGTTTTTGTTTCTTTTCCTGAGTGGAAAAGCATTCTCCATGGCTATGTGCTGTGGAAAGGGAAGGAGGCAGATTACCCCCYCATTGGCACTGCATCATAGGTGCGTGCATGGAAAACTGTTATGTCTATTTCTAGACAGTTCGAAATGTTTGTACTTGAAAAGCAGAAAAAAACAGTGTTGTATTTCTGCACTGTGCAATCAGTATAAAATTATCAGATAGAATTACAGAATAGTTTGGGTCGAAAGACACTTTAATGATCATCTAGTGCCAAACCCACTGCTGTGGGACGGGACACCTTCCACTCAGAGCCTGTTTTTGCTTGGCCTGGTTTTTGGGGGGTGGCGGAGGGTGTGTGTGTGGGGGAGTGCAGAAAGATGGCTCCTGTGAGAAGCTTCTGGAAGCGTCCACCATGTCCTGCAGAACCAATCTCTGATGGCTTTGAAGACGATGCACATGCCGCTGACCAAGTCTGGGCCRGTTGGAGATGGTGGTTAGGCCTCTGTGATGACAACAAGAAAATCAAACAAAAAAAATGAACAAGAAATCAAGAAATTTCTTTAACAAGAAATCAAAACAAAAGTTTGTCTTTAGCCAGAGGAGGAGGAGGAGGAGGAGGAGGAAGTGAGTACATGTGAGGGAAACAATATGGAGACACCAAGGTCAGTGGAGAAGGAGAGGGAGGACCTGCTCCAGGAGCGGGGCCAGGATTCCTCTGCAGGCCATGGTGAACTCTATGGTGGAGCAGCTAAGCCCCTGCAGCCCATGGGGACCACGGGGGATGCAGAGATCCACCCACAGCCCATGGGGGATGCAGAGATCCATCCACAGCCCACGGAGGATGCAGAGATCCACCCACAGCCCATGGGGGATGCAGAGATCCCCCCACAGCCCATGGGGGATGCAGAGATCC
>NW_026623247.1:2604418-2612894 GCF_030028575.1 Malurus melanocephalus
CAGCTTTTGGAGGACTGTCTGCCCATGAGGGGACTCACATTGCAGCAGTTTTGGGATGACTGCTGCCTGTGAGATTTGGACCACATTGGAGAAGTTCACAGAGAACTGTCTYCCATGGGAGGGACCCCACGGTGCAGCAGGGGAAGGACTCTCCCTGAGCAGCAGAGGAAGATCTCGGTGATGAACTGACCAAACCCCCCCTGCCCTGTTCCTTGAGTTGTCAGTGGGAAGAAGGGAGAGGTTGGGGGAAAGAATGGTGTCTTAAGGGCTTCTTTTTACTTCTCATTATCTTCCTCTGACCCTTTTATAATAAATTCGCTTTGCAACTCCAAGTTGAGACTATTTTGCCCTTGGACTGTTTCCTCCCAGTWCTTTGCCTCAACCCATGGCCCTTTGCTCTTTTTTTTTCTCTCCTCTGCCCAGCTGTGGCAGTGAGTGGATAGCTGTTGTAGGTTCCTGGCATCTGGCCAGGGTCAAACCATGACAGAGCCCCATCCAACCTGGCCCTGAAGACCTCCATGGTGGGACATCTACAACTTCTCTGTGTGTGCCTGTGCCAGTRCCTCACCAACACCACAGTAAAGTTTCTTCTGAAAATTGTATCTCATCTAATCTAACCTAATCTAAAATCACCCTCTTTCACCATAATGGGTTTTGTTGAATGTAATCTCGGAAACCAATTATTTGTAATAAACAAACAGCAAAATTACGGAAGTTCCAACAAGCTTCAAATGTAGAACTAAACTGACACGGTCAAAAAGTAACAGCTCTCTAAACTGACGTGAATTGAAATTAATTGTGATTGTTGTATTAGGAGAAGAAAAAGCATCAATTTTTATGYGTCAAATCTTGAAGAATGTGTAGTCAGTGTAAGTACAGCAGCGCATGTGTAGTGCTACCACTGTCAAAGACAAAGGTGACACTGCTCCTGATTTGAAGCGATGTTTTTCAGGATTGTTGCAAAGGAATCAATTTATCTAGCGACAAAATGCAGTACTTCCTAGAACAAAAGGTGGTCACTCTGACCACTCAAGGGCACATGGTGTAGGTGCCTCAGGAAATCAGCCCTTGTGGGCCCTTGGCAGCTGTGCCACACTTTGTTTACCTCATTGCTTCCAGGTGCAATGTCAGCATCTGAACAGACAGAAATCTCTCTAGAGTCAGGGTCTAGACCATGAAATGAAGAAGTTTTCTGCACGCAGTTGACTCTGCAGGGAAAACACAAGTCAGATGACAGGATAGTTTCCAAGCTGGCATCTGGCCATGTTGCTGGAGTTAATAAACTTATTTTGGCTAGAGAAGAAAAAAGCACTACGGGAACCTTTAAAGGAAGTATTCATTCATTAATTGCCTAAATTCCCCTGCTGCTGCACGATGCCAGATGGTAGTGCTGCGGACGAGCCTGCCACGTGTTACCCGTATGCCACGGCCAGCCTGGCTGGTGCCGTCCAGAGAGAATCTGCCCCTCTGCTCCATTTCTGAGGCAGCCTGAAAGCTGTTGAATGCTTCAGCTCATCAGCAGAGTTTCTGAGGTACAGATAGGCATTTTCCAGTCAGTTTCTAGGGATGCTGGACCACCTGCTTCCTGGGAACAGAAAGCTTCTGTACCTGGCACTTTTGGAGATCTAATTTCCTATCTTTGTGAGGGGACACGGACAAAACATTCCTTTAATATTCAGATAAAAGGGACATCTATTTAGGCAAATGAAAATCTTGCAGGGCCTTGCTATTTTGCTCAGCCTGCCTATTTTTCTATAGTCTAAAGAGGAATGGCTACAAACCAAATCTTTTAAAAATATTATTCAGGAAATGGGGGCATGAAAACTAAATACAACTAACACAAGAACATGAAAGTAGTTTTCTACTAAAACCTAATTTGTGGTGTGAGTGAGTAATGAAAAGGTTCTCTGGCAAATCTGAAGGAGGTGACAAGAAATCAATTTATATTTTTTTGCRTTTATAACCATCTTGCAAAGCTCACTGTTCCTGACAACTATACTGTTTTTTCTTGTGAGGTACACTGTGGTATTTTTGTTGGGTGGTAATTTTAACACACATGCAGACCAATACTAGTGAAAAATAGAAACAGTAGGCTGGGTTTATTTTTTTTTTTGTTTGGTTTTTTTTTTGGTTTTTTTGATTATTTTTGTTGTTGTTACTATGAAAATATACAAACAAACAAAAAAAATCAAATACTTCCATTGTTAGCAAAAAACCCACACCTTTCTATGCAAAAGAAGAATGACTGTATGAGTATRTTGGTTGAAGTCTTACCAGAGCAGATGAATTTGCAATTTCTAGTCTTGAAACTTTTAATTCCCCATTTTCACAGAGGTAGAAGACCTCAATTTGCTTCTTTTCAGAAGTGCACCAGAACTGTTTTCAGGCTGTRTTTGATGTCTTTTTATCTAGCAGTCTCCTAAAAAAGCACAATCCACTTCAACTGGACTGAGGTTTACAAATGAACACTCACTTTGCAGCATCAGGCCTGTTTTCAATTGACTTATGCTTTAGAGACACAGTTAGTCAGAGGCACAGCTTTAAAGTCCCTAACCACATCAGAAGGAGAGGAAATACGTGTACAAAGCCTCTAGCCCTTTCGTGAGATGCACAGACTTGTGACAGTGTCAGAGAGCTTCCATTTTACACTCTGGTTCACCACCCAGTTTGGATCAGTGGGTATCTCWGATGAACAAAAATACCACAAGGCTACTCTGGCTATCTTGGACTAACACATTGTTGGAGCTATCTTGATGTTAATGGGAAGATTTTGGCATGGTGAGATGCTGAGGTGCCTTTTGTGGTGTGGGGGGTAGGGATGGGCTGATGTCGGGGGGAGAAGAACCAATTGACTGAAGTATATTTGGGTAGAGGTTAATTAAATTTTATGTCTGAGGACTACTTGATGKGAAAGATGGAAAAAGTACCCAGAGAGAGGTTTTGTTTTTTACACATGATTGCATTTGGGAGGTAGGAGCTATTAAAGAACAGCAACATGCTAGTATTTTGAGTGAGTGTGATTGGCAAATGGCTCATTCATGGGCGAGGTAGGACAATAATGCAAAGCCAGCAGGCTTTTAGAAAGCCAGACAATAGTGAGCTTGGAAAAGATACAGGAACGATAATGTAGAAAATGTGTTTAAAAGGAGAAAAATTAAAAATATTAGTGAGGGTTAGTAGTCCCATAAGACAAATATGATGAAGACGCAGATTCAACCTGTGGCAGTTTGGGATGCTGGAAACTGTAGCTAGTAAATAAATCTAAATCTTTACTATGAAATTGGAGATATAAGAGATGCAAATGTTCAGGCTACTAAGAGTAGATGTGAGGCAAAAGCATGAAGAGGGATGAATTGACCATGGTCAGGCATGGACTAAGGSAAGAGTACTGAGCAGCTTTTTCTAAGGGCAGGGTAAGTAAGAGGCAGTGAGAGAAGCTGTAGTCCATGACTAGGTGGGAAGGAAAAGCTGCATGGTGCTGACAAAGATAAGATGTCTGATGCTTGTTATGGTTTACTCTTTACCAGAAAGTCCAGCTGACTCAGCAGTAGAGAAGTAAGAGTTGAGGACAGAATGAAACAGAAAATATTTAGCTAGAGCAGAGATTTCCAGTTTGTCTGGACCTGACTTGAACCTGGAGGACTGGCTGTGCCCAGAACAGAGCCGCACCTTCAGGARCGTCTGTCCTTGTTGCGGGAAAGCAGGGGACTGTAACAGGTAGTGATAGTGCCTAGCTTTATAAAAAAACACAGAATAAACAAATAGAGAGATGTCTGATGCTTGTTATGGAGAGACTGACGTTATAGTCTCTGACTACTTCAATTCCTAGAAAAGTGCTGGAACAAATACTCAGTCGGAAATACCAAGAAGATAAATACGGGGATGAACAACAGACAAAATGAATGTTCTCGGGACAAACGATTTCAAATCTGTCTAATTTTCTGCCCTGACAGCATGACAGGCTGTGTGCACAGCAGTCAGTTTTCTTGATCTCTCAGTAGGACTGCTTGACAAGCAGGTGATACCCTGATAGACAAGCTGAGGAGACAGAACCTGGCAAAATCGCGCCACAGTGAGTGTTCAGCTGATGGGAAGCCCAGTTAAAAGTGTACTGATTAGCTGCTAAGTGTCAGGGTGTGATTTTGTTGCAGCCCACCCTGCTTTGCATTCTCTTCAGCATTTCTCAGAATCACTTGCAGAGTGGAGTAGAGAGCATGTTGGGTAGGTTCAAGTGGCACTCCAGTGAGAAGAGCCAGAGTTCCACCTAAGGATGCAATTAGAGCTTGATGTGATTGTGGTAAACTGGATATGATTTTTAAAAATAAGATGCAGCTCATTAAGGGCACTCCAGAAGTAAACCTGTGGAAGGAGTTGTACGGAATAAATCTAGTGTTTACTCCAATGAGCAAAACCAGTTACAAAAAATTCTTTGTAAGAGTCCTATCTTTTACAGCAGATCACATGCTGCCGACGAGCCAACAATGTCACCGTGTTGTACAAAAGGTAAACATCACATGGAGACATCTGACCACATCTGTTAGCTGTGAGATGCATTGTATTGAACCCACAGCTGTCCTGCTCTGGACACTGGACTTCCAGAAGTAGATAACCATCTATATAAGATCCAAAGTAAAGAAATTAGAAAGGTCAAAGGTCTAGAAAATAACAGATGTGAGGACAAATCTATGTAACTGGAAACTGGAAAGAGAAAAAAGACTGAAGGCAGACTTGATAATGATCCTCAAGCACAGAGTATGCAGCTTCATAAAAGAAGGAATCTTTTCTTCAGGCCTATTTGTGCTAGAAAATTAGTTAAAATGTAGCAGGCAGTTGACAGTAGAAACTACTATCAAAGTCTTAGTACCAGTATAAGACAATTAGCTGAATGTACTAACACCCTGAGAGAGGAATTGCATGGGGAATTTAAAAATGTCACAAATCTCTTTACCCCTGGAAGAAGAGAGGAGATGGTCTGCAGGATCCCTTGGCATAGAATTAATACCTTTGAAACAAACAAAACAAAATTGTGTACTGAAGCTGTGGGTGGACGGATCAATACACACAGTTTCTTCKTTATTGATTGCCCATCGCTCTGGTAACTTTTTCTTACATCACTTGCTGTCTTTTTCCCTGTGTTTTCCTACCATTTGACTCCTAAGAAAAGTAAAGCAGGTAGAGATTTGTTCAGAAGTCCTTTACTTACCTGTTTACTCATCATTCTTTCTATGTTTGAGGACTATGTGGACATCACAAGAGTATCAGAATTTGTACTCYGTTATCTTGTTGGTGGTTTGCTGGAGATTCCCTATAGACTGCAAGGGCAATAAAACAATTTACTGATTTATGTATTCTTATAGAAAGACATACATGGGATAATATATATAACTGACTGTATGCTTAGAACTATGAATAGAAAATTTGCTTACTAATAAATTTTCAGCTACTCTGGTCTTGATGAATCAGAATGAACCAGATGGACCAGAAATTTTGCTACACCTCTAGATACAGCTATTAATATTTAAATTGCCATATTATCTCTAAGTTTCAATAAACAGCACATCTAGAAAATGTACCAAATGTGGGCTGACATCCGAAATGTGGATGTACTCTATCCCCAAATCATCAGAATGCTGTGGGTCTAGTGATTAAAGATGCTTGATAAAAGTAGGCATCAATTTCTCATAAGCTTTCAGAGCATCACTTCTGAAACTAGAYTAGTTGCTTATCTTATCTGATTTGTATTGTATTATCCATAGAGTTGGCTATGCTACTCATGGAGGTTTACATTAGGCTAAGACATGTATAGATTATTTTTTTTACTTTATTAGAGGACAAAACATTGATACTGACTCAGCCTGTGTTTCCAAGATGTTCTCCACCTTAAACAGCTTCCCTTGCCTCTGGTTCTTGCTGAGGWACCAGGAAAACAGAGGGAGCAGGGTCATGTTTACTTATGCTGAATTTAAACCTCAGATAGCTTCCGTGTGCAAAACCATCAAGTTCCTGTCCATTCCAAGTCTGTTGTTATTTTTTTCTGCATCTCTCTTTTTTCCTTAGGAAAGCTATGGAAAAKGATCTATCAACCAGCAAGAAACTGTAGGTGTTTTCTCCCTGACTCTTGCCTTCAAGAGGACTTCTGCTTCCTTGTGAGCAACCATGAGGATTCCTCCTGAATTACATAAAGTGTTACGTAGTCCTTGGTTCAGCTGACATCTAGGGTAAGGTCACTGGCAGGCTTGCTTAGAGGAAATCTTTGCTGTGCTAATACTGTTCCAAGCAGCTGCAGATTTAATTAGAAAATTTGCAAAGGAGTTGTTGTTTCTAGTGGAAAGTATAGCCCCATGAAGACTGTTTATCAAATAAAGTTGTTCTAAAGATGCATTTCCTGCCAACCCAATAAGAGTATTTAAAGTCTTGAAGATGGCTACAGTTTTATTTACAAGTTATTGCATCGCTTGCAGTCATAAGGATCGTGTGGTGGGTGTGGTCTAGTGCATAGGAAAAGTTTCTGTCTTTACTTCAGGTGTAGTAATGAGATTCGTATATTAGATAAGCCAGATAATTTACCTTAGGGGCAACTGCAGCATGAGATGCAGGAAACAGGAAGAGTTTGGGTAAGTTGTCATACATGGAGCAACCTCTCTAATCAAAGCTTGTGAATTTTATTGGTGAAATTAATTGCTTTCAAATACATGGTGTTGCTGTTATGAGTAAAATGAGGTCAATGTTTGAGCTGGGACACCTAGATCTTGTGTTTTTGAGATGGATTTAAAGCATGTAGCAAGTCTGTCCTTCCTGGTTTAAGTTGTGTTCAAGCCCAGACCAAAGGCCAGTAATGTAAAGAAGTTCATTTAGGTTATTATCATGTGGTTTACAACCAAAAACTAAAAAAAAGACTACACAGACAAGAATATGCACATTCTTAAAAAGAATTTATCTATGCTTTTCATTAAGTACTTTGTGATGTAGGGAGAGCCCTAATGCGGCCCACTTCCCATGACAGATGATTAGAGTTTAGTTTTGAAAACAGGCAGTTCTGCTGCAGCATAGGGGCTTAATCCTAAACCACTCATCTCCCTAACCTCCCCACAGATAAATTTAAACTGAAAAACAAAGAACACAGGCCAAAAAATATGTGAGTAGGAGTGGRGGTTAATAGTTGGGTGTGCTTAGATTGCAAAGAAATTATATAGACTGGCTTGCACAAGAAAGTTGTCCTAGTAAATTTTAAGTTAGTCTCAGAAGTTCCTTATGGATGACTAAACATGGAATCTGCTTTTTTAATTTTAGCTCTATTTACTGTTATCTTCGGTCATTTTGCTGAGCTGTTACATGATGTGGGTGATGTAATTGGAATTACATCAGGATCACATGAGTCTGGAGATGTAACAGTGGCACACACTGAAGGAAAACAGGCTTGGGCTGAGTCATGCTGTGCAATATCTTCTGCATGGGGATGGCAGGGCTGAGCACCAGCCCCAGGTCTGGCCCTCCTGCAGCACCAGGTCATCTTCCCTAAAGATAACCAAGTTCACACAAACCCTTCCCAGCAGCTTGGGCTGTCAGGGCTGTGAAATCCCAAGCATCTCATGAATCATCGACACTCAATCCGCTCAAAAGTTAATTTCCCCTGAGACCTCTGGGGCTCTGAAAGAGCAAATGGCATGGTGGGAACTCCACACTCCCAGGGGTAATATCCTCTTTTCCTATCAGTGCTGGTTTGCATCATAGTTCTTGTAGGAGTTTGGGGAAGTCCAGGGAGGGAGTTTGGAGCTTGGAGGACTTAAATCTATGGAAGGTATAGGCTGGATACAGGCTGGAAGAGATATTTAAAGGGTGAAAAAAGAAAGTGTGAATTCTTGAGATGGAAAGAAAATCACAATTCCGCAGTAMGTTTGGAAGCTATCCAGTGGAATATAAAAATAAAGTTCAAGGAATCATCAGAAGAACATTATATTTATCTGTAAGAACAATATTTTGCTATTTTATAGCAAAGAGAGAGGAAGCATCATCACCTTACAAAACCTCAGACACACATTTCCTAAAGGCTGTTAAAGGAGTGGGTCGTGTCCTCATTGACATTGGCAGGTGGGTGATGAGGTGGTGGCCACAGTGAGCCCATGCAGCTCCTTCATGAGGCTGGGTTGATCCCAAACAGAAAGGCTCAGCAAGGACCTTCCACCCTAAATTTCAGCCATAGCAGTTGCAGACAAGTCGTAGGGCAGATATGGAGGATGAAAGTTTGAACAGAATAGGCATCATCCATCTGGGCAAGGTTAAGCCATAGTGGCTTGCAAAGCCCTGAGAGGATAGATGAAACGATAGCTGTGACATTTGCAAACAGGAAAAGCTGAGGAATTCAGAAGCCATTGGTATCTTGTGAAGCTGGAGGGGAAAGAGCAAAGGCTGGTGAACATGAAAAAGAGAAAACCTGACTTTTAAAAAAATTGTGTTTTACTAGAGAGGGCACTTTTAG
>NW_026623247.1:2613299-2645336 GCF_030028575.1 Malurus melanocephalus
CATTTCAAGATTTTAATTTTCTGCTTCCATTTCTGGCCAGGGCACTTCTCAATGTCTCAAAATCTTTGAGCTATTGGCATGCAGTTGTGCTACTAGAAACTTTAGTTGCTTCTAATAACAGCATGAAATAGTGGTAGAGTGTGAAATATTGTAACAAGGAACAAGAATTAAGCTATACAAAATTATAGATTTCTGCAAGGGGAAAGGAATGCAAAGTGAGAATCTGTAGACTCAAAAGTGAGGGGAAAATATGTTTTGTCAGTTTAGTTTTGAAAGACTAGAGAGACTGGACTAGAGATTACAGAGAAAGCTTGAGTGAGAAGAATGGGATACACACACACATRACTTGTCATTGAAAAATAAACTCTGTATCGTATTTGATGCTGAAGCAGTTTCTTGTAAAAACTGCTGTCAGACTACAGGCTGTGGGTATTCTTGCACATCCTTCTGAAGCTGCTGAAGCACCTTTTGATGCCACCAAAAGGAGAAGCTAGAATAAACTCTTTATCAGGATGAGTGTGGCCTATAACAAAGAGAAAAAGTACATACCATAAGGTCAATCCCACTGTGGACTCTGCTTTTGAAATGAAGTAATTACTTTAGCAGCCCGAGGAACAAGTGTTTTGATGGTAATTCAGCCCTTCAGTCTGAGCCTCCTGCAAGAGCAGCAGTCCTCCTTCTGTCTTTGTGTGGTCTCTGGCTCTCTSCTGCCAGACCACATTGGCTTTTTGTGATCAATCCATTAATCACTGCATATGCTGTGCAATATTCTTATCAGCTTGAGAAGCAGCACAGCTTTTTCCAGGAAGAGCTTTGAAGAGGCCCCACATTCCACGTGAAGTCTCCTAGTGCCAATATGCTCCGGTATGGAATGACATCAAACAAACCTGCGATTTCCTTGGAGTGTGTCCTGGAAACTTGAGGAGTTCTTGATGGCATCTGACATCCCATTYGCCTTGAAGTTAACATTTTGATGATGTCTGGCCTGGCTCTACATTTATATGATTATAAGCCATGGATTTTAATCCATCTAAAAGAGATTAAACTGTTTTCCAACCAGCTGCTGCAGTCTGATGCTTAGCATATGGGTAATGGATAGGGTTACAAATTTGGAAATGTGTATAAAATTAGTAAACACCTTCCATGAAAAGCAGTGTAGAGAGATTGCTGGATTGCTCAGAAAACTATGAGACAAATGCTGTTTTCTGGTAAAAAAACAGCAGAAAGTTTTTCAAGAGGAACATTTCTTGTTTTCAATTTCAATTTCCCATGCATATAACATCAGCATTGAGGGGAGACAGAAAAAAAACTTCCACAGAGGCATAAGGCCACACTTATACCATGCATAACTGGTAAAGCATCTCTCAAACCAGTGGAATGCCACCACCTCATGTGAAATGCAGTCAAGAGGTTTTCCTGCTTTTGCAAGRGTTTCATGGTCACTGTGTGTATGCTGTTTATTTAAAATAGAGGTATAGCTCTCCTTTCGTTGATATTGCAGCCTCTCCAACACTCCATTCCTAAAGCCATTTTTGGTGCAACGGTCTCACCTGCAGAATATGRAACCACTTTCTCACAGACCTTTAGTGCTTCTGTTTTCTGGGTGTGGGAGGGGTGGGGTCTGCCTGCTTGAAAAGCAGGATTGCCTTTCCCAGGATGAGCTTATGGCATGGCCTCCACAGTGAAATGCAGCTGCTGGGTGGGCTGGCACCAGAACAAGGCRCGTCAGGTGGGACACTGCCTCTGCTCTGGCACAGCCTGTCTCACACGCTGTCTGCCAGTCTCTGTTGATGTCTTCARAAGGACTCGTATTGCTAATTCAAAAAACTCAGCACAGTCTGGAAAAGTGCTGTTCTACTCCAAAACTAGGTCACTGGGGGAAATGAGAGCAAACGGAACAGATCAGTTTCTCAGAGGGGTGATTTCTGTAAAGGCAGTACGTGGTCTGTTATGAAATGGCTTAGCAGAATTATTTATGCCTATCGAGCAGTACAAGCAGGTCATCATTTGCAACACATTCAGGCTTTATAAGTGACTGACAGATCGTGCTGTGACCCAGTTAGGGAAAATACAATCTCCGGTACCTGATAGTAGTTCAAATAGTTCAACACTTCAGTACGAGCAATATTTCTCTTTCCTTAATAAAAGATGAGTTAGGACTTGCAGTTTTTCCGAGGTTCCCCATCCTCACACCTTTTCCAAAGTGTTGTTTGAAGGTAGTCTCTGACACAATGTCTGGAGAAGTTAAAGTATTTTWATGCCATATTAGAGAGGAAGGAGATAAAAATATGCTGGATACCTGCTGGAAAACCATCTAAACCAGAACTTTCTTTCTGTATACCTCCCCGGGGGATATCCTGTGTTATGACCATGATATTTTCACTTGATGYTTTGTGACCTCTTCATCTGAAGGCCGGTCTGAGGCAAAGCCTTGGAGTTTAGTATGTCTGACATTTAGGTAATCCAAATCTAATCAGCTTGAATGAAACTATAAACTAGATCTGTTGAAGCAGTACTTCCAGTCTGCACGTTCTCTTTCGCAAAGACATCAGAAAGAAACTGCACAAAACAGAAGAAAACACCCTCACTGGAGGAAAACAATTGAAGGGAACTGAGAATCGATTTAACCCACACAGGCCTGCATTGATGATGCTCTGCAAATTCAGGTTGCAGCTCACAGCCTGCAGGTGAGTCATGAGGGTGGGTAAAGGATCCCTGCACACCTGGACGTTCTGCTCTCTGCTCATCCAGGTGTGCAGGCCACATCTGCATCTCTGGGCTTAGGCTCCTGTGTGATGAGGTGAGGACTGGCAGTCCCAGACCCAAAATCCTTGTCCATGCTTCCGATGGTTCACAGCAATGAAAAGCTGACCACAGCAAAGTAGATATTTTAGGAGTATAGGAATTGCCCAGCAGTTACCAAAGTTGTATCTTAGAAGCTGACTAAAAATSTTCATGTAGGTTAAAATAATGATACTACATCACACTGAATGGAAGGAGAGAGAGAAGAAGTAATTTAATCTATTTTCAGTAGACATTGATGAAAAGGACCCAGCATGAATAGAGGTGTTGTTTTCTTTTTATTAGTTTCAAGGCTAAATTAAGCTAAATTTGGATGTGAGGTATTCCTTTTATATTTGGGGTGTACAAAATACTTCCATTYAAGATTTAAAAACAGAAAATGGCATCAGAGTGCCAGTTTGGGAATAATGGTCTCTGGAATTGTACTATTTACTTCAATGTGAACAGTTCCTTTGATGAAAATTAAATGGGATGTAAGAATAAGTACTTAATAAGAAAATCTGATATGTTAGCAATCATAAATTCCCTGTTGTTAAGAGAGTAGCAGAAAAGTTCAGTCGTGTGTCTAAGGGCTTCAATTAAGAGATCTGAAGTACAACAAATGAATAAAAGAAAATAAGGGTCTGCTGAGAGACAAGGGGACTCYGAAATTTCCCTCCTGAGATGCAGAGACACATAACTGAGTTTATTTTTATCACCTTCTGTGTCTGAGAAGTTTATCTTTAAAATAAGCTTTTCTGCAAACTCTTTATACCAGATCGTGATATTGCTGATCCTCATTTCAACTGTAAATTAAGAATAATTCTAGTCACCTTCTTGTAAAATATATTCAAAAGTGAAATGAGACTTTTGGGTTCTGCTATTGCTAAATTTCCTTGATATTTATTAACTSTTTTAGCAAGGCCTCTCACTCGTTGGTACCTGAATGGAAAAAGCTTTCACATAGTGTTTCAATAGTGTTTAAGAAGTCATGTTTAGGCCTTTCCATATAGTAAATCTTTCCTGTGCATCAGTGACTCCTGAAAGATTGTTAAACTCCTATTGGTTTGCATAAGAGCTGTCTGATAAGACTGAAATATGGCAGAAATGCCGTGCTTTACAATTTTTTTCTGTTGAAGTGACCAGATGGAATAGCAGCTTTAATCTCTGTAGGTGCTGACTGAGCTCTGGAGAAGAATGTTGCTGCAGGAAGATTCTTATTCCTCACAGCTTCAACCCTGGGGATACTCTGAGGGCACACAGGGCACAGGAGTTTTCAGCCACATCAAGTTCTGCCGTGTGCAGTTCATGACAGCAACTTCTCCTCTGACCACAAGTGAGTATGGAATGTGCAATGTGCAGAAACTCCTGTCTCCATCCTGCTGCTTCTGCGGCACTGTTGACAGCCCAGATGTCACTCAGATTGCCATGCACTAATGGCAGCTGTGTGAACTGGTCCTTGGGGGACCAAGAGTTGCACACCTGCAACCTTTTTGTATTTTTAGCTTTAGATTGTTGTTGTTTGTTGAGCTAGGTTTTCAGTCTCTTCTTTAAAAATTATGATCATTGACATCATTCGGTTGTGCAAGCCCTGGGGAATACATAAAGAAAATTGGGGAAGATTAATTTGCTTTTTCAGGAGTGAATCTACATGGATTCATTGAATTCACTGGAATTGTTTATTTCTCTGCAACAAGCTGAGGGAAATAACATGGTTGTATGAATCAGCTGCAGCTGAACTGAAAAAGAAAAATAAATCCCTGCTCTATCACAGGCTCCAGGCTGCAAGAGCTAATAAATATTTGCAGTGCAGCTCATTTTTGTTCTTCTGGCCCCAAACAACTACAAATTCAGATGCTGTAACCCAATTCACCCTGCTTCTGGAAAGAAGCTAAAACTCTTTTTTTCAGATTGACAAGGTTCTGTTGATTCTAAAGGCTGTCCCATACATGTTGTACACCAGTTGGAAGAAGCAAACCTTGCCTGTGAAAATCCATCGGATCACTCCATACTCCATCTAGAGCTGACACCTCCATAAAATGTCACTGATTGTGGAGGGTCACTGAATCATAGCATCATTAAGGTTGGAAAAGTTCTTTAGATCACCAAATCCGACTGTCCACCTAGCACCACAGCCATGGTCACCATTAAACCAGATTCTCATATGCCCATATCCACATTTTTTTTGAAGATTTCCAAGGATGATGACTCCACCACCTCTCTGAGCAGCCTATTCCAATACTTTGAAATCCTTCTAATGAAATTTTTTCCAATATCTAATGTAAAACCTCTCCAGTTTAAGTATGGTGTTCCATCCATAAGTCCCTTTCTTGGCTGTGGACCTTGGGAGAAATCAGATATTTTTGTCTGTCGGAGCGGTGTCTGGGTTATGGGGGGGTAGTGGGGGCAGCAGTGATGATATGCACACATAGAAAAGCCATTTGGAAATTTTAATGGCTTTCTTTCACTCAGGTGAGTGAAATCTGTCCTTGAGTGTTTGCTTTGTGCCTGAGTGGACATACTGGGGACTGGGAGGGGCTGCGTTGGTGGGGACGGACACACTGAGTAGTGGTAGTGGGGCCAAGGAGGGAGTGTGTGGGTCTGTCAAAAAGAACCTGCTGCACTGGGGTGTACAGCTCCACATGGGACTCCTTTCTCCTCTGTCAAAATACAGGGTATCTTCCACTATCACTTCAGGGGGAAGCGACTCCTGCTACATGACTAGGTTTCTTTTGGTCTTTTCAGCTATTTCCCATTTCTTTCACTTGCAACATACTTTTTTCTTCTTCTGTGAGACTTCTGTGWATTTTGCATAACAAATGGATTTAATTTTCCTTCCATATTTAAAACAACTGAGAAGATGCTTCCAGCTGCTGTTATTTGCACTAAAAAATGAAAGATTCCCCTTAAGATCCCAGTAACTGTGATAGTTCTTGATAACAATGCTTTCCCACATAGGTTTTGAGAAAAGGATATTGCTGTGTRGGAGTGAATAGGAGCTCCTGAAGAAATACTGCAGGCCTTTAGTAGCTGGAGTGACTCAGCGGTCAATACTTGCAAACATTTCCTTGGATTTAATAATTCTTTTAATCATTCTGTTTCCTGGGTGTTGCTGCATTTTCAGTTAGGTATGCAAAACAAGAATGACAAGCTTGTGCTGAAATGTTGTTAACAATGGCCTCCATAGGCCTTCTGCACCTGTTAATGGGAACAGATGTCTCTGCAACTGGAGGCTGAGAAAATCTGTATGAGCTATGAAACAGAGAGATCTTTTAATTAATTGCAAATTTTTTAGATGATACTTTTTGTGGGGTCTGAATGACTCAAGTAAACAGAGAAAGAAATGCTTGACTGCACTTCTACCTGTACCCACTGCTCTATTTGTTGTGACTGTGAATCCTTTCCCTAGGTTTCTCTTTGCTTACCTTTGAGAAGGACYGATTTTTTAATGCTGTGGTATAGTTCACAAGAAAGGCATTACCTTCAAGATGGTGACAGAACTCACCTGCCTGAGGTCTTAAGATTTCTTGTCAAATGAAAAATTTCAGTCATCTACAATTTTAAGAGACATGAAGATTACAAWTTTTTTGTCTTGCACTATTAAGAAGGAGATGTTGCTTATGCAGGGAACACATAAATTTTAAAGAAATAAGCCATGATGACAAAAACCTACTCATTCATTGCCACTGCTGAACTGAAGACTAGGACTGAAACTCACTATTTGGTTCTTTCAGATGAGTTTTGCAGAGAAAATTGTTCAGCCAGGTAGGTTTCAAAGCAAAGAAACAAGTGAATTGGGATCTTCTGAAGCAGCATATGTGCCTACATAAAGGAAGGGATTAGATAAAGACCCTTTATGCTCACTACTTTGCAGTCAAATTTTATATCATGTTCTGATTGAAACAGTCTGCCTTCTTAACTAGAAGTTAATGAGTTTGYGCAAAACTTTGTTTCATGCTGAAAGCTTTGATAAAAAGCAAACACAACAGATTATTCCAAGGATTTATGAATTTATGGTGCTATAAACTCAGATTYTCCCTGTAATTGAAGTGACAGCCAGGTACACAACAGTAGGTAAATATGGACATGTAATTTTGGGACCTGTGTGTGCTGTCTGCAGAGTATTGAAAAATGCCCAAGAAATTGTCTAGACACACAGATTTTTAATCTAAAACATCACTCTGAGTCTGGACTCCTCTAAGTATGTAACACACCTACATTTTGGGTGTAAAYCACAGCAGTGCTGAAATGGCAAGTATTAGGGAGGGAATACGTATTTTGCTGGCGGTATTCTTACCCGGAGCAATCTTATGAGCTCTTCCTGCACCAAAAATACTGATGAGCACCCAGGTATAGCCTGGGCAGGGAGTCTCTGCTTTTTCTGCAATCATGGAGGTTGTGGAGCTCCTCCCAACATGCTTGTGGCTGTGAATACTTTGAAGTATTGTGCCTGGTGTGACAAAGGCTCATCTTTTTGTTTCACCCAAGTTACTCMGTGAGTGTTATATAGCTGTCCTTGTCCTGCTGGATGAGGGGGCATTTCTGGGAGCATCATGTGCCAGAGCAGAGCAATGGGAATGAGCTCACGGCAGCAGAGGCACAGAAAGTGCAGAAACACTTGCGTATGATCCCTTTGTTCCAGTCAGAGAGAGTGATGCATGCAATTGCCTCTCATCTCCATCTTTTCTGGTTCTTACAAAACATCTTATCTAAGAGCTCTGAGGAAGCTGGAATCTGTGATGTTAATTTTACTAAGCATTCCCTCAGGTGAACTGGGAAAGGCTGGTAGCTTTGTTGAGTTCTCTGCACCAGAATGCAGGGAGTGTTGAGCAGAGACCACAGAGCKATGTCACTTGGTGAGTCAAGAGTCAGGGTGCAAGTGACTGCTGGAAGTGTTTGAGGGKTTTTTTTTGCCATCATTTAATAAAGGAATAATAAATGAATAAAACAGGTAGCATCTGTGCTGAGATGGATAATTTTGTACAGCTCCAGCACAGTTTACCTAAACCTGCCTGGAAACTGCTTGGAAACCTCTCTTCCAAGCAGACTGCAGGACTTTTAAACAGCTTGGGGATCCAACTTGCTTGTCAGACTGAAAGTTCTAGGAAGTGAGAAAACACAAATAGTCAATTGAGATAAATCTGTAATATATGAGCTTACAAAAAATTAGGACCAAAAAGCTACATCTGTGAAGGAAATTGTTTTGAGATATATGTGTAATCTGGAGTTTCAGAGATGAAAAAAAAGAGGTGGAAATTGATCCAACCTTTAACGCAGCCCCAGGTCATGGCCTCTTTTTAGCTAACTCGAAAGAGAACATACCATTCTCTAGTGAACCAGTGAGCTTCAGGACACAGAGGCATTTCAGGTACTTCACAGGACTTCCAGCATTACAGAATTTTGTGCTAAAGGTAACATCTGAAAACTACCCTCTGTTTTATGAAATAATTCTTCTGAATGAGCTTTGTCCTTTCCTTTAGAAAGCCACAGACTCACAAACCCACAAATAAATTCATCTGCAGGTGAATTAATTTTATTTTGTCATTAATGCAAATTCTCTTTGCACTTAAAATCTCACTGTCACATTTAGGCCTTTAGAACAAATTCACTTCTGGAATGAATGACAACCTTTCAAAAATGGGTTCCCACAGATTCCCACTTAGGCTTCTTTTACCTCACCTTTACCTCATTTCTCCACCAGCTGGATGATGAGTGAGCCTTGCTCTTGTCCAGCATGTTCCAAGTTGTGCACGATGTTAAATTTCTTAACCCAGATATGTTAAATGTGCACCCACACTGTGTGCCTTGTCAGCTTTGCCAAACCTATACAGACTTTTAGGGATGTAGCTATTGCAACACCCTGCTGGAAGAGGAAAAGAATATTTGAAGTAATGTCATCTGGGCCACTGAGGTTTTATAGTGAAAAGTGATTTTATCAGTTAAAGACAGGATCTAAGAGGAAGATTTGCTAGGTCTTCTATTTAAATACACACTGTTTCTTGCTGATTTCCTGTAACAACTTCAAATATGCCTTCCATCTTAGGGTCTTTAGCTGAAATACAGGCTATCATTAACAAGAATTAAGAAAAATAAATGCTGAATGCATTAGGAGTAGCAAGCTTTGAACTCCAGGGCCTAGTGACTAAGTGCTTAAATCAACAACGGCTTCCTGATTTGTAAAGCATCTTAAAGCACAAAACCACAAAAACACAAAAACAGGGGAAAGGAACTCTTTCTACCAGCTTTTGTTTCCCCATCCTGGATGGTCTCTGCTGGCTAGGTTTGCATGCACAGCAGTACCTGAATCTAAATACTCATAACACTTTTAGACTCTGGTGTGTATGAGAAAGCTTTCCCTCTCCTTATTGATAACAGAGGCTTACTGGCTGCTGCCCAGGACTTTTGGAGGAAGTGGTTTTATGAGACACCTGGTTTCCTGCCCAATGCACTGGCAGAGCTCCAGCTTCTGCAATTGAATCTCCAAGATGTATTTGGAAAGAAAATTCTCACTTTTATTCTAGTACTGCATTTGCTTTGATTTCTGCTTGTCATTAAGTTTAGTGCATGTGGTGGAAACTTGTCAAATACTTAATGCCATTTCCTTCAATGTTGGCTTCTACTTCTCTGTGATTTTTGCCTCCCTCACAAGCATTGCAGCTGGACATCAAGGGCTTCTTCTTTGATTTTCAYGTCTTAATTAATTTTAAACTCTGCTTTGCTTGCTATTTTTGCTCTGTTGATATCTTTTTTTAGCATTTCCAGGATAGCGCTGACTAGCAGAAACTTCCTGGTAAAATATAGGCCTTGTTGGTGAAATTTAGATATTGCTGCCTGCGCCATTTCTTGTATTAGTTTCATAACTTTTTACTAGCAATAACATTAAAAGGCAGCAGAAGAGCCCAGTGCAGGTTTGTCGCATGCAAAGGCTRCTCTGGGGTTGTTCTGTCCCTTCCAGCCTGCATGCAGACTGTGGCTGAAAGTAGAAATTGTTGTTAGGGCAGGGCGGTGGCTGCTGCAGCTGAGTGTCCCTACAGAGGGGACAGGCCATCCCCACGGCCATGTCTCAGTGCTGGGTGCCCCATTTAGTGAATCCCCAGCAGCTTTTCCACTGTTTGGTGGAAGATGTGCCCGRTGATAATCATCAGTGTGATTTCCCTGCATTTGCATTGGTCAGTGAGATTTGCCTTTTTTGGATATTTTAACAATGATTTGATATTTTCCATAGCACAGTGTTTTTTTTTTCTTTCCTTCTACACTTAATTAAAATGGTACAATCAAGTTGTATTTTAAGCATTGTTTCTTTACTTGACCATCTCCTGTCATTTTGTTGTTTTTCAGTTTCTTAATTGCAGCATAGGATTAAGAGTTAGACAAATAAAAGAAGTGGAAGGGTAAAATTTCCCATTACTGAAGAATGTTTTTTTTAAATTGAAATTCTGTGAAACTCAGTGAGTTAAAAAGGCTCATTCCTCTAACCAAATAACATGCTAGGCTTTCTACTGAGAGGAGCCATAATAACTGGATTTTCAGAAAATAATTATTGAATATGAATGCATCCTTGCAGTGAGAGGCTCTYCAGTGCTTTCTATTTCATTGCCAAAAGAAAGGATATTTCAGTAAGGGTATATTGTATTAGCACATGATGAACAGAAACAATGTCATGTTGTACTGAATTCAGGAGTTAATTTGTAAATGCACAAACTCCAGAACAAATTATGTTTTACAGTGTTTTCCCTAGATAATGCAGAAAAAGGCAAGTTGTATCTCCACAGGAGCAGGCAATTGCTCATCTTTATGAGTTTCAACATCTCTGACACACGTACTTTTCCAGGAAAAAATGATTTGCCTGAAATGTGTATTGAACTCACATTAATTAAGTGCTCTGAGAAGTACCATGAACCAATGATGCCAGTGACTGTGTCAAACCTTCAGGATGTTTAGGGATCAAATCCATTGATTGCATTAAAAATGTTGTTTTCCTAGTACATTTAGAGTAGATTGAGTGCTGAATTTAAAAATCCTTGTGGCCATTCACTGCCTCCCTCATACCTYCAGCACATTCTTTATATCAACTTTAATGTCTATATAGGTATCATGTACATAACTATGGCATTTCTTAATATAGATTTTAATTGAATCAAATGACAACTTAGATTAAAAGTCCTTGGAAAATATGTCTYATTATTAATTTCAAGTAGCAATAATGAAATAGTTTATGTTTTTGCCTTTGCAAATGTGATCATTTCTGTGCAAGGAGACTGTGGTTTCCTAATAGGTAGTTTTTAGCAAATTTGAGATTTCCTCACTTTGCAGGTTCTATCTAGAAATACTATGCTGTCAAGCCTAGGAAACATCCTAAAAAGAAGTTTATTTGTTTCAGCTTAAAACCATCTTTCTTCCCAAACTCCTGAACTTGGAAAACAAAACAAAACATGTGTCCAGAGATCAAAGATATAATGAATCTACAGATTTGTCTTTTATTTCCATGCATATCTTCCCTCTTATTACCAAGTTTCTTTCCAGTTGAACAAGACCAAGATTAATTTAATTAATTTATAGGGTAAGTAAAAAGTAAGTTTAGAATTGTAGATTCTATAGCTCCCTGGCCTTTGAAAGTTTTAGAATGTAAGATTATCACTACATGGTGATTTTCTCAGTTTTGTCCTGAACCACATCAGTCAGTCCAAGATCCCTCTTCAGCTGTTTTGTTTCTGTGTTGTCAAGGTCTCTACATCTCCCCAGGACTGCCCTTAGGAGTCAGAAAAACAGCTTAATCTTCCTAAGCTAATGAACACAYTGTTACCAGTACATCGTGTAATAACTCCAACTCTCCACGTTGAGATTGTTTATAAGCTTTTACTGATATGAGGTGCTGCTTTCTGGTCTCCTTCTACTGAATTACCAAAGAAACCAGCTGTGGAAATGACACTTGAATGTGATTTGGGAGATGAAGTTCTGATGAAGCAAGTAGCTCTGGAGAAAATCTGCAGCAGGATGAGTGGAAGGCCTCCATCATCTGAAAACAGTTCAAAAAAGTTTGTTTTATCCCAGGAAGAACAGTCAACAGAGGACTTATCCTTCTGAAGAAAAATGAGCTAAAAAGAAGGTTTGACTGAACAAAACATGRGTCTGGAGCTTTCCACATTGTGCCTGCAGGGAGTGCATTCCCATTGCTTGAGCTCTAACAATATAACCAGCTGATTTTTCTGTGGTGAAGCTTTTTATTCTGAGACTTTATATTATGCAAAGACCCACAGTATCAGTGGCAGAAGCAAAAACAACCTACACTTAATTTACTATACACAGCTCTGACACTGGCCACAAGACTGGCTTGGTCTTGAGCAGCACTTCAAACATGTAACACCCAATAGCTTCAGCTAGAATTTACAAAAGCTCCTCAAGAAGAGAATTCAGGCTTTCAGACTCACTCTCTTTTGGCATAGGATGAGGGAGTGTTTGGAAGGAAGAGTAGTAACAATGCTGCACAGCAAGCCAAGCCACCTGGTCCTTTASATGGGATTGTACTCTTTGGGATGTTATTCCCATGGATTCAGCTCCCTCGCAGGCTCAATCAGGTGGCAAGTTGGGTGGGTCCGTGGAGAAAACAGGTCATGCCACTATTCTGAGTTAACACTGAAAGGGTAGTGCTAAAAAGAGCGATGTTTCTGGATACAGTTGCTTTATTTATTCATAGTAACTAATGTTTGTGCTGTCCGTTCACAGCAAAGCAAAGTAGATTGTGGTAACAGTAGACAAGAATAATTTAACTTATTTTCCTTTGCTGCAAGSTGGAGAATTTTACAGACTATTTTAAAAACAATCAGAGCCTGTGCTACATGCAGTGTTGGAAACTAAATGGTTCTTCCCTTTAATCTCTTTAGCAGTTGCAATAAAAGTAGATGCACTTTAAGTTTTTCCATCTTGCCCTGGTGATGAGTTTAATCTGTGGTGCAAGGRCCCATGTTTCTGCACCCTGCAGTTGTCACTCTCTCCTTCAGACACKGCTGACCTTGCCCAAGTTCCCAGCCTGCTGGTCTCTTGCTAGTTGCAATTAGCTGAAGCCTTAAAATCCCTTTTTGTATTTCACATATACCTACAGCTAAACTCTTTTTGTGAATTCAGAGAAAATGAATGGTTTTCACAACTTCCAGGCCTAGTGACATGAGCATTTTTCTTCATCTTAGAAAAAAATATTTTCCAAAGCATTTTCAGTCACAACAGTATTTAAAATTAAATCTATCTCACAAGACATTTTGTTATTAACAGATTGATTAATCTGAAGCTTTCTCCCACTCCTACACACTCCTAAGAAATGTTAAAAATTTACTCACCTGTCATGTATTGCAGTCTGTGTACACAGTCTTGGCTCAGAAATGGAGTAGCTGGGAAGCTGTATATTGTATTCTAACACAACTTCTTTTTGGAGCTGCATATGTCATGAATAAATACAGATATAATCCTAGCAGCATCTTAGCAGCAAAATTCACCTTAGTTCATCTTAGCAGCAAAATTAGCAGACACAGTAGCAGCACATGAGTTGTCTGGTGTTTGTGAAGCTCATCAGAGACACATGTGACTTTCACCAACATTTGGAAGAAAAACGTCAGTTCGAATGCTTTGGCTATTAGCTTTACATTGCCATCTTTGTTATTTCTAATCCATATCTTCTACCAGGACTTGTGTAAACCATTTGACTTTATCTTGYGTGACTTTGTTGTCTCTAAATTAGAGAGACATATATTTGACAGGTGGAGCTCCCAGTGGATAAGAAATCAGCTGGAAGGTTGTACTCAAAGAGTTGCAGTGAATAGCTTGATGTCCAAGTAATTATGAGATGATGTTATTTATCACAAGAGAACCATCCCAGTTAATTAACTGGAACTTTAATGAGGAGCAGAAGGAATTTCTTCAGAAATTCAAGAAAGAAGTTATCTATTTTTTATTTTAAGAAAAATAAGGACTTATGTGTTCTAAAAGGTTAATAACACCTTTTATCAACTTTTTTTTTTCATTGTTTTTGTATATGTTTTGCAAACATGGAGCTTCTCTAAATTCAGCTTCCTTAAAAAATGAAGCCAGTATAAAAAGTAGGTGTTATGCATTATCTACAAGGGATCCCTCACTAGAAAATAAGAGGAAAAGAAACTGCTTTGTCCTTTACCAGAAAACATTCGGCAGTGTTAAAATATAATGCAGTTTCCACCAGGGTTTTAGAAGAAGTCCAAACTGAGCACAACATAGGTTCATGTTTTCAAGTACTCAGCACACATTAGGAAGTTAAGAGGTGAATCAGAACTTCCTGTAATCATTAAYGGATAGCATGGGTTCTGGCTCTCAGTTAGATTGCTCTTTTATGCCCCTTTTCTTCTCCCTCTGATTAATTAGAGTTTCCTGAAAATGTAATTCACTTCTTGGAAATTCAAGAGATGACTGGTCAGCAGCACCAGATGTTATTGTTTTCACATCATGCTGTGCTTTCAGATGCTCCTAGACTGCACTCGTATTCAGAAATATTAAACTGCATTCTCTAATTGCACACCCCATACTTATTTCTGTCATTTTTACATGCAGTTTCTAGAAACCTCTTCTTACAGCTACTGAAAACAAATACCCATTTRTAAGGTAAGGACTGTAAGTCCAGCAGAAATATTAATTCCAAAATGTCTTGCAACTTTGAGGCCAAATATTTCCTTTCTCTATATGCTGTTCATGATTTACATTTTTCCTTAAAAATTGAGTTGTATTATCTATACATCTTACACCTACCCTATATCACCCTTCTTACACTTCTAACTTCTTTTTTTCCCTTTTAAATTTTTCATAATTTTTCATATCCATATCCTGAAGCATGGTTGCTTCCTATCTCTGTTCCTCTCTTTGCTGTTTTTCAAAAACTCTAGGTAAAACTTCCAAAAGTGAGCAAGAGTAATAAACCATGAATCAATGGTAATAGTTAGGAACTTTCAGTCTTGCATGAGGAACATTTTATGTAATCCTGKTCACACTGAAAAACTGTGATCACTGCTTTTATTTCACAGACAAGGAAATTGAGGCTGAGAGGGCCAGAGAGACACACAGGATTGCATGGCCTGTCTGTGGCAGAGCCAGAGTTTGCATTTGGAATTTCCAGTTTTCTAGTTTTGGGTTTGCTGCATTGCCAGATATGTTGCTGGCTGCAAGGGACTGGAGTAAACAGGTATCTTTACAGTTCAGCAAAATTGTTAAAGTTGTTTTATTTTGTTTTTCATCTCTTCTTGGCAGTCTCATGCTAAACACTTTGGCTTTCATCACATTTAAGAATTCTGTTTCTTGTGAAGGTGGTCACAAAACAGACTCTGGTTCTTTTCTAAAATAATCCTTTTTTTTTTTTTTTTTGATCCAGAAAGTGATATGAGTAAATAATTGCTAAAACAGCCATGTGACCAGTGGCATAGGGATAAAATCAGAGCATATGTTATGCCTACATATTAATTCTTTACTCTGGCCTTTGAAACCAGATTGCTGCTTTGGGGCCTTTAGGACCTCTGTGAGTCTTAAGGAGATGCATTTCCTGGGAAATGTATGTTACAGGGAGCAGAAAGGAAATTGACTTCTGATTCACAGAAGAAATGGCAGGCATTGAGTGTGTGTATCCAGTTTCCTTGAATTGAATATTATCTGACCCAAATTATCTGTTTGTATAATAATATGAATAATRTTCACAACCTCAGCTTGTGTCTGGTGCATTATGCCCAATATACCCAGCCATCTACTTTCAGTTTCTTCATCACAGTAATCGTGAACATTTAAAATTCTGTGTCAGAACTGTGATTCTTTGACCTGTCAGAGGATTTTATTTCTCCTGTTTTTTATATTTTCAAATATATTTGAAAATATWAGTTCCATTGRTTATTRAGGGATAAACCWTAGCAATAAGATATTGAATTTTGGGGTATTTATTTACACYTAGGAACTTCTGTGTCAGAAGTCTGAGTTCTGCAAAATGAAAGAAACAAATTCTGTTAACAACTCCAAATATAAGACTAACTGATATCACTGAATWACCGGTTCTTATGGAGCATCACAGAATCACAGAATGGGTTGGGTTGGAAGGGACCTTAAAGRAAGAAGCCACARGGATCTGCACTGCAGTTTCTTTGCTGTGTCTCAGGCTCACTTGTGAACCAGTGATTTTGCCAAGGCATGCCCTCCAAATTGCTGCTCATACAGAAATAAATGTCCCTAGCTGCAGGAGTCAAATCTGTTGAAGCACAAAAGTGCAGGGCTAGAAAAAAACCCTCCAGGGATCATGCAGGTTGATGTGTAACCTAATAGATAACTAACTTTTTCAAAGAAAACTGTTAAGTGAAGCAGTGTTTGTCATGCTCTATCTTAAGCCGTGCTCTAACTTAAGCCTGTTTTAAGGTAGTTGTCACAGTGGACACCCATGCCAGCTGATGACCAACAGTTATATGATTCTAAAAGACACGTACTGAGTTGGCTCCTAGTAAGAGGAGCCAACTAAGCTAAAATAAGATACCTAATATTTTAAAATATCACGTTTAATTTCAAACCTCCATAACTCCAGATCCTTAATCATTATACTGATGACCAAASAGTTCTTACATATTTCAAGCTTGTGCATTTAGTTTTGTTTTTTTAACTGTAGTCCTTTGCAGTCCTCTGTGCTTAAATTTTTCATATTGATTTTGTATGTGCTCACCTGTTTCTTGGAATCATTTTGAGCTCTGGTCCTATCTTTGAAGAAGCGTACATTCCTGCTGTGCTCATGTTTTTGGAAACTGTGACAAACACTGAGTAGGACTGCATCATGCAAGCTGTTAATGAAAGCTGACATGACAAGATGCAGGACCAGTCACTATCTGACCTGCTCATCTCTATGCCTGTGCCATACAGATTTCTGCAAACTGAACCCTTTAGTGTCAAGCAGTCTGCAGACACTAAACAAAACAATTTCCTTGAGTGAAAGAAGTTGCTTTTTAAGTAGAAAAAAAGGCAACGAACTGATGAAGCAAACTACAAGGGGAGAATGCTATGAAATTTTCKGTTTCTAAAATGGTTTCCAAACAATTGCATGTTCAGTAGGGAGAGTGCTGTTCAGCTACAAGAATTGGTGTGCCTATTCCCCTGGAGAAATGACAACCCACATTGCACATTATGTGCAAATGGCAGTGAGAGGAGAAAGATATTTTCATTTGGAAGAAGTTTTCTTTTCATTTCTGGCATGGTGCAAAAGACAATACTCCCACTTGGCAAGGAGAAGAATTACATTCTCCTCGGAAAAAAAATCAAGTCTCAGTGTGCCAGCYATGGTCTTTGCTACATGAAATAGGAGAGAAATTTCTCTGCTGCTCTTGGGTAGAAAACATGATGAGATGCTAATCATTGCTGGAACTTGTTAGATTTTAGAGAAGGAAAATAAGTGATGAATTCAAAGAAGGTCAGGATCATTTTAGTTCTGCAATTTGTTTCACATATCAAGTTCTAAAGGAGGAAAAATGGCCATGGATCTGACAAACAGCTTTTTATGCCAAAATGCCCTTTTTCTGTAGGTTTGGGAAATGTAATTTGTTGATTTCTGGCATAATGCACAGCAAGGACTTAATAACTTTTTCAGTGTTGCAATAAAAAAAAAAAATCCTATGCCTCCCTTAAATGCTGAGAAGGGCGCCATGTTCCAGAGTCTAACTGAAGCTGAGTGACCCATTCATCCATACCATGACTATATATGGCCCTGGATGTAAAATGGAAAGAGCATTTGGCATAGATATGAATATGATATAACAAATAACACGTGTTACTGCTATAGCTGAGATCCATTCATCCAACATAATATCAGATTTGGAGCTGGTGCCCCTTGAGTCAGAGGAATTACTCAGTGTGAATAACAGAGTGGAGTCCAGATCATGACCAGCTACTTGTTACAGAAGTTACTTGTTTTGCTGGAATGGACCATGTGAGGAGGCAATGACAATTTTAGTGAAAATGATGCACAGGCTGCWTTGGATTAAAAGCTCTGCTTGAGAATTATTTATTTTCCTGAATAAAGATCTTCATATTTCCTGGATGATGGAGCATATTGCATGAGGCATTTTGTCTTGTGCAACTTCATGTCACATCACACAGCTGATGCAGCCTTATGCAATTATGCTGGCATATGCTGAAAGTTAAATAAGAGGAAACACGTGTTTCTGAATGGCAAGATACTGTAGCAGAAGTAATCTTCCTTTCCCTCCCCCCCCCACACACAGTTGTGTTGGTTGGCAGAGAACAAAGATCTAAACATTGTGATGACAAAGCTGTAAGACTTTGGGAAGTGATGACATTGGAGTGGCTGGGCAATTATTCATTCATGGCCAGAATGGAGCAGGGAAGTTTTTTTACAGTGCTTTGCCCTGTAGCGCTGAGAGATCGGTACTACTGAGMCTACTGCTGTCTTTCCATGTGTCACACACAGGCAAAAATTTTCTAATTGCTAGGTAGGACTTCAGTGCCTGTGTTTGATCCAGGGCTTTATTTTAAGATCACACATTCTAAAAGCTCAGTTAATTAAAAAATTAGTGACATTTCTGTGGATGAAAACACTCTCTATCTGTCTAAGTATCATGGTTTCACAAGACCAAGTACAAGGTCCTGCACCTGGGGCAGAGCAACCCCCGGTCCAGCACAGGCTGGGGATGGACAGATCAGAGCAGCCCTGGGGAGAAGGACTTGGGGGTGCTGTGGGTGAGAGGCTGGACATGACCCGGCCATGGGCACTGCCAGCCCAGAGAGCCAAACGTGTCCTGGGCTGCATCCAAAGCAGCGTGGGCAGCAGGGGAGGGAGGGGATTGTGCCCCTCTGGTCCCTTGTGCCCTCACCTGGAGTGCTGTGTCCAGCCAGCACAAGGACATGGACCTATTGCAGCAGGTTTAGAGAAAGTGCCACAGAAATGTTCAGAGGGCTGGAGCACCTGAGGAAAGGCTGAGAGAATTGATTTTGTTCAGCCTGGGAAAGAGAGGGCTTCAGGATGACCTAACTGCAGCCTTCTGGTACCTAAAGGGAGCTTACAAGAAATAGAGAGAGCGACTTTTTACAAGAGTATATAGAGGCAGGACAAGGGGGAATGGTCTYAARTTGAAGAAGGGTAGGTTTAGATTAGATATTAGGAAAATATTCTTTACTGTGAGGGTGGTGAGGCTGTGGATGTCCCATGCCTCGAAGTGTTCAAGGTYGGGCTGGATGGCACCCTGACCAATCTGGTGCAGTGAAAGTTGTCCCTGTCCTCAGCAGAGGAATTGGAACTRAATGATCTTTAAGGTACCTTTCAACCTAGAGCATTTAATGATTCTATGAAAAAGTTGAAAAAAAATTTACTGTGAAGTGAAAAGTTCTGAATGAGTGATTCATAATTCAGATTCTTCACTTTTAAATCTGTTGAAAGTGTAACAACACATTTCATTTTGAGTAATTCCAAAAGTTAAACCACTCTCCCTAAGAGGATTTTGTTCTCTAAGAAGTTGCTGTTTACATGTCTTGTGCCCTTATTTCTCACATGACCTTGATTGTATGTAAAGCTGCATTTCTCCAAGCACAAAGTGGCCTTCTCTTCCACTGCGGTTGATGTTTATGAACATTTTTGATTTTCTCAAAACTGCATTTTCTCTTGAAAATAGAATTCCTGTCTAGTCATCCCCTCAGGCACTCTGAATGTTACCTGTAGCCTCTCTTTCAGCCTTCTCTCTCACTGCCCCTTAATTTTGTGCATGGTTTTGTTTGRGGATGTGTCTTGCTGAACTCTAGCAGTGATGCACCTGCTGTCCTGAAGGAGGAAATCACATCTCACACCTACTGATTTTACTGGCTAACATTATTGTTATACCACATTACCTACATTCAGTTTTTCACTACTGCCCCTGGAAGGCTTTCACCTGCTTCTCTTAATTAAGAAAAAAAWTGCAGTGGTGTCTTTGAGGTCTGAAGGTGCGTATATTAATTCTAAAAACCGACATTTGAGTCTCCCATTCCCTTCAATCTTTCCACATCAGATTGACTTTTTCACCCTAATTACATCTGTTTTTCACTGGTGATTCTTCAAGGTGCACTAAGAAGGGGCTGGACATGGACCCAAGCAAGCATACAGTTCTCCAGCAGTCTCCCACAGCCTGAAAACCCACGTGGCCAGTTCAGCTTTCTGTTCAGACTGGACAAGYCAGCTTTCCTGAGGCACAGGGGAATGGAGCTATAGCTCTCTGTCCCTGAGCAGCGGGGTGGGACAGGTTTAGTGTRCCACAGGCACTCAGTCACACTTAAACTCTGTCCCTGCCATCTCTTTGAGCTCTTTGGCTCTGTGCATTGCCACAGCCTCGTGTAGAGCCAGGACTTGCAGAGGTGGGCTGGGAGGCCAGAGGGCATGTCCCTGTGCAATCTGGGCTAGGCAGAGGCTATTATAGGCAGCCCAAGATCAGGTTTGCCTGAAGATGGCAAAAAGGTTTGCGCTCTTCGGCTCTGAGTGTCAGCTGCCAGCTGGCAAACCTGCACTGTGTGGTGTCAGTTTCACCACTTAGAACAGCATGTAGGGCTTTCTTTCCCTCCTGGTGTGCTGGCTTTGCTTGCAGCCAGGGACTGTACCACCCAATGGTTCCCGTTGTGGTTGGCATGTGGTGTCACCCAGCAAAACACAGAATCAAATTGGGAAACCCCATTTGGTGGTGTTCTCTGCAATCGCATTGTTTGRGACATGTTAATAACTGACTATTTCTGCTTCGTTACTTTTCTGGTGTGTTTAGAACTGACAGATTTYTTGTTTTCTCCCCCTTTGCAGCTCTCAGAAGTATATGGAAACCATTTCACTATTTGTCTCTGAAATTCCCACGGCTGCTTTTAATTAGTCATTGCTTACCTAAAAGTTATTTTTCAGATTTTACCTTTTTCATCATATGATGTTCGCACCAAATCCACAATTTAATTAAGACTTCCATCCTGAAATAATTTGAAATAGATTCCATTCTACGTATTCTCACACCAATATCATATGTCTAGTCTCCTGCAAAACCTAGTATAAATTCCAAGACATGTTCATCCTGCCGTTAACTGGAAGTATTTATATGTCTCATGTATGAACAGAACCTTTTCACCTGTTCACACAGCATTTAGTAAACCCATCTACTGGTCACAGGTGGGAAAAATGACCCTATTTCTCTCCATTTACTTTGCATTATGCAGAAACCTGTATATAAAATAAATAAAATCTGTAATGGGCAGCGCTGTTCTCACATCCATCTGTCTGAGTTTTTTGCTCTTCCACTCTATAAATTAGTGTAATTAATTATAATTAAAGAGTAATTTTCAAGTAGTACATCAAATAGTGCATCTGCCAGATTTCTTGAACCCCCAATAGCTTTGTCTTAACGGTGCTGATAYCAAAAGTTGCTGTGCAGGCCATGTAATGATATTTATGGTCCAAAGCTTTCCCTTGGGTGCGTAATCTCTTACAACATTTGAGTTACATCTGTGTGAAATCCCTCRGGGGTGTGGGAGCTCCTGCAGCTACTACTGTCAAGCTTCTCCACACGAGCCCATGGAGAATCAGGTGGCCATGTGCATATATCATGGYGTGGGCACTTTTGTTTCAAATTTAAGTTGATATACAGCAATTTTTGCAGAGCTGGGTGATTTCTTTCCTCCTGCAGCTGTTCTTCACTTATCCACCAGCATTAGCTGTGTTTCCACCAGCATTAGCTGCATCCTTGGACCCCTCTGAGAATTGTGTCATCTCTTGGGTACTTCTTGAGACAGCGCTTGGGGATGCTGCTCTTCCAGACACTGGCATTACCCATTTCTGGGCACATGCTGCTGTTCATCTCCTGCTTCCCTCCAATTTATCTTCTAKYTAYMCAGAAGATAAAGGAAGAAAGAGACRTGGAATGAGGATGGCCAGGAAAATTCAGAGCAAAAATACGWGTAAATTTTAGAATATCTTGATTTAGAAGGAGCCCAAGAGTATCATTGAGTGGGAATCCTATGCTCTTGCTTAGCCATTGTTCAACTGAAATCTATTTTGGGAACTGTTTGGCCAAATAATATTTATTTAGAAGGAGAAAAGTGAAATGCTCAGTGAACAGTTTCACAGCTTCAGCAAGCCGTAAGTAAAGGCTAAGCAGMAAAAGACTATCTTTTGCTGCTTCAGATCTTTGAGTACTCTCTCAAATCCTTTCAGATGTTGACAGTCTGTAGCTAAAACTGTTTTTAACAGTGAAAGAAAGAAAAAAAACCCCATAATTGTGGAAGCAGGCCAGTCTTTCAAGAGTTCATATTCTGCCTCAATCTGCAGAAATGGGTACAGATCTGCYTGTGACCTCCATGTTAGTCTGACAGGGGCACATGCAATGAACAGATGTTATCTTCTATTGAGGAGATATACTTTAAGGGGCTGATTTTAAACAATGGTCTCTTTTTCTTCAGCTGCAAATGCAGGTGTCAGGAATTGCAGGAGTTTGACAAGCACAAGATGTCTAAGTATGTGATTGTCCCTGCAGGCAAAGTACTCAGACACTTAAATTATAGGAATTACTTCATAGCTATTTGTGGGTGCAGAAGTGGGTAGGTAACGCCTGATGAAAGCTGGGATTCTGAGACTTTACTTTGACYGCATTTGCCCATGGAAGTTTCTCTCTCATTTTTACTGATCCCACGTTACCAATGGRTAACTGGAGCCCTGGTAAATATGTTGGAGAGTTATGTAGGCCCTGGCATCAAACAGCTGACAAACCAGAACCTATACCATTGCCCTTGTCTTGCAGGAAAACTCAGTTGTTCTTAATGGCYAGTCAACTGTATTTGTCCCTCAAAAATGATACCCAGAGAGGGAGGAGGGGAACGCACCATGTGCATTAACAGAGCTGCATGTAGCTCAGATAGGACACCTGCATGGAGAACCATGGACCTTTCCAAAACCTCCTGGGATGACTGAAGGATACTGCTTCAGCTGTATTACGCTTCTTCATATTTATGATTTTGCTAAAGCTAAAACCACCTTGCATTCTTGTATTCAAACTGACAATTATTTAGGCTTGTGTTTATTAATTGTTCTTACTCTGGGGTATGTTGGGTTGGCTGTCATCCATAACTGCTTTTTTCACACCTTATCTGGCAAACTGTCCACTGAAGTTGCTGACTCCAATGGTAACATTTCACAGAGATGTGTGGAATTCACATCAGAAAAAAAAAACTAGTTGATTTATTCCAGAAAGGGATCATAGAACCATAGAATTGTCTGGATTGGAAGGGACCTTGAAGATCACTYCACTCCCATTACCCTGCCATTGGCAGGGGCACCTTCCACTAGACCAGGTTACACAAAGCCCCATCCAATCTCAGCTGGGATACTTTCAGGCATGGGACATCCACAACTTCTCTGTACAGTCTGTTACAGTGGTTCATCACCCTCGTAGTGAAGTATTTTTTCCTAAATGAGAAGCTAAGTGATGTCATTGGTCACTCATCCTACAACACAGCAAGGTGCCACATGGTGTTTGCTGCCCTGGTGCACGGACCCTTGCTGAGAGTGTCATGGTACGGTTCTTCATATGAATACCAAGAGAAACCAAGCAGTCCTGTCCTCCGTGAGTGTGCTGCTGTCTGAGGCATTGGTGGATGCTCTGTGTGCGGTGAGAATTGCTGGTTCCTTGGCAGGTGGTTCTTTTAAGTACAGGGCTGATATCTTTTGCAAGCAAATGTGATTCATGCTCCAGGTGAGTGATGGTGTGTTGCCCCCACAGACCTCACTGAATAACCTCTACCAATAWATAATCATCTTCAAATGAGTTGAACAACCTGTGTGCTCCATAAACTCTAAGATTTAATGTTCTATTTGAAAAGAGAAAGCAGTAGGGCTGTGAAAAAGTCCTCTCTGTTCTCCTTGACTCACCTCACTCATTTAATCTCTTTAAACTCCATGTAACTTTTCGTCATAGACTTATTCTTCCTAAGGTGTCTGGGTTTGCAAAAGATATATTGTCTATTGACTAGWAGCAATGTCTGGGAAGATCTGTAATATAAACACAATTAGTATAATAAGTTCTAGCAAGATCAGCAGGAGGAAAGAACAAACTTAAGGAAGGCAATCAGTTTTTTGGGTAGGTGTTAAGATAGTCTCATCACTAGTGACTCATGGGTAGTGATCTGAAAATTTCGTACTCCTGAAGGTAGCAATAAACACATTAAATAAAACTAGCTTTTCTGAACGCAATGGTTTGTGATGTCAGGGCAGATATTTTAGTAGATACTGACATACTATAAAGTACAATAATGAATCTGAAGAATTCWTAACAGGTGAAATAACACTGTACTGATAAGCTACAGCTACTTTAAGACTAGTTATGGCCCACAAGATGAAGCTTGGATTTCTCATTGCTAAATATGGGCAGTGCTTTTTTTTTGTGAGGATTTTTCTGCAGCCCAGCTTTAACCACCTTCGATGTTAAATAGTAGCATGAACATTGCAACAATAGACATTCATGGGACTGCTTGTCAGAATTCTTTGCACTCATTTGCTTGCCATCCTACATCTTGTGTTGGGTGTTTGAGCACAAGAGTGCAGTGAGCTGCGTAGCACACATTGYGTGGTGCCCTGGCAGTCGAGGGGATATGATCAGGGCTGGGGGCAATGGGAAGTTGCAGCAGCAGTGATGACAGGGATTTTGTAGCAATTCAGCAGTTCAGCATCCCTCCTGTCCTGTCCTAAAGAAGACGTGCAACTTGCATGGCAGTAAGGGATATTCAGTGGAGGGACTGAATTTGCCTCGACTATCTCAGGAAATCTATCAAGTGTGTCAGTATTAAGGTATTTTTCTTTTGGTTTTCCTAATCATCTTCTTCTGTATTCCTAAAGCTAGGACAGTATTACAGAATGAGAATAGTAATAAAGTGAAGAAATATATGTATTTTTTAAAGAAACCTGCTATTTCTGTGGATTTTGATTCTTCCCTTGACATGTTTCAGGTAGTGTTCGTTATGGTTGCTCAGGTTACAGCACTTGTATTGCTTTGTTAGACAAGCCAAATAATCCCTCACCCTTTTTTTTTTTTTTTTTTTTTTTTTTTTTTTTTTTTTTTTTTTTTTTTTTTTGTTTTTTGTTAAATGTTTTGAGAATAAATACATAGCTTTATAAGGAAAGTAAAATTTAACTGACAGTAGCATTAACAAGAAATCTAGTGCAATATATCTGGGCATAAAGTGCTGCTTCAATTTAGTTGCTGTAACAAAGTTTTGTTAATAAGGAGTAATCCTCTCTAACTATGAAATTACATTCAGGAGCTTGTCTGGATTTGGAGTTAYAATATTGATGAGGCAAGAGCCTTAATTGATGTTCAAAATGAGGATATCTCAAAGCCTATAAAAGAGCTGTCTAGGAAGCTTTTTGATTTCCAGTAAGTATACGTAGAAAACAGCAAAACATACACCAGAACTTTTTTTTTTTTCCAGGGGAAAATGTAATTAATAAATCATAAATAGAAGAAAACTTAGATGAATGTGTGTGCCTGCGATTTGTGCCTTTGTGTGCACATCTGTGTGGATTGCAAAGAAAGCTCAGCGGATGCATAGAGCAGGATGAGGCTCTATCTCCATCCCCTCCCTGCTTGTCTCTAACACCCCTTGGGTAGATATGTGTCACCTTCTCATACTCCCACCCAGCTTCTCACACATCTCTGGGGCACCTCACAGAGCTTATCCTCCTTTTGAACTTAGGTGAAAGAAAAACCAAGCTACTTCCTGAAATAAAATACTGCAGCAATTGAAGATGGTAAAGGACATCAAGAGGAAGCCTTATGAAGAGCAGCTGAGACCACTTGACTTCTTTAGCCCAGAAAGAGGATACTGAGGGGTGAMCTCAWTGCAATCTACAGCTTCCTCACAATGGGAAGCAGAGGGGTAGGCASTGATCTCTTCTCTGTGGTGATCAGACACAGCACCTGAGGGAATGGCATGGAGCTGAGTCAGGGGAGGTTTGGGCTGGATATTAGGAAAAGGATGTTCACCCAGAGGATGGCTGGGGGCTGTAGGAGGTTCCCCAGGGAAGTGGTCACAGCASCAGCTTGGCAAAATTCAAGAGCTGCTCCTCAGACACAAAGTGAGATTCCTGGGGTGTCCTGTGGGGGCCAGGAATTGGACTTTGCAAATCACAGAATTCTGTAAGTTGAAAGGGACTCATGAGGATCATCAAGTCCAAACCTGAAGTGAATGGCCCCTACAGAGATAACCCCACAGCCCTGCTGTTATTAGCACAATCTGACCAACTGAACTAATTTCAGGGTCACTTCAATGACCCATGTCAGTCCCTCCCAGCTCAGGACACCCTARCAGTCCTGCAGACAGATTGTGACAAGGGTGGGGAAGGAAGCCATCTGGACCCCTGCAAGTTTTTGGATGTGAATATGTACATTTGGAMCTGCCAAAGGAATCTTATGTGGAGGCATGTGAACATGTCTGTGTATATGTTTGTGCGTGTCAAGGCAAGCAGAGTCAAAAGAAACATGAAAAAAKTACACATGGAAAGAGAAGGCAGTGAGTAAAAGCTGAAAGCTTTGGGTGTGATACCAGCAGGAAAACACTTGAGACTCTGAACAAGGAAACTGCCATCTATTTTTGGATTCCTAATGCCCTGAAACAGTTGTACACTGCCTAGCTTCTTCTAAAATAAATAAGATTGCAACTATATCAAATGTATCATCCATTTCTTCTGGTGGAATGATTTTGCAAGATCTTCAATATCAAGAGCCTGAGTCATGCATTCAGATATTGATGAAAGCTTTGAGTATGTCTGTTGATAATAGATATAGATTAATTTTATTAAGAAACTTGACTGCAAATCTCATGGGACAAGGTTTTAATGTTCACTTTCTCATAAATACTATAGCTGTTTATGAGGACTTTATATGCAAACTTTGTGGCTTGAAACTTTCTATCTTTTCATATACTGGAGTTAACAAAATTACATGAAGCAACATTCTATGATTGCCTTTCTGATCTTGCCCTTCTTCACCCTGTAAAAACTTTATTTTGAGTTGAGAGTCTTGTAAGTTCTGTTTCCTTATAATTACTTTGTTCAGTCTTACTTTATATAAATCAAGCTTTCTATTGTTCTCRGAGATGCACTGCTTGGTTTTGCAGGCACCAGAGATATTTTTAAGAGGGACAGCAACATTTCAATAGGCATACTTTTCAGGGCATGCTGTTAAATGCCACCAGATTGCTCTGAGCTCTGTAACTCTACCAKCAACAATTAAAAATTGCACAGCATTTTCCACCTGACTATGTGTTATCACAGACATTTCATGTTGTTCCTATAAGTTTACTTTCTGTGTCCCTATTTTACAAGAMGTTTACTATAGAGATTCATGCCATTTGTCCTGATATCCTCTTGGTTTTCTGTTCTCACACTGCAGATCCTTTACTACAGATGCTAAAGCATACTCTTTAGAAGAGTAGAGAATCTGCAACTTGAAAGAAAATTGTATTATATTTAAGGTAGTTTCTTGTTTCTGTATATTCTAAGGTTAAAGCTTCTGCGACTCTTTACCTGACTTCATTTTACATTATGGCTATAACCCAGATTATAAATCCAGTATATTCCCAGCTGCCTTTCTTCTGAGTTCTTAGTCAGAAGGAAAATGATTCAGTGCTTTTTTCAACTATTTTAATTGCCACATCCTATGTTATTATTGGTTTTTGGTTGTGTAGAAGTGTTATGTTCTGTGCCTTCATAAAATGTTTCATGCTTATAAGATAATAATGTGGAAAATAATTTTTGTAAATGAACCTCCAAGACAAATATTAAGATATAAAGCTGTTGGTAGAATCACTGTCCATTTSTCAAGATTTTGGCTTTACCTCTTTGGAAGCTTTTGTGTACTAGGCTGGTTACCCCAAAAAGCAGTATTTCATATTTAAGAACATGCTTGTTAGTGAAATACTATGAAGGTAAAAAGCACAAGTCAATCAGGAGAATTGACAATATATACCTAGATTGTATGAAATTAGTGCCAATGATTTGAACATAATGGCATTTTCCAGCCTGTAAGCCAAATGAATACTTTGGAAGGCATGTTACATAGTTTGTGTTTACAGTCTACAAAAGGTTAATGTTCCCTGATGACTGTGGCTGCTGAGTGAAGGCTGGCAGAAGCTACACTCCAAAAGGCAGTCCCAGCATGGATATAACAAAATGTTCCCATGGTCTGAAGTGAACTKTCTCCTTATGCTGGCGAGCAACTGGGCAGAGAGCTTAATTAAGAGCCTGCTGCACACAAAAAGTGGGCCTTGTAAGTGCACMGTAATCTCACAGGGGCACGCGTTGGCATCTTGAGCCAAGCGTGATATCAGTGCCATAATTAAGGCCCTCACCTCAGCTTTAGGAAATGCTGTGATAACAGCAGCACATGCTTTTGTATGAAATATGCTGYAGCCCTAGTGAATGAACAAGCTCTCAAGGCAACGTGATCTGCAAACAGTGCGAAGTTGAAGTAGGATCTTTAGTGCATTGCCTGCAAGGGAACTTTCCATTTATTATCTGTTGCAAACAGCTTCTCCTCACACTGTCTAAAACCTCTGCTGGAAAAGCTGGTGAGCAACTCCTTGACCTCGAGACTTGTTAATACTCTTAATGCAGTTAATACCTGCTAATACATAAGAAGATAAAAGTGAGTCACAGTGAATTGACTTTTCACACCGAAATAAATGATGATGAGTTTAACTTCCTAATTYAAGATTGATTGTGAATCCCACTGTTTTGGAAAATGTCCATTAGCCCCTGTGGTAGTATTGGCTTATCGTTCTTATTTACAGGCTCTGTGCAGAATGATGCAAAAGCAGAGCAAAACAAGAGGTTTATTTCTCTAGGTCAATGTAATTCATCCATTTACTATGTAGAAAGCAGCTGATATAGACCGTATCCAAAGATAAGGCATATCCAATATAGAGTACCCAAATTTTGTACACACATTGCATATATGAGTGTAAAGTGACCTAAAGAAATAAATCTACCCCTGCTGGCTTACAATATTTGTGAAAGCAGGGTGAAGAACTACGGTGGTGATTAAAAGTCATAGCAATAATCTATGGTGGGATTTCACATGGGACTCAAACTCCTCAAATGGTTTAAATTTTCCTCTTGTTCATGTGAATGTGGCTGTTTAGCATTTTCAAAGTCTGAGACAAGAACTGCATCAAGCTTCTTAGCAATTTAATCAAAATTAGCCATGATATGGTAGAAGGAAGATGGCTCAGTGGGCTAGTAGGAGCTGAGAGGGGAGTGAAGGGCTCTAAGGGCAGCAAAATAGGAATTTGCAGTGAAGCTGGTGAGCTGTTTAGCTGTTCTGGGCTGGCTATTGCATCACATTATCTTCATAAAGCCTGATTCTGACATATTTGCTTTTTTCACTGGTCATATTTGGCAGAAGTTTTGGCAGTATTGGAAAGGTTCCAAAGAAGTTTTATGTGTAGATTTGTAGAAGTATCTTTCAAGGTTCACTGATATTTATATTGCTATGAATGTGTCTACCTCGCTATTTATGAGATATATCCCATGCAGGTGCATTTTGCTTTGATGGAATATGAAAGATATCCTGGAGTTGCCTATTGTCACAGCAATTGCTAGCACAGACGTTGTTACCTCTCAGTATTTTTAGCATGAATTTGACAATATGTGGTGTTTTCTTCAGACCCTTAAAGGTTTTTGGAACTTTTGTGTTTGACATGCATACAAAGAGAGGTTTAAAAACACAGGTTTGCAGGGATCTGAAATACTTAACACTTCCATGAATTTTTCAGATTGTTGCAGGAAGGTTGATAAAGTCAAGGCTGTCCTAATGGACATTATTTGGCTCTGTGCTCCCTTTTTTCCTTATCATTCTTGGCCATGCCTTTGCCTTGACTTTTGGGTTATTTAGGATATTTCCAGTTGGGATTGTATCTATGATTTAGTGATTTTATATGAAATCTTAACACGTTGTGAGGTCTTGGAAAGGCCTGGTGACTGTTGAAAAAGTTTTGAGCTTCTGTGTGTTTATTCCCTTTGAACGGTCCAAAATAGAGAGTTTACAGAGGGTAAAATACTTCATATCATAGCTGGCAGAGACCTCCTTGCTGACAAGAAACCTCTCAGTGGGAGCAATTGTTGAGTTCAAGAGCAGTGAAAATGAGCATTTTGTTAAAAAAAAAAAAGAAACTAGGCAGATTTTGGCTATTGGTGGTTATAAAGTCTTTAAAAAAACCCCCAAACACTTATGTACCCAAATAAAATTTCATATCCGTATACATAGGGTGATACTGAACTTGCGTGACAGATACAAGAGCAGCAATTCGGTAGAACTCTGTAGCTGATTCATGTTTGCAACACAGCCTTCAAGCACTCAAAGGTACTGCCAGTGCATGTTCCTCTTATGACATTTATAAAACAAGATTTTTGGGCTAATGATTCTGTGTGTGCACTCTTCAAAATGCCCCTACAAGAACCTTCTCCTTCCATATATGGTTACCTGAAATTTTTGACTACAGAACCTATGAATTTTTCCTCAGACTGGAAACTATGCTGCAGCACATGTTCATAAACAGCAGGTCTTATCAGACAGGATTAGCAGACAGTAGGATGAAAAGCACAGCTCTTACATAGGGCACAGGGCTTACCCCTGCTTTACTCACTTCCTGCATTCTGCAGATTGCTGCAGGTGATGAATGATGATTTGTTGTCAACCAAGGCAGAAGGCGCTCAGAATTGGGTGAAAGAGTTGAGGAAAAATGGATAAAATATATGTTCTTAGAGGACACTTWTAGGAGATCAAACAAACTTGGAGAAAGCAGTATTAAAAAGAGTTACCGCCATTAATAGTGGTGACAGGTGCTGCAGGTAGTCTGTTGGCTTTTCTGTAGTATCTGTGAACCTTGGGATGGTGCATTAAGTTCTCATACTCTGTACTGCACAAACACAAAATAAAATGAAGGGTGCTCTGGGAGGCAGAGCAAATGACATTGCAGCTCAGCTGAGAGCATCACCTGGTGCAAGGTAGGGGTTTGTGGGATCATGGGATGTGCTCACTGCTGGGAACACATTTTAAACATCTGTATCTTACTTATTCTGATAGCAAACACTGTTCGTTTCTCAAAGGAATTATATCTGACAGGCATAGTAACAATATTTAAAACAGTAAGTCAAAACAACAGATTTTATCATATAGAGAATGCAATGTTACAGTAAAAAGGTAGTATGACCAAGAGACTCAGTGAACAAAAGGGATTAGATTCAGCCATTTAAACTGCTGCAAATTACAGCAGATGTAGCTGCAGAAGCTTGATGAGAAATGAGTCCTGTTCATTATGCATGTCCCAAACACAGTAGTGCTGTGACACTTGCTGGTAAAGTTGCTGTAACTGTCTTGACATTTCCTAAAACTCTAATGAGCACTGTGGACTTCTTTTCTAACAGGTTTTTGATCACTTTTTGATCACTTAGAAAGTCTTCTGTACTTTGTATGCTAAAAGGAAGTAACATGACTGACATTTGGTCAGATGCARTATCAAGAAGCTTATCAGGGCTGGAACACTACAAAGGAAAATGCTCTTGCTCCTCCACTGTGTTCTGGATTGATTTCATAATGAGATATWATGTGGAAAAGGCCAAAACTCTAACAAGTAGTTCTACCTGGTCACTTCAGARTAAATATTAGTTATTGAGTACAATGGATTTACATGGATACTTGTAAAGATGGCCTTACTACAGCATGCAATTTTTTTTTAAACTAAATCAAGCTTACAGCAAAAAAAATGGATTGCTGTAAGGAACCCAGCTTGGTTCCTTCCTGGCCCCTCAGTGTACTGCAATTTGCATCTGATTGACACAGCTTTGAAATAATTTATCACATACTTTTTGAAAAGCCTAAAACACTGTATGCAATATTTTAAAGGGAATGGGGTTTGTTCTTTTAAAAAGGAATTTGCAGAATCTGATAGTGTAGTAATGACCAGTCAAGTGCTAAGACACATGGAAGAGAGGGAGGTGATTTCAGACAGCCAGCACAGTTTTCACAAGGGAAGTTCCTGTCTGACCAACTCAGTGGCCTTCTCTAGAGCAGCAGCTATGTCAGTGGATAAGGTAAGAGCAACAGATGTCATTTATCTGGACATCTGTAAGGCCTTTGACATGGTCCCCCCTGCTCTCTAAATTGAATGATGAATTCAACAGGTAGATTAGGAATTGTATGGTCTCATCCAAGGGCTAGTGAT
>NW_026623247.1:2646286-2709018 GCF_030028575.1 Malurus melanocephalus
ACTGCTACCTTAGGTTTAGTTTTTTAGTGCCTAGATGCTTTATATGCATTCAAACTGCACCTGGGCTTACTTTTGTAGTTTTGTACAGTCTTTCTCGAGTTCTTTGCCATTGGGATGGCATTTCACTACTAAAAATATTTAAGTAGCTTGTTTAGAAACCACCTTTTTTACTGTGTCTTCCAGGCCTTTGCTGAAGGTGGTGAATAACCTGGTCCTGGGTGGGATCTTGCTCCTGACATGCCCCCTCCATGGCAAATCACTAGTAAGCCTGCCCTTTGTTGCTCACTCTTTTAGGCAGCTCAAAAGACCACTTCCTCCAAACCCTTAGGAGTTTAGTCTCTTAAAAACTTCTTTTTTTTTTTTTACCCTATAGAATTAATTTTACCATTTGAGTAGTTTTGACCAACAAACATGTTGTTATCTTTTATCCATCTTTACACAAGCATGTGTGCTCTTTGTTGTGTTTTCMTTGCCGTGGTTTCCCTGGGGAAGTGAGTCATCCAAACACAGAATAAACCAGGGCAGAACTTTCTAACCTGGCTGCTCCTGGCATATGTGCACTGTTGTCTCTCCTCAAAAATTTCTTGGGAGTGTGTCTGCAAACGCTCACAATATGTAACAGTGATAGCTCCTAAGTCCAAAAACATCTCAGGATTTAACATTGCTGCAGCAGAAAGGGCCAGAGTTTTTACATTTTTAAGGATTTACCTCAGAAAAGTAAGTGGAGCARACTTGTGCTCCTTCTGATGCACAAAAACTGTCTATCTTCATCTAAGATTCTTCTTCTTTTCTCCATTTTTACCTGCTCTGAAGAAAGAATGAGTTGGACACTTGAACCTTGATTCTTCTRTGTCTCAAACTGTATATAATATAAACTGTATATAATATAAAATTATTTTTTTAGAATCTGAATGGTAACTAGTCTACCTATCTTTTTGGAACTTCATTCAGYTCCTGATGCCATGGTCTGCAGCTTCCACTCATAACCTGAAAATTTCAAGGAATGTCCATCTTTGTATCAGTATCATCCATTGACTGGTAAACACATTTCTTTCTTCTGGTTTGCTGTACAGGTATATCAATGGAAGGTGATAGAAGTTCTACCTCTTAGAAAATAAAAAATTACATTTCAGGAATAGAAAAGTGTGTATTTCTGCCTAATTAATTTTTTTTTTTTAGGTACAAAGAGCATGAAAGACAAACTTCACTTCTGGATTTAACCTCCAGGTGGTTAAATGGYTTAAAAATTAACCAAAAAGAAGGGGATGTTCTTGATCAAAGCACACATCCTGCAACACTCAACACTTATACACTGGAAGGAGATACAGGAGTCCATTAACTTTGGCTGTAAACAAAAATGCTAATAATAGTAATGTTTTTAGTCTCAGTGTGTGTTCATCATGCAGTATCTAAGGATGTAGCAAATGCAAGTAGATCTTAGACATCACTTCTGCAATCTGGACTTGGGAATTTTTTGTGCATTATTTATGCATGACTCTTCAACTATTTTGTGTAGCAATTTTGTGGCTGGTTATGAAACTGTGAGTTGTGGTATGAAGTTATGGCAGGGAAGCAAGGAGGGGGTGTCTGTGTCAAGGGATCAGTGTTCACCCAATTTTGTCACTGTCTGAGATTTAAATTCCTGTTTCAGACAAACAAATGGGATACTTGCAGTGTCTCAATATAGGAACTGTGACCCAGTAATTTCAAATCACTCAAGAGGCCTTTTGTGCTACAGGAAAAAAATTACTCACCTTTTCACTATTGCTGTTACTGGGCAATTTCCACCTGCAGAAAGGAAATGAATTACCAGRGCTCGGAGTCATTCAGTAGGACAAAATGTATAAACCCAAGCTCAATTTAATTTCTATAGCGCATGTTTTTCTCCTTCTCTGTGTATCCTGCTTCTGTGTTCTTCCATAAGTGTGTAAGGGTGGGGTGCAATATTATATTCCTGGGATCCAAACCTGCCCTACTTTGTTTTTTTCTTTCAAGGTCTGGGTTGTTTTTTCAAAACATTCTTAAAAATAAAAGAAAACAACAAAACAACAAAAMSCCYCACCAAATAAATTCCATGCAGAATCAATACCTACTCTCACTTCCAGCCTTCCTGTTAATAGCTAATTGAGCCAACAACTAAGTAGCAATTGAAAATGTTAGGAGAGCAAGAATATACTTAAAAAAGAGTTAAAGCCAACTGTAATTTGGGTGAAACTGCTTTGAATATGTAGCAGAGCTGGAAATATTACTATGAACAAGGACAGAGACTGGATCCTGTCATGAGAATACCTTTTTCATATGCTGGTATTTCACRTGGTTGAAATGTGCAGAAAGTATGGATTTCAGAAGGCTTGTCAAGATACCTTGACTGAGTCCTTCAAGACAAAATTACTTGACGTTATATTTCTGGAAGAGTGGTATATCAGAGATTTTAATTGGCAAACTTAAAGAAAATATACACAGGGATTGTTCACCTGCATTCATAAGCTGAGAATTTGGCCTGAGCTAGTAGTTGCACTGCCTGCAATATGACTGGGAAATAAAGTATTAGCCGGGTGAGGCATACTACAGAAAGGTCTGCACTGGAGACTCTCCTTTCTTTGCACTTTCACATTCAGAAATCTCCCAACAGTGACCATCAGTTCCTGCTCAGAAAGCTTTATGCTCTGTCTCTCAGGAGGTGTGCCCTTGGGAAATTTTGGTGTTTTATTGCCTTGAAGGTCTTGTGATATCACTAGTATAGGGGATTTTCGGATTTGTTTTCCACTGACAAATTTAACAGACTGTATTTATTCCAGTTTCTGAGACTGAACAATCTAATGAATCTTTATAGAGGTTAATAAAACAAGATGGAAGTATTAAGAAAAAGTAAGTAACTCTAGTTGAAAACTGTAGTTTTTCTTGTCTTTTTTTCACCCACAGCTMTCAAAGTTTCTGATATTTACCAAACTGAAGATGTCCAGGATGTCAGGATTACCTCACAGACAGCCATGTGGAAACAAAACACACTCTATTAGAAACTGTCCTACTTGGTGATGAATTGCTRGGTCCATTTTTCTTCAGCACACAAAACCTAGAGTTTGTCTGAGTTTGGCACACAAAGGAAGAATTTGCAACCACGGGTGAAGAATACTTGTTGCTGTTCTTCATTGGAACTGTAAGGAATTTCTTAGTGCTATAAAATTGAAACTTACCTTCCTTCAACTTAAGACAATTCCCCCTTGTCCTTTCACTAATGAATTGTCTAATCTCATATCACTTTGGTGATCCAATCAAAATAACAAGGTATTTAGGTAGTTCAAGGTAGTTACTGCTTCTAGGTAGTTCAAGGTAGTTACTGCTTCTAGGTAGTTCAAGCTTAGTCCTATTTGGTGAAAGCACAAACAGAAAAGAACTGCTTCAAAATTCTAATTTGGTTTTAAAACATAGGCATTTAGAGAAAAAGCATATGTCTTAGAGTTTTTCCAAATTAATGGCTCGGCATCTAATCAACATCTAAAAAACCTGGCCCCAACATAATAAGAGAGAATTCCTGTATAGACTTCRACTGAAAATTGTCCGGAGCAGATAAATCTTCCAATTAGCTCTAGCTATAAGTATTTTGGTAGAATGTAGTTTGTCTCAGGATATTTCAGGAACAGTCTGAAAGGATGTTATAAAAAACTAGAGGCAGTGTAACACGTCCATAATGAAACAATAGCCTCTTGCTGTCTCCTAGAAACATAACTCACCAACTGAGTTTTGTCCTACTTTTAAAAAGACCTTTAAGAAAGTGTAMTGATAAAAATGTGACAACATGTGGCCATGCTTCAGAGAACAAGATATATGGGCCACTATAATTTTGCTTTCAGCCACMTAAATATTTTATTCTTGCGAATATTTAACAGATTGCATCTATCCAAAAAGCTGGAGATGAAGAGAGTGTGCAGAGCAACAAAACAAGATAAAACATATGCCCTGTATCTCAGTCAAATATACAAGAACATTGAAGTAAATCTGCAAGATATTATGGGGAAGGAAGYAGGCTGTTAATGGCTGTTAATTGCAGACTGCTTATTAAAGCAGCAGAGGTGTCTCTTAATTCTTGATTTTGATTTTCTAGTAGACAACTACTTTTGCTTATATTTACTTTATATTAGATAAATGTAAAGAACACAGAACAAATATCTTTGAGAATAGTGGGCAAACTCCATCAGATTTTCTCTGCTTCCCTCTTTCTGAAAATTTTGTGTTGTGACAAACCACATTTCCCCTGTAACAGGACACTCAGATCAGGAGCCTTTATAGTACTTGACGAAGGAAAAAAGACCCCACAATYTTTTTTTCTGATATTGCAGCTGTTTCCAGTGTGAATATGACAAACACTTCCACCCCAGTTCTGACGAGTGACAGAGGCATACAAAAGAAGACTGTGACATCCCAAAGTCTACCTTAGTCTTCCTAATGTGTCCATGAGGTCCAGCAGGTCAGGCAGACATCCCTGCAGTAGGTCTGCCAGTGGTGACTCATTTGCTTTCCTGCAGCCAGAATATCTCTTCACACTGAGGGATAATCATAAACCTGACAAATCAGTGAGGGGGAACTGGTGACTCTGTGACCAAAAAATAAATGAAAAAATGAACTCACAGGGAGCTCAGAACTTCAGAGAAACTTCAAGTAAGATTTAGAGGTTGTGTGTGGAAGCCCTAGATGTATGACTGATATAGTTATGCTGTCTGTGTTCAGCTTACAGTTTGAATTCAACAAGTCCTGCTGATGATCCACATCTTTTTCTGAAAACGGTTTAGTCATTTTTGGTGTATTTTTGAAATAGTTGCTATAGGCAAAAGCAAACATTAACTCAATTATTTCTTTCCTATTTTTTGTACTGTTCTATCTTAGTGTGAAGACAGAGCCATCCTGAGTTTAGATTTTCCTCATAATACTGTGATAAAGCAATATAGTCTCTTAATGGCAAATGCTCATAAAATGGTGATGAGAATTGATGTTAAAGAACAGGGAAATTATCTTTTGGGACTCTGGCAATGTTYTAAAAACATTGCCACAGACAAGGTCTCCTTAATATGTTTTAAAGAATATTTTATTGTTATTTCCTGCCTCTTTGCATCAGTTGAACTATTTGTGTGGCTTACTTTGAAATTAAACACAGACTGAATGGCAACCAAGACCACAGCTGGGCAGTCACAGTTGGATCGATCAGGTATYGCCAGAAATGATGAAATTATTCCACATTCTTAACTGAAAGGGCAGCCTGTTTGTAAGAAGCAAGATAAAGGAAAACATGAAATGAAGGGTGAGGAAAATGACCATAACTTATCGAAAAATTCTGGTCTTAGAACTTAATTTCTCATCAGATACAAAAAGTGCTGGGTTGGGATGCCAAAACAGTGGGTGGCCCTGGGATGAGGGCCAATGCACGCACAGCCAAATTTTCTTCTTGGGGAAGAGCACAAGCTGCTTGGGAGGGTGTCCCCCACTCCTCCCTAGTAGGACAGGATGGGCAGCCCAAGGCATCTGCCTCCTCTGCTTGCATTTCATCTGGCCCAGTGAGGGGCTTTCTGAGAAGCGGCCTCAAAGGAAGAGGGTGTTTAGGAAATGGAACACTGGTTTGAAATGCCAGGATTRGTGAGGAAAGCAATGAGGATTGAAACATAGAGGAAGTAAGCACTTTGGGAGGACAAGCACAGGAGAAACATGCTGTAGGGGCATCCTCAAATAGTCCAAAAAAGCAGGAAGATCTTGCAATAATTTTGATCTATGTATTGAAATATGTTAGATAAATGTCCTTTATAATGATCGTTATTATCTTTTCTTTCATGAGAAAACATCTGGTTTCTGAACATACAGTTCTCTCTTGGAAACTGAAYGTACTGCACTGCTTTGTAGTGAACACAGAAGTGATTTTTCCCCCTTGAATTTAATTTTTTTCAGGCTGGACCATGTTTTTCTCAGGACAATTTTTCAAACAGATCCTACCCAAACTATGCTGCTAAATCCTAGGCTATGTTTGACAGAGGAAAAGTCTGAAATTAACGAGTGGATCTGAGATAATATGCCTAATGACCTTTGCCAGTATTTGACCACATGACCCCTTTCAAGGCAGTTGTGTACTTGGTTCTGCCCAGCAGGTGAGACTGTGTCTTCTCTAGTCACAGTAGATTTTCCTATATTCTGAAATTCTGCTAAGGGCATGAATTTAGGGTGAAATCCTCTCTGTTAAGAAACTTAAATAAAGAGCAGAGATTCTGCAGTGCTATTGAAAAAGGGCAGAACCCCAGAGGCAATACTCCTACCTGGCCAACATGCTGAGCTGGGACAAGAGGAAGTTCCAGGAGAGGGTGAACKGATTTTAACTGCCTCTTAGACTGATTGACTAATTTCAACATGCTTTATCAGTAATCAGAGAAAAAAGCCTTTTGCAAAGTTCTGCCTGGAAAATACAATGATGTTCTTTTAAAATGRTACATCAATGGATAACAGGTCTCATAGTCATTTTAGGAAACGCATTTAAGCCAAAAGACCATTTCAACAAAAGTACTATGGATTTGGAATGGACAGTCGATTCCCYGTGGGGTACTTGCTCAGAGTTTAACACCACAAAGAAAAAATATGAGTATTGGAATACTGTGTAGAATTTTCTGTTGGTATTCCTGTGCTGTAGTTTATCAACCTAAAAGGAAATTAAGAGCTAATAGCTTTGAAACATTATAAAGCCAGTAAGATATAAGTGCAGAAATTATAATGCMCAAAGACTGACTTTTAAATTATACTAACTTGTCCTTCTGATGCCTTAGGATTTTCAGTTTCTCTATTTTCATGCATCTGTATTTTTGTAYTTCCCTAGTACAGCACTAAAACTACCGTTCTCTCATCTTTAGACAAAACAATCCCTCTCTGAGCCTGAATCCAAGGACACCTCRCTGCCCGAGAGCCCCAAAATATGTAAACAACAGCGAGTTGAGGGGGAGCAAGTTTGGGGTGGTTGACATCATCACCTGATCATTGGAGAATTAAGACCCAATATGTTAATAAGGCAGAACTTACAAAAGGTGAAGATGTCGTGACCCGGTGTTCATTTTTGGGTGTAGCCTCAGGAGGAGGCTTTTGTCGGCCCTAATGTACCAGTAGGCCTGTWAGGCCTSTATTAAAGTTGTGTATTCTCATTCTCTTAACTTTGTCTGGCCTCTCTTTCAGATTAGCATGATTGATAAGGCATCAGTTCCTGCATCCTTACAATGCAATTTACTTATAGACAATAAAATTAAAATCTGTTGCAACCAAACTAAAATATAGCTGCTGAAATAATTTCCCCCCTCATTGTTGTCTCTCTTTTTAAACCTTTCATGTCTAATCAGCAGACACTGGCATATGTTACATACRACTGGCATTATTGTTTGCCGGTGCYGATATGTTGGCTTTGTGGCCAGATTTTGGTAACAGGCGGACTACAGGGCTGGCTTCTGTGAGAAGCTGCCAGAAGCTTCCTTCATATCTGGCACAGCCATTGCCACACAGCTCCAGCATGGAGCTGCTGGTCAAAGCCGGGACAATCAGAAATGGTGGTAACTCTTCTGGGATAACATTTTTATGGGAAAAAAAAAGTTATTGCCAGATGTAATTGCAGCCAGAGAAGAGTGAAATGAGAATATGTGAGAGGAGCAGCCCTGCAGACACCAAGGTCAGCGAAGAAGGGGTAGGACATGCTCCAGGCATCAGGGATGAGATTCCTCTGCAGCCCCTGGTGCAGCCCATGGTGAAGCAGCTGTGCCCCTGCAGCCCATGGAGATCCACAGGGATGCAGAGATCCACACCAGAGCAGGAGGATGCCTGAGAGGAGGCTGTGACCCCTTGGAAGGTGCTGGAGCAGGGTCCTGGCAGGGACATGGAGAGCCATGGAGAGAGGAGCTGGAGTAGGTTTCCTGGCAGGACTTGTGACCCTGGAGGGACCCACATGGAAGCAGACTGTGGCTGAGGGACTGCACCCTGTGCAAGAGTGACCCATATTGCAGCAATTTGTGGAGAACTGTTGCCCATGGGATAGACTCATCTTGAAGAAGGTCATGGAGAATTTTCTCCTGTGAGAGAGTCCTCATGCTAGAGAGGGAGAAAGACTCTTCTTCCTGAGCAGAGGCAAAAACATGTGATGAACTGTAATCCCTGTTCCTCACCTCCCTTGCACCATTTGGGGGCAGGAGGTAGAGCTTGGGAAGGAGGGAGGGGTGGAGGAAAAGGTGTTTTAAGGTTTCTTTTACTTTTCGTTATCCTGCTCTGATTTTTTAGTAATTAATTAAATTAATATTCCCAGGTCAAGTCAGTTTTGCCCCTGATGATATTTGATGAGTGATCTCTCTCTGTCCTTATTTCAGCCCATGAATCTTTCATCATATTTTCTCTGCCCTGTCCAACTGCAGGCAGGAGTTACAGAGTGGCTTTGGTGGGTGCTTGGAATMCAGCCAAGATCAATCCACGACAGCCTTTTTGGTGCACCAGCTGGGAATTTAACCCAGGTTGCAAGAATGGTAATCTTGCATGATATCTCTACTGTGCCARCTCAGTACAACCATAGAATTGCAGAATGTTTGGGTTGGAAGGGGCCTCTGGAGATCATCTAGTCCAACCCCTCTGTTAAAGCAGGTTTCCCTACAATAGGTTGCTTTGGCTATCTTCAGAGAAAGAGACTTCATATTCTCTCTGGGCAGCCTGTTCCAAAGTAAAGAAGATTTTCCTCCTTCATAAGGAGACTTCCTTCAGTTCGTGCCTGCTGTCCCTTATCCCCTTCCTTAAAAAAAAATTTCACTATCCCTGAGGCTGATAATATCTAGGAATTACTCTTTTCTCTCTCCTAGGTTGTGTGGATAATCTAAATGCTGACTCTTGGCTCCAATTTTTACCTTTTTGTCTCGTGGATTTCTCTGTTTGCATGGACAAAGTTGTGACTCCTCCTTAGTCAACAACACTGCAGCATCACTGCTGTTCATTTAGGTTTCTAAACAGAGAGGATTTAATMTGAAAATTCTGCAAGSCCTAAGCAGAATTTCAGAATATAGRAAAGTCTGCTCTGAMTAGAGCAAATTAATAAGTTATTTATTTAAAATAGGAACAGGAAAAAATGTCCTCTAAGAAGCTAGAAGAATCCTTGCTCTATTTTTCAAGTCTGTGTATTGTTCAGAGTGTTTTTCATTTATCATCAGATTAGACTCCTGATTTAATAGCTGTAGTTGCAGACTGTTGCTGAGAAACTCTATCCTAGTAGARCATGGTCACTGAGCATATGATCTCTGAAATCTCATTTTCCTTACCCTGAGGGAATTGCAGAAAGTCTTTCCTGCCAACTACATTTAAGGTAAACAGACACTGGCARTTCCACTTACAGCTTTCCAAGTTTGCTGGCAAAGGTTTAGGAGGGCAGGGGAACAAAATTTTTTCTAAGCAATGGTACATTTGTGTCATGGTTGTTGTAAGAGAGAGATAGGGGATGACAATGAAGGATGTTTTTACTGCAGTTAGAGGSTATCTGGAATGGTAAAATTATTTAAATGCCAGTTGTTTGCTCCATGAAGACCTTTGTGTTTAATTATTACTACACAGGGGCAGTCAGCCAGGAGGAAAATCCAGAAAACTTAATGGGAAATTTGTTGTKTTCTACTTTTTCATTTGCTCTATCCTTCTCCTACAGGCAAAATATGCATAGCAGATGCCATTTCCGACAGAGTTTATGCTCATTTTTATRATTTGAATTTGACCACACACATTTTGTGATAAACATTGATGCCATTAATTTTACAGTACAGTTGCTACAACTCCACTCGAGACTTACTATTCTTAAGGCTTGTGACTGCTCAATTTTGATGAAGATGTCATGGTTTTAAACCCAGCTGGAGATGAGACACCACCCAGACACTCTCAACCCATCTTTTGAGAAGAAATTAACTCTGCCTGAGCTGAAACCAGGACACAAGATCAGAGTGTTATTGCAAGTCATGAGACTCTTTGGTTTATCAAGAATTGATCAACTTTTTCCACAATGTGCTGGTGATCCTTATCCCCTGCTCAGCTCTGGTAAGGCCACAGTTGAAGCACAATACCAAGTTCTGGGCACTCCACAAACAGAGGGAGACGGACTGCTGAGAAGAGGGCAGCCAAGGGTTGTATTTAGATAACAAAGGAACTGGAGAATCTTCTGCAAGAGGAAAGGTGGAGCAAGCTCAGATTCTTCTCCCTGCAGTAGAGGAGGCTGTGGATAGATGTGGAGAAGTCTGAAGGGAGGCTGTGAAGGCAAGGGAACAAGGYTATTTCCAGGGGCACCCAGTGACGGGGCTAAGGGAGTGGGGCACAAACTGAAACATGGAGGGGACGCTCCTGCACAACATCAGGAAATAATTGCTTACTGTGAGGGTGACCACGGGCTGGCACAGGTTTCCAGAAAGCTGCCCTACCCTGCAATCTTAGAGATATTCAAAGCTGTCTGGTGGTTATCCTGAATAATATGCTCCACATGAGCCTCCTTGAGCATGAACATTTCACCAAATGACCTCTACAGGTCCTTTGTGACTTGAACCACTCTGTCCATGGGCTTTCCCTCCAGCAATGAGGGGTGCCTCCTTCTCCTTTGAAGGCCCTTGCAGGAGCCAAGATGCCCTGTTGGTACTGAGGGGGTTTCAATAACTTCCCCTCTTGCATTGCAAAGTTGCTTGTTTCCAGGCCTTTCTTCTGTGGGAATCAGCTTCTTGTCACAGGACCCAACAAGCCTGAATTAAAACAGCCCCATATCTTGCTCCTTTCAGCAGCCACAGCCTCTAYGTATGGAGTCCAGAGGGCACAAATGAAAGGCATGCAGGTTCCAGAGGGACCTTCAGGGTGCTCTACCAGCTCTGGCATGGGGGAGAGCAGCAGATCTGTTTCAATTTTTAGGCTTTTTTTCCTCTCCGTGAATATGCCGTACTACCTTGCAGTTTTATGTCCTTCAGATACACAGTGCTCTCAACACTCAAAACCTTGGTCCTCCTCTCATATTGCAAGCTTCTGGATGTAGTGCTTTCCTTCTTCACAGTATGCCTAAAGTACTGTTTTCCCACTTAAATTTCTCCCAGAACAACTGGGGAACTTGGACTGGTTTCAGTAATGTGCTAGCTAGTACAAAATGTTGTCATGTTAGCAGCAGCAGTGCAGGTCACTCACAAAAAGTTCTTKTTCTGGCTCTGTTACAAGTTGCTTTGCCCTCTCATATTGTAGCTTATCAAAAGCCTTTGATAATGGCAAGGTTTTCTTTTTTGAGACTGGAAGCCAAGTTATGATTACTGACAAGTACCTGAGTACATAAGTGAGTACTTCCAAGAAGRACTTAGTAGGAGGTGGCTAGGAAGGAAAAAAGCCACAGATGCTGGGTTCCAGTAAGCCTTGATATTAAAGGGTCACATTCACTTTAATGGTATTYAACAACCGTGATTAAAGCCCACATGCAGAACATTCTTTTACAATGCAGCATCCCACAAATAGAGGATACCTCTGCAGGTGGGCAATTGTACCTTTTTTTTTAAAGCTAGGGACACTGCTTGGGAGCAGAGGACTGGCCCTAAGGTTCATTTCCTCTGTCATAGGTAAATGTGTGACAGATACCCTCTCCTGAACTGATCTGGCTCCCTTCTGTAAAATTCTCTCTGCTTTTTCCCATCACATTTCAGGCTGTGATTGCTCCAATGCTTAGCCAGCTTCTTTGAGCTCTCAACCCCCTTTTTATTGCATGATACTTTGCATTCCCCTTTTCTTTACAGCCACTAGTTTCTTCCTGTAGTTAAAAAACTTGGTGTTTATCTTTGTCATGAAAGGGTGGTCAAGCAGTGGAATAGGCTGCCCAGGAAGTGGTGGAATCACAGTCCCTGAAGTGATCAAAAYCCATGCAGATATGATGCTTAGGGACATGGTWTAGTGGTGGCCCTGGCAGTGTTGTGTTAAGGGTTGAACTTGAAAAGACTAAGAGGTCTTTTCCAGTCTTAACTATTCTACAGTTCTGTGTTTGTGTAGCACAACAATGACCCATGTGGCCTCCTTTCTGCCTCAGAAAGTAGCTCTTGCCTACAATGATACCAGGCTGAACTTGTTTTCCCACTAAGTGAAATAATTCACTTTTATGATGTCTTAGAGCACTGAAAGCTTTCTTAAGCAAAAGGCAATAAAGAGAATTGGTGACCAGGGACTTAAAGAGTAGCAATATTGGTGTGGCCCCTCTTCTTTCCTACCTAAGTCTTAAATGTGAAGAAAAGACCAAACATGAAATCTGGAAWTTTTTTTTTTTACACTGATGTTTCAAAGAAATTTTTAATCAAAGTTTAAACTGCTCACTGGTTCACAGATTCCATCTAAAATACCGCTTTTGTTTTTTTCTTGAAGATCTGTTTGACATTAGCTTACAGAATTCTTTGTGCCTAAGATACTTGGCTTCCTTTATTGTAAAGAACTCTGCTGCTGTCACTGAGCATTTCTGCAGCTTAGCTCTTTACTCTGCCATGTGCTGTAGACTAATTCCCAAGGATGAAAGTTCATTGCAAAACAAAAGAAAGAAAACATTCTCAAGGCTTTATCTTGACCTGAATGTTCATGTTGACTTTCATGATGCAAGTTTTGAGTAATTAATGTACCTTTGACAAAGTGAGCACTAGGGTCAAAAAAAAGAATCAAATGTAAATGTTGTGATCATCATACAGGGACTGCCTCTAGTTAATGCAGCTTCATTTTTCATTGTGGCAGGAAGGCTGCAAATAGTTTGTTCTCAGAAGGTCAGAGAAGGAGGTGCAGTTGGACTATTGCAAAAAAGTAAATAACTCCCTGGGAAACTAGCAAGACAAGGCATATGAAGCCATAACCTTCAGACGAGCCTCAGACAAGGCACTGCAGGTTTTCCCAGACTGCAAATTCCTCATGAGAGCATTCCTTCTGCAGCCCTAATGTACTATGGCTGCCTTGTCTCGGCCACACTCAAAACTTGAGTTTTCTCTCCTGGGAACTGATGTCTGAGGGTAAAGGAGAGGGACAACAGACACAACTTACAACATGGACACAAAATTCTGATCAAATGTTGAGGGTTTTTCCCCCACCATGAGGTGATCAAAGACTGGCTATTGTTGCCCAGAAAGTCTGTGGACTTTCCATCCTTGGAAGGGCTCAGAATTCAATGGAATGTGACCTCAGCAGTTTGAGGTAAATTTGCCTTGGCCTGAGCAGAGATCCGATCAGGTGACCTCCAAAAATCCCTTCCAGCCTCAGTGATTCTCTGATTCTCTGTGTCTTGCAGAGGCCATCTTCCATGCCATCTTCCTGACAYAGAGGGACATTAATGAGCACAGGGCATAAAGAAAGTAAACAACTTCTCATGGGAAATCTGGGAAAACTCAAAAGTGAAAGTCAGGGAAAATCAATTTGTGTGAAATACAGGATCAGAAATGGGGATTTGTTTCTCCCACCAACCATATTCTGATATTCCTGTGGTTGTTCAGGACTGTGGGGAATAAAAGAAGGAAGTTTATTTATTAGAAGAGGACAAATTTTTCTCATTATGTTAATCAGAACAAAATAATCTTAAATTTCATGAGTTAAAATCTTCACATTGTCATTTTGCTTCATGTTTGGCTAATTTTGTGGATCATTTAATTGCAGATATTTTTAAACCTTAATGCATGTCATCCTCAGTTTTCAAGTCATACAATTATTATTTTCTCCAGTGTGCCAGGAACCAGTATTTAACACCAAAATAATTTAAAGTATCAAAAACTCTCTTCACCTCATCTCTATCTACCTCTACAATGGCCTAGTCAAAGAATGCTGAAAACAACTTTSTTGAGTAAAACTACATCGTTTATGAAAGTGGATTATTGTCTGGAGACAAGGAGAGTTTCTCTGAGCTGATGAAAATCTCTTTGTGGTTGGCCTTAGCTTCCATGTGTTTATTTCCTGCAGGGAAAGCACCCAAAACCAAACATGCAAACTGGCATAACTCCAGCCTCTATAATTTTTAGTGTCAAAACCAGATTTTGTGCTGACGGCATTTCAGTGAATTCTTTGCCCATTTATTAACCAGAAGCCKGACCATATTTGTACACATCTCTATAGCCAAGGGGAGATGAATTATTTTCTTAGATCTGTCTAGTTTTTTGGGCTACACTAAGTTTGCAAATGTTGTATATACATACCAGAAAACAAAGAGAGAGAGAGAGAGGAATTGCAAAAATTAAGAGGAACACGTGCCAGGGGAATGTGCTGTCACTCTGCTATGGCAGATTAGCAGCTGTTTTGCCTCCTCCTCCCCCTCATCCTTTGGGGGATGTGCATTACATCTCCARTATTGGCCTCTTCCCCCATCAGGGAGGTCGCTGGCCTGACCCAGCTTTCACCAGTGTATGCTCACATTAARCATTTAACAAGGTGATAAGAGCTCAAGAGATTAGCATTTGGGGCAAAAAGGGTATGACCTCTAAAACTAGCTCTTAATTAATCAAAAGGGCATAAGTGATCTGTTTCAAAATCTCTATTAAGCAGAAAGGGGATAAAGCAAGTTCCATTTGTTCTGGCAGGAGCGAGAGAAGAACATGGATGGGACCCGTGGTTGGATGAAAGTGGTAGATCTCTTGGGGACCAGTGTTAGTTGTTAATGTGAGAAGAAGGAATGGAAATTTTTTTATTAACTGGAAACTAAAGAGCTGAAAATTAATTCAACTATTTGCCTCTCTCCACAGTTGCAGAATGCTTAATAGCAGGCTTTTCCTAATAGTTATTTTTGCCATACTGTTTGTCAGAGACAGGTTTTCTGCATGTGTAAATCTACCTATAGAGGTAACTGTTTCCTACTCTTAGAATTGATTTCACAGTATTTATGTCTCCTTTCTAGAATTTGAGGGATTTTATTGAGACTCAGTAAATACAGTAATGCACATTCTTGTGGTTCATTGTGGTTTTTTGTACTATTTTAGTAAAATTTTGGGTCAGTGTGATCTAAAACAATGTTTGAAATAACCATGAATACTTTTGTTATACAAACCCCACAATTGCAAAATAGAAACACAAACATGTAACAAGTAAATTAGAATTATTTTTAAAGTTTTTAATATAGACCTGTTCTTTACCACTATGGTGTAGTGGAGGCTCATTATTTATAGCTCCAGTTTTTTTAAGTCTGAAAAAAGAATGACCCCATTGTTATATTTCCATTAATGTTTACATAATTACTAATCAAAATAAAGCAATGCATTAACTAAATGTTCTCAAAAGAGAATAATTGTGTGCAATTCCATTACCACTGGAAATAGGGAATCCATTATTTTGACTACATGGGTGCAACTGTGTTCTGTGACAGTTTTTTGAGACTTGCTTATGCCCTGGCTGCCACTGCAAACCCCTGATTTCTCTGCTGACACAGCTGGCCATATGGACTGAGTGAAGGTGCAGGACATTCTGTCATGCCCCTGGTCTGACTAATGGTGTGAGCAAGGGCATTCTGCAGCATTGCTCCATAGCAATGACTGCACAAAGCCTTTGTGATCCTCTGAAGCTTTTTTTTTGCCCCTACTCCAGTTTCCTGGGTGCTTGCAGTGCCTGCTGAAACGACTTATATGCAGCTGTCAGAGATCAAAATTCAACCTTTTTCCTTCCCTTCATGAAATTAAATGAGTGAATGGTGGGCATTCATAGGGCGCAGGCACAAACAGAGGATCTGATGTTTGTAAAGCAGAGCATTCTCTAAGTCATGCAAAAAATAGTTCCTAGTATTTGTTTACTGATACTTRGAAAAGGTGAAAGCCTGTTTCCATGGCTGGTTTTTTTGGTTTTTTTTTTTTTTTTAAACACATGATTTATTGTACCTGGAAATTTTAATTTTATTTTTGCTCTCATTTTCTGTAAGGCTTTATCTCAGCTCCATTACAGATTCTCTTTTACTCATTTTCTTTTATGGTGTGTCCTAAGGAAATAAAATCTTGGTTTTAGAGACGTTTATGTTCAGTCGACCTATGAAATAATTTAATAATATGTAACAAAAGCCCCAAGACAGTAGTGGACTGAAAGACATTTAATAATATGTAACAAAAGCCCCAAGACAGAGTGAAAAAAGCATGTATTTTCAAAATCCAGACATGAGATTTATTTTTTCCTTTTTTTATTTCTTTTCATTAGGGATAATTAATAGATTCAGCTTTCGCTGATTTTATTTTGAAATAACTTAATGGTTTGTGTTAGTGCAAATTAATTTGAAATGCAACTAGTATAGTTTGAGAGCAGCAAAATTGCMAAACGTACACATCATTAATGTGAATTTACAGAGAAACTCTGCTTCACAGAAAAGATGAAAAACATTTCAGGGAAAGCAGCCATCCAGGAATAAACAGCTGGGAAGAACCATAAGATGACAGACTCCTAGATTTGTTGTTCAGGATCAAGGGGTGTGTGGGTAAGCTGGGGCTTCTGTGACTAATCAGTGCTCTTTTGCCACGTGTCAGGAACAAGAGTGACATTTACTTCTGCGACATTTTCGTGAATGAATCATCTCTAAGGGCAGTGGCTACAAGTAAGAAGTAAAACCCAACAATGAATAAAAATAGCAGTAATGGACAAAACACCTAAGAGAGAAAGAAAATTGTGTTTCAATACCTACAGTCAAATGACATCAGTTTCTGCTGGGAGCTGCTTTCYGGGCAGGTAGCGCTGAGGCAGAAATGACTGCCAGGGCCAGCCTTGGGTGTCAGCACTCAGGTGGACACACAGCAGCGTTATGACTGCAGAATGAGACCACAGGCAGGGYGGGTGGACAACTGGACACTTCAAGAGTTTGAATCACAAACAGCTCATCAGCCCATTTGTAAGCAGCACAGCAATTAACAGGCATACGTGTGTCGAGGATTTTGCTGTCATGGCAGCCCATGACAGCTCACATTCGAGTCAGCTGTGGAGGTGTGACATATCCCTAGCATTTGAGAGGTGCATGCTGCCTTACACATCCATGAGAATATTAGCCTAACTGGCTTAGAGAAGATGAGGCTTAGAGCTGTTACCTATCCAGCCAAAATTCTGTGGGGAGAAAAGAATAAAAAGATGGGCCAGCAACAGTGGCCATACACTGGCCTGGCATTGCTGCGCCTGATGTTTTAAACCCGAGGTAAGGAATGCTTTTGTGAAGCCATGGGAAAGGCATCTGAGTGTCTTCAATCTAATCTAGTTTGGGAAAGAAAGATTAGCAGCAGGGCATGTCTTTAACCAGAAACACTGAAGCTCAAAACTGACAGACACTTTGAACTCACCCAGCTGGGCCTGCTACTGCTGGCAACTATGTCAAAATGCATCCTCTGCTCAGCTCCGAGTTATGCCCATCTGTTGGGATAATAGCAGCATTAACTAACTTTCCGTGTGTCTGGATAACRCCCAAACACGTTGTGCTCCTCCCTGTGGGGGGCAAACACCAGGCCAAGAGGTGCCTTTTATGGGCAGCCAGGACAGTTCCTCATGGGACATCTGCTCTMCAAGAGGTCCTTTGGGTCTGCTGTGGGGCTCTGTTGGTTCTGCACCAGGGGATGGGGGAGGTTTGCACATGTGTCTGGCTGCCAACAACAATGATTGTTTTAAGAGCATCTCAGTGTGCCAGAATACAGGCTGTAGGCAAATTCTGCCTGCAAATCTTGCAGTGAGCAAGCCTTGTAGCTTACGAACAAAATGAGTCACAGAAAGAGACATACGACTGAAAGCCACAAAAGCTTTCTGTGACTGGTCAAGCAGGAATTCACATAAACCTGAAAAGTAATTTTTGCCTCCCAGTACAAGCAAAATGGAAAAAAAAATAYGTGCGTCTTGAGGGTGAAAGGAAAACATAGGTTTTGTAAAAGGTGTGTCAGAACTGCTCCTTCTCTGCTTGTCTGATTGTTGTTGTGCTGGCAGTGGGATTGATTGTTGTGCTGGCAGTGGGATTGATTGTTGTGCTGGCAATGGGATTGATTGTTGTGCTGGCAATGAGATTGGAAATAGGTCACAATACCCTCACAGCCCAGGTTCAGTGCAGCCAGGCAAACTTGAGTGCTCTAGCACCACCACGTACCCCCAACAGGCGTGTGCACGTGGCACTGCAAACCGCAGTGAAGTGTGGCAGAAAATGTGAGGCCTTTGACATGCACTAGTAAGTTTTCCTSCAGTAATTGATATAATTCAGATATAAACTTGATTACCTGATAGCGGGTCATGTAACAGCCTGTACCCTGCTTCTTCTGCTAGGTAAATTGCTGGATAATTGCATGGCTTCTGTTATCAGCTTAACATGTGTATTAATCTAAAGAGAACAAACAATATGTTTGAGTCCTTCCTAAATAATGTAAGCAGTTTTTGTCAAATATTGCTACTATTTTTCAATAGTAATTCCTTAAACCTTTATATGTTTTAAGAAAAAATAGTTTATGTTTTTTATTGCTTTGAGTAAGAAAACAATGTATTTGTGCAGTAACCATCAGTTTCCTAGATTTATTTTGTTGTTTTAATAAAAAATAAAATACAAGAGCTTTTGCTCCCTGACATTTGAAAAGTGAGATTCAACATGCTAATGAAAATGTAGACRTAATTTTCAGGTGCTTGTATTTAAAATTTTGGTCTGAATGTTTGAACTGTTTCATGTCACTCACTGGGCTTACAGWCAGCAAAGATTAAAAAAGAGAGAAAAGAAAGAGGAACACATTTCAAGACTGAAAGAACAGCTGCAATGGTTCTCTACTATGGCAAAACTAAGCAAAATACCAGAAAGCACCAGGTAATTTAATCAGGCAATTGCACATGAGGCTTAAGCTAAACGTACTAGACAGATATGAATGACACTATTGTGCTACACTGCTGGTTTGCTGGAAAAGCATATTTTAAAGGACTGTGTAATTCTAAGGTCTAATTTTATATAAAAAAAAATCCAAACCAACATATGAAAATTAATATGATTTGATTTAGAGGATTTAATATATGTTTTTTCAGTGCAGGTCAGCTAACTTTTAAGCGTACATTTCATTCTTTACTTTGGCACCTCCAGTGATGTTTTACAAATGCCGTGATGTTTTCAGTGTGAGGGATTCTTCCAGGAGAAAGTCAAAGATAGTACCATCTCTCTTAAACAAACACATTTTTCTTATAGCCTCTACATTGATAACTATAGAGACTACAGCATTTATTTAAGTTGTAGAATTTTATGTCCCTACTAAGCATCAGAGTARATTCACTGAAGTGAATTCTGTACGTTTATTTGTACAAACCATGTTAATGAAATGGTAAATTTCATTATAGCTAAACTTTCAGCTGAGTTTTATTTGAGATCTGTTATTAAAGAAAACAGTTTAGAAAAATACAARAAAATGCCAAAGTTGATGGCCTTTGTAAGGGAATATAGACCAACATGTCAAGCCAATCATAACCCTGTGGTTGAGGTCTGTTTGTTTTATCTGTAGCTAACCTCCTAGAACACTGGAGACTAAAGGGAGTAAATRTCCTACCAAAGGCAAGAAATGGCTGTGCAAGTAAACAGCTTTCAGGTGAAGAGAGCAAGAGTAGTGCTTTCATTTTTGACTTTGTGAAACAGTCTCCAGCACYTACACACTTGGGTATTACCACAGCTGTACCAGTTTTCCACAGCTTAAAGAATAATGAAGGTATGAGCATTTTGAACAGATTTTACAGTTCTTGTTTGGTCCAGAGTTAGGAGACTGGACTGCTGTGTCTTGACATGTGCATATCATCACTCGAGATGTGAAGAGCAGGACTCTCCGGAGYCTTTCAAATATGTGAATATACTTCACTTGCTGTATAACATTTTGGTTTGTATTGTATGGCATCCTTACTGAAGGGGTGCTGACTGCCTCTTGGAAGAGGAATCCAATGAAGTTTATTAAATACATTGAGAACATCTCTCTTTCGGTAAATGGCCCAGACACACGGTGTTAGGAGCCAAGAGATCACATGGAATAAGTTCTGTGCACGCTTTTTTCCCCACGGGCACCTTCTTCTGACTGTTGTCAAAGACCAACTGCTGTCTATGGTCACCTCCAGCCTCACATGCTGTGACACAATTGCACACTTGAATCAGTAGACTCTTTGATTTTCTTCCCCACTGAACAGTCAGAGTCTGGTACAGGTGTACTAGAGGTATGTAAGAAAATAGCAAAGAATTTGGTGCTGAAGTAAGTCATATGTGAGTAAAGCTGGATGCCTCAGAAAGGGATTCTCAAATCCAGCTWATTAGGTATTTGCTAAAGCTAATGRAGAATGGCCTGCCTGAAACTTCCTRAAGCTGGTTCACATTTTCACATTTTTCTTCTTGGAATCCACAAACCTGAGCTTCCTCCTATGGRTAGTCACCTTAATCCTTTATCTTCATCAGCTGAGCAGAGGTCACTGTTCCTTTGCAGAAAATAACGTGGGAAAGCATTACTATTCGAGAATAGCCTTATAGTGAAAAAAAATTGGTCTAGAAGTAGGAGGCCTGAGTTAGCTTCCTCTTTCCAATCAAAGCCTTTACAAAACACACTGATCCTCGCTCCAGAATAATGCCCAAACTATCAGCTGATGGGACATTTTAATTTGGAGGCCTCCTTCCTGCTGACATAATGCCCTTCTGCAGAAAGACTGTAACAGCAAGTAGAACAGCAAACTGAAAGCACAATTTTTTTTATCTCAGTGGTTAGGCTGTTCATCTGGCCAAGGGAGTTTGACAAGTAATCTTAATTACAAGGTAATCTTCACGTCATCTTCATGTTTTTTCTGTAAAGTCTTGTTCATATTCTGAGGAGTCAAGGTTGCTGTGTATGTGAGATGTGTGCTAAAGGCTTACCTGGAAGGCTGAAAAGATGGATTTGATTCTTCATTGCAGTTGAAAAAGAAATAGACAAAAAAGCTGCCCAGAGTAAATTTTGTCCTCAGATGCATCCARTGCCTTGGGAATTTTGAGCCAAACAGTTAAACACAACCAGCACTGGGGAAAACACAGGCTTGGCTTTCAGGATCAAAATTACATCCCTTGGGACTTGCTTTTCTCCCTGTCTGCATTAGGGTATCAATATGGAATCCCTTGTAGTGAGGGGTCCAGAACTGGACACAGGATTCGAGGTGTGGCCTCACCAGCACCCAGAACAGGGGGATGATCCCTGCCCTGATCCTGCCAGCCACACTGTTGCTRATCCAGGCCAGGATGCCATTGGTCTTCTTGGCCACCTGGTCACAGCTGGGTCATGTTCAGCCACTGTTGACCAGCACCCCCAGCACCTTTTCTGTCAGGCAGCTCTTCCCCAAACCTGTAGTTTTGCTATTGTGTATGCTATGACAGGATGGTTGTGGCACAGAATGGTTATGACATGTGAACCATCTTCAAGGAGGCTCCAGCTATCCTTCCTTATTAGCTTTTGCWACCCCCAAATGAGTTTACTGGACTTTGAGAATCCTTTTCTGAGGTATTCATATTTGCCCAAGCATGGCTTTCTTCAGAATCAAGTTCCATCAGCATTTTYCCTTTTATACCCTCAGTAGCCTTGTACCATGCTCTGATTATTCAGGGCCGAAACTCTCCCAAGTGGAACATGAAGAAAATGGTTTTGGGCCCACCAAAATTTTTCTTCTGTCCCTCATACTTCAGCACTTACTTTCTAATTTATTTCCRCAGAAACCTTTCTAGCTCTAAATTGTGATGGATGTTCYTTCCTTTGACTTCAATGTCCTCASTACAGAAAGAATAGATACTTCATCAAAAATTTGAATTTRATGAATTCTCATGAAACTGGACTTCTAATTCAACTATTTGTAAACACACAATACAATTTCCTTACCATGAGTAATATAGCCATCACACATCAAGTTACCTCATTTGACATTTACTCAAGTGCACTTCAAGAAAATTGTGACAATTCTTTTTAATTAGAATTAAAACTGTTATGTCTTTAAGTTCTAATCATTTTCTGTAATGCACATATTCTGTACTAGTAAATGGTTCCATGATTYTATGATTCAAWGAAATAACCTGTATTTCTGGAGCAGGCCTTGAATTTCAGGTCACAGATGCCATCAGCATGCTGTGCCACCACAAACACAAAAACATTTTAAAATGGAATTGTGCTCCGCAGTGTGAAGGATGCTTGTCTTTCTTCTTTGACTAAGGCATCCAGCATGAATTATCAAAAAACAATCAATTCAGACATTTTCTCAGAAACAACTGCTGTTTTAAATAGCTAGGCATGTCTTCCAGAATACGCAAAATGTGGAACAGACCTTGGCTTTCTGTTTGAACAAAGAAAGATGTTTTTCATTACCTTACCATATGCCAATATTTCATTATTCTGGCTTTGCTACTGCATCACCTTTTTACGTAYGGATGCTATAGATATAAATTTGCTACATTGGTAGTTTTTGAAAATATCATTTATTATTGTAGAWTTTTTCTTCTATTTTCCTTGCTTTTGCACATAGTTTTCTGAGTTCTTTTTTATTCTTTGAACTTATATGAGCACTTTTAGTATTTATACAGTGCTTTAGAAGAACCATTACTTAAGTTAAAAAGTGAAGGTGCAGATACAAAACATTTCACTGTAATTTTCTAATGGTGCTGCTATAAAGAAAATTTACTTTGCCCATAGCCTTTGAGCAGAAATTTGACTTTACCTGTTTTATTGGGAGATTTGGGCAGTGCTTGGTGGGGTTTTTAGATTGCATGCTAGCAATTTCATCCTGTACTCACAGTTATGGAACATTTACATGCTTTCAGTCTTGCAGTCCASACGTGCAATAGAGTAGGGTCCCACTTCTCAGCCCTCCACAGCTTGTTTCCTTCATGAGCCTGACACTAAACCAACAATAATGCAAATCTCAGTAGACAAAGGACCAGCTCTGGTAAACACAACAGTGTGGACTTGCTTACTCCTTTGTTCTTAAATTCTGATGCTGCTTCACTGTCTTCACTGGCATAATGGTATTTTCGTCTGACTGCTTTTGGAGCTGAGTCACAGGGGAGTTAAGCCATACYACAGCTGAATGAAGTTTAATTAAGCTTGGAATAAGTAACAATGAAAGATAAAATTCTTTTATGTTTCACTTATGGTCAGAAGGCCTTTTATGCCAAACAGCACCYGATCTCAAACTTCAAAGCAATATTTGGAACAATTTTGCACCCTAAAAATGGAGAACATAGTCAGCTGTCTTTTATTCCCACATTTCTTCCCTCTGCCACCACCACTGCTTGTCATTCAACTTATATGCATTTTTCTTTTGTATTTGATAGTAGCWCAAACTGCAAAGGCAAACCTTCTGTTAGGAAAATATTTTAATTGATAAGATTACTTTCAGTCATTAGTATAAAAGGATACACTACTATTTCCCTATATTCAGATAATGTTTTAAGTAAAACTTAAGTAGCATGACAATAATATTAACTAGCAATCTGCTAACTAGATGATGTGATTTAAAGGCAAGTGCCCTTGCACTGGRTTTGGAACAAAACAGCTACTTTTTCACCCACTAGTTTTTGCTTGTTTTTACTATTTTTTTGAAAGGGATAGTTTATTTTGAAATGCAAGGAGAGAGACTAGATAGCAAATACTTGCTCATCTTTATCTCTTTGTTTGCCTGATCAGAYATAAAAACAATTATGTTTAGAATTGTATGTATTTAGCAGCATSCCTTCCTCTACAGGCACTTTCATGGTTTTGATGCTATGGCTTCATCAAATGGGGTTTGCCAGCCTAATTCCTTCTGGAGTCAGGATCCCCATTACGTTAGCAAGAGATACTGAATTGGTAGCAGATCTTCCCCRAGGAGTGTGGAACACAGCAGGTTTTGAAAAAGAAATTGTAGAGGGGAAATTAGGGAAATCTCATACTGCTTACTCAAGATACTTCTTACCTGGCTGGAATGACAAGTGAATGACTTGGCTTTTCCTGAGCTGAAAGATATTTGAACAGGAAGCTACTCCTAACTATTGCCTGCTTATTCCTAGCAGCATTGCCTGCTGCACAATATGATGGGGAAAAGAAATAAAATTAGTTTGTCTTGGTTGAGCTCCAGTTCAGCTGCGGATTAGTCTCCATGAGTATTTCACTGGCTTGTAAAGCACTGTGCTGTGCACTAGACCTCACAATATGAACACAGAGTGTGTATTACTGGTCTGTTTAATACGGCTCCATGTCACTGCACTGATTGGAGCTGCAATCACCCTTGGGAAGGCTTCARTACAAAGGACATCTTCAGATGCAGGCTACTTTAGTAAAAAACTTCCCTGGTTTTAGCTTAAAATATATCTGTGGTAGTATTTTTTTTTGTCACCACTGTTTTTAAGAAGAAAAAGTATCTTTCTTGCTTCATGAATAGTGCAACCTGTCTCTAGAGAAACATTGCTCTAGAGGGGAAGTAACTTTTGACAGATAAGCCCTTCCAAAGGTATTTATTAGCTATCAACTCAGATAAATCCACATATAAAGGACACTGAAATCCCACTTCCCACCCTGCCCCTTTAGTTTGTTTATGGGTTCCCAGGCATATTAATTATACTTCATTTGACTTCGCTCCAGAGACTTCTGAACAACAGGTCAGAGGCCACTCAGTTCAATTGCTGTGACTTATATTTTGTTCCCTCGAGAATATTTTTAATTAATGTGATGCTTATTCTCAAGCAAACATGTCAACTTCTCCATCTCACAAACATTTCTGAGTGGCACAGCCTCCTGTGTACCACTGAGATAGATATTGTTTGTTGGCTTCATGTAAATGAACTCTCGTAGTTGTGAAAAGTTAGATATGTACTTGAGTGTTTAAATATAAGGAGACACTAGCAGCACTGTGAACTGCTAAATGTGACCCAGTTCCTCTTCTTTTATCTGTTTTTAAAGCCAAGCCCCAGAAGCGGGGTTTTTGTGAATGGTGTAACAATGGAAGCTGTAGAAACTGGAGGCTTGCTGGAGAAGAGCAGTTTGGAATGATTTTTGAGATTATTACATAAGGTTTTTCCAGTTTTTGATCAAACACTTCAATTGCCTGCTTTCTTCCTTCCTCCTTCTCTGTGGAAATGACATCCTGGAGTTGAAAAAGCATTTCACTAATTGTCAATATTGATACAAGCTTGCAAAAGCTCTTTGTATGAAAAAAATGGCATACCTTTAAGTAGGTTTAGATAAAATACACATAAGAAAAAGAGAAAAAAAGTGAAAGAAGGCAAATAGTAGGTTTTCCAAGGACCTTTTCAGTATGTCATTTAGAAAAATCTGTGACAAAATTCCCTTACATGGATGTCAATTTAGTCCTGCTTTCTGTAAAGAAAAGATCATCTCTTTTTTAGGCCAAGGGTCAAAAAACTCTCTAAAATTGTATTCTTCTTGTTTTGTGGCTGATTCCTAGACTGATTTATAAATGGTAGCTGGATGAACAACGTTGATGGTAATACTTACATTTGTGTGATACATTTCTTGAAAACCAAATGCTCCAAGACTTTCTTGCTCTTATTTACAAATGTGGATGTTTTTTTAAGTGAAAAGTTGAGGTGAAAATGAAAATTTGCCTTTCAGGACTTTTCTCGCTCTTACCACAGAAGAAATTGAAAATTGAAAAAGCTTCAGGCCAGCAATTAAACAAAAACTGTGTATGATGTGTTGCATAAATGACCCAGCACTACAGTGCTTCGTGAGCTAAGACTGTAAATCTAAAATTATAGGCAGCACTAGCTTCCACAGGTGGTTAAAAGTAAGRTAAGGTAGCTTACAGTAGAAATTCTGGTAAACACTGTGATCTAGTAGTCAAATTTTTTTTAAAATACATTTTAGTTCCTGTGAGGAGTTCTGAGCTGGCTGGCTCTSTTTCTTCATGGCTGAGGCCAAGGACAGGGTGTGATTACCCACTGGAGGTATAAATGCTTACATCTCACCCCTGCCAACACATAGAGGCTGTCAGCAATTCCCTGCCTTTTGTAACACCTTACAGTGAATCATAACACCCATTTCTCACCCTCCTGCCTCTGAGGAAGAAASCTGCTGCCAATTACTTGACATTCTTGCACTATTTCTGCAACATGAGATTTTTGTGACTTGGAGTGCATGAAATGTCATCTTAAAAAAAAAAGACCCATGAAGTGTGGAGATCCTATAGAGATCCTAGTTSAGGATGCCACCTTTTGGAGCTATGCTTGTTAGTTTGTCCTGTAAAAGCTAGCTGGCATCTCCATTGGCACAGTGATATCCCAGGGACTAATGACACTTCACATGCCTCTCTTTCCAAAAAATGTCCAGCATTTTGACTCYGTGTCCTGATTTTCAGAATCCCATCCTCATGTTTCATACAACTTAAAATATGTGGCAAAAGAGAAGGCAACTTGATTTTCCCAGATTGTTTTTTCTCTTGAATACATGGATGCTTGCTCAGTATTGCCTCCTGAAGAATGAAGCAGCTCTGGTAAAATGTGTCTCCTGGTAAAATAAAAGCAATATGTTAGGAGTGAGCCATGCAGCAGTGCAGAGCACAGGTATGCAGAGCTTTCTGTCTCCTGCCCTCCTGAGACCCTGTCCAAAGCTCTGCTGCTGCAGCACCCTCCTGCTTGGATCCATGATCAACATTTCCCTCCTCTGGAAAACTGCTCTCCTGCTTTTGTTGCCTGACTTTTCTGCTTTGTGGGGAAAGGGAAGGCTGCTGGGCAAACATTGCTAATGCTATTCAGAGATGCCACATGGGGGGATGAGGCTGGGGTAGGGAGAGGTGCCAGTGCCATTGATGCCAGGATGGCTGCAACAGGCAAGATGTGGTCACTGCTGTGGTGTCATAACTCAGTGGTCAGAGGGTGCTGTCTGGTGCTGCTGCCACACTAGAATCACTAGAACTGCTGTTAACTGACCGATTGTACCTCTTCTCTTCTACTTCTTATATAATAACTACTTTCTGMAGACTTTCTTTTTGCGTTTCTGCCGTTTGCAGAAATGACTCCTCCCATATGAATGCCACAGCAAAGGGTATGAAGTTGTTGCTATTGGTGGAATTCTGATAGCCCTGTAACCTGACATGGCCCATGGGCTGGATCCATCCAAGCAGCATCTTCCTGTTCACCAGTGGAAACAGAATATCTGGACAACCAGTGGCCACTAGCTGGTTTAGCATAAACCACCAGGGGATYAGTGCACAGCTGGTGTGTTTGTGCYACCACTGAACCTGTGGAAAATCATCTCTGAACATTTTGACAGAAGAACAATGATTGCTGCTATGTAAATAGGGAGATAGAAATCCTCTGGATAAAGAGGTCCCAGTGCTCATAGGCCTGCTAGGCTGTTTCAGAAACCGTTGGGTGTGAGGGTTAATGCCATGGTCCCCATTTCAAGCGTGTTCCTACTGACATATGTACACAGTCCAATGCAGAGGAACACCTTCAATTTCTATTTCACTAACCTGCAAACCCAGTCTTCTCTCAGGTCAGATGATAACAGAGTCCTAATTTCCCTCAWTATTCCATTTCACATTTCAGTCCCTCTGAGGATGAATGGTTCAGACATGCATTGTTAAGTAATTGTAAACTAGCCTGACCTCCCCTATTGCTGGCRGAAATAGTACACTTAGCACATCCTGGTGCTACATGCAATCTGTCTGTGGCTGTGTTACACCTGTGATGCACAGTAAACCTCCCATACCTTGAGATGTCCCTACAYCCTCCTTTTTCTGAATCATTCCTACCAAAAGGTCTTCTCCTTGTATCAAAGTATTGTAATTAATCCCCTGTGCATGGCATCCTGTTTTCAGCTATTGAATTTCAATCTGCTTTGATAATTTTATTTTCTTCAGTGTTGTTCTTTCTGCATGATGCCCCAGTTTTTGCCTGCCTTGGCAATGCCTTTGAGCCCTATCACCATAACAGCATACCTTGTTGCCTCGATGTCATACTCAGGTTTCCTTCCTACACTCCTCAGTGAYCATTATTGAAAGTTTAAAACAAGATTGATGCCAAGATCCTTAAGGAATTCCACCATTGTCATCCTTCAAGCCTTTTCCATTGTCGTGCCCTCTGCAGCTAGTTGCTTTTGCAAATTTACTCTACACATGTTAATTTTCATTATCTCCAGCTTCAGCTTCCTACAGCTTTCAATTTCCTACACATATCTATCCTGGATGCTGTTGATGCCTAGAACTGATTCTGCAGCATTTTTCTTAAATTAAAAACCTAATAATTTATTAAAATACAGGTAAGGTCTGACATAATTTGTCATTGTAGATATTTATTGCTTGCACAAAGCTGCTCTGTAGAGGAATGGTGCCTTACCTTGGACACCTGACTGAGTCACACCACAAGTGCAAATAAATATGACTTCTGCTTCTTCCACACTGCCTCATTACAGCTAAACACAACATGTCTTGGCAGAAACAATACGTGTGGATCTAGAAAACCCTCTCAAAACAGAATAAAAAGGTCTTATTAACAAGGGAAAGAATTTCCATGAATATTTGATCACATAAAAATAGACTTGTTTTGGCTGTGCTTGCCTTCCTTTTATGTAATCCCATTGGAAGTATTCTAACAAAAAATGTTTGCTGACAGCGGTAACAAGAAGAATGCATTTTAAACAAATTTGAGAATATTCATATGTAACATATTTTGAACATGCAAACGTGTATTTTTGCCATGACTCTGAATCCAGTCTTTTTTTAGCAACATTCCTGTGCACAAGTTCTGAAATAATATCTTTAGAGTTATGTTCACTGGGATGTGAAAACAATATCATGGCTTTTGTGCACTGAAAATTAAGAACTTTTGTATTAAAAATACAGATTATGAATCAGTGAAGCCACAGCATGTGTGGTAAGCGCTGCTTGTGCTTGCCAAGAATTACTTAAGAAGAGTCATGGATCTGCTCCAAAGGAGTTCTGGAAAAAATAATTAATATATAAAATCAGAAACTGAGTGACTACAGCCTTGTGGGGAAAAAATGCTAGCTATAATAAATTTTTCTGTCTGCTGTAACTCTAAGTTAGTATTTATAAATTCAGTGGATGAAAAATGGCTTTGGAAGAGAGTTCAGAATCTACCTGTGCCTGAACAAGGCAACGTTGTTTCTCTCTGCAACAAAATTAATCCAGAATATACAAAGGAAATATAGTTTGTTGCCATTTCGGTTGCTTGGATTCTCAGCAGATGTCTCTGACTTTCCTTCATGGGCACACCACAGCTTCATTGCCTGCGGCTATCAACTCTGCTATCAGAATGGTTTTGGTACAGATAGTGATTCTCTCTGGAAGTACTTTTTATCAACTTGAACTGTGGAGCTCATGGCATACCCTCAGAAATGCAGTGTTTTGTGTAAGGAGTCAGAACAGAAAGCTTAGAATGCCTCTCCCTGTAAATCAAACGGGGTTCATCCCATCCGTGGGTGCCAGTTTCATTTCTTCAGATAAAAAAGAAGACAAAGTACAGGTACTTATTTAGATTTTATTAAGACAATTGCATCAGTGTATGTTTGGATTTRAATATGACTGTTGTCTGTTTTCTGGTATATCAAATTAATGAAAACAAGAGTTATACTAGTATGTTCTGCAAGTTGTCTGCTATAAAGGAAGACAAAATTGCCTCTTCAAAATATCTGAAACAGTTTGGTAAGTATTTGCTAAATGAAAACAGATACAGGACTTGAAATTTTTCTACCGTCATTGTTTTGAAATTTTTTGTCCCTGTTCAGTGGGGCATGTAAAGGGCTGAAGGGGAGGGAACATGTCTCCACWAAGAAGAATTAAGTTGGATTCCCTCTTTTGATGGTTTGTTCTTTTGCTTGTTCAGATGAACAGTTTGATATTTTTATCAATGTTAGTGTAACCCTATTAAGAAAACAATAAGGAACAGTATATTTTTATGCCAGGTTTTCTTCTGCTATACAGTAAATGAATTCCTTGGTTTAGCCAAAGCMCAGTGTTAGCCTCAGTTGGAAGTCTAGTAGCAATCCTCGTGGTATGATCCCTTCAAAGGCAGATGTTCTGTGCCTGTCCAAATGTTCTTACTCAGCCACTGGCAAGTATTTCTGCCTTCCACATCCTGATGCTCCACTGGGAGCCTGTGCAGGCTGCATAGGCACTCTGTCCTTCTGCACAGGGAACAGAACAGAGTGGTTTTGTGGTCACAGGGTGTACACCCAAGTGTGTGCTGATAAATCTGTTACTGTGAAGTGCACACAACCACAGAAATGCAGATGCTGAAGGCAGATAAAATATTTAAGTTTCAATGGTGGTGTGTTTTAGCAATATTTCAAAAAGCAGAAAACAGTTATAAAATTAGAGTAACTGAAACAAAGAAAAAGTGACTGAAAGCAAGTGTATAACACCTTAATTCCCATTTGGAAATATTTACATCACACATTATTTCATAAAATATTCACTTGCTTGAAAAATCACATCTAACTTTGTTCCTCCCATATTTCTTCATAGTCTTGCAAGCTTGGAGGAGGCACGTGTGACMTTGCCGTTCCTAAGCAGGTGTCACACATGGTGTTCCCAGAGCTTCCAGCTTTGTCATGGTGACCCCAGGTGCATTAGGGCACCCAYGGTCTGCACTGCAGCTGGCAGCATCAGGATCCCTGCAAAAAGCACAGGCACCTCTGAAGTGTAGAAATCCCTAACTTAGTGCTGCCTCCAGCTGCAATGCCAACAAATGCATAGTGGAAATGTTTTAAATACTGAACCCTTCCTTTTGTGAGAACTCTTTCTGGGGTGGGTTTGTTCAAAGCTAGACTGTCCTCATCCCCAAATCTCCCTCATGCATCAGGCACTTAATTGGGCCTTCCTGTCACTTTGCTTTCTGCAATGCCTCTCTTTGGAGACACAGTCAGTCCCTGCTCCCCACTRCACTGAGGCTTGCTCTGTTTGATGCAGGTAGCTCTTCGACATGTCTGCGGTGTCTCACTGACAATTTTCTCCCTCCAGAGCATGAAGCTTTTGCAATTCAGCTATTTGGAGATTTCCMTCCAGGGCTGTTTTCTCCTCCTGGCTGTCAGTTCTTCTGACTTATGATAATAMATTTGTTTCATTTCTTTCTGAATTTCTTAGAGAAAATCAACCGGCTTGAGCACTTCTGCCTCAGTGGGTACTTTCCCCGCTGCAAGGCACCAGTTACAGCCTTCACTCTTCCTTTTTTCACCCTCACATGCCCTGCTTCTCCTTCCTGCCTTCCTCATCTCTCTGGTGGTATGCAGGTGGAAAACTGCTGCCTTTGGAGAAGCCAGACATCCTCTGCCTAGAAACCTCTGACCCCACTGGCACCTCTGCAGGGTTTCCTTCCAGCAAAACCTGGGAATCCTGGGCAGAAGGCTTCCAGCCAGCTGCTACCATGCTGTGCCTGGGCAGGGCAGGCTCTTGCAGCGTAAAGAGAGGGTAGTCCTGCAGCAGGCAGTGCCTCTCTTGCCCATCACAGCTGCCCCCAGAAATGGAAGTTCTTAAGTTGCAAAGACATTATAGCACTTTTGAACTTGGACTGCTAGTTCATTCTTCTCTGGAGAAATTTTCTGTTATCACAGGGTGATTATCCTCACAATTTTGCTTACAATGTTCTGTTCTGCTCTATTTTTCCTGCCCTTGAGTGACAGTCCTAAACAAAATGGATTTCCTTTGGGCTGCTAGTAGTGACTGCACATTCTTATACACTGTTTATACCTCTTATATACCACTACAAAACCCTACATTTTGATGTTCTATTGATGTTTTTAACCAATTTAAGGTGGAGAAGAACTAGGCTGCTTTCTCTTTCTTCCTCAAATCTCCAGATAATTACCAGTACTAGTACAATATTGCCATGTACTGATGCAACTTATTAGTATAATAACACTTTTGAAAGAACATTTTAAATGACAGTATTTCTCTGCTGGTCCAGATGTCCTCAAAGACAGATTATGATGTTCCTGCACATCTATTAAAAATGTACCGTTCAGCCAAATTAAAGGCCATTGGAAGCACATCACATAGTAAATGTGATTTCCAGCCTGCATAAGCCATTCACTTTCCACTTTCCTAAGATCACAGTTTTCCCTGGGAACTGACACTCATGGCTGTGAAACTTATATGAAACATAATTAATTAAGGAATTGTTTTCTCTGTAACAAACTAACCCAGCAGATAGATATTAATTTTATATTTTCTGTMCCCACACTTTCTTTCTTGTGTCTTCTTATGCATGCCTGGCATGCAGACTTTTCAGGGAAGAGGAATGTCATTGCAATTACATGTAACGGATATTATGCATGTTCACCCCCTTTGKGTCAATATTCAAGTGTTCTTCACCTGTATGTTTTAGACTTACCTGCACACTGCAGGAGGRTARTTTTCTAAGGAGGTTTAGAATTTATTCACTGGATTTATTGTTAGCTCATTCTGCTGAAGTGATTCTAGAKGATGCACATCTTGTCAATGTTGGCTGCATTGCACAGACTTATCCCATACACAGTCAAACTGAGGTAGTAGTGCTCATATGATAATAAYGTGCTGCTCCATAGATTGAAATACCTCTCCCTCACTAGTTCTTCAATCAATATTTAAAGAATCATCAAGTGTAGTATTGAATTGAAACATCCCACAACAACCTAGAAAGAAAAGTATGCATAGTTCTGCATGTATGGATATCTAACCTTGATACAAACTTCACTGCATACAATTCAGCTCACAGCTCTCCTTTCTCACAGTAATGGCCAGAAGATACAATAGCAAAAATTACAACTCTACTAGATCTGGTCWAAGAGCCGCCTTTTGAAAATCTTAGCTCCTACCAACTGCAACATACAAGGGAGGGTGAAGTCTTCCTTGGTTTGTTCACTTCATAATAGCAGAAATTTGCAAAAGCTGGATCATAGGATCTTCAAAAGAATCAGATTAATGATCAAGAATAGTAGAATATCCTGAACTGGAGAACACCCACAAGGAAGTCCAATTCCTGGCCTGGTGAAGGACACTCCAAGAGTCACACTGTTGTTTCAGAGCATCATTCAAATGCTTTGTGAACTAGACAAGCTTGGTGCTGTGATCATTTCCCTGGGGATCCTGTTCCAGTTCCCAACTACTCTCTGTGAGAAGAACATTTTCTTAATATCCAGCCCAAACCTCCAGTGACACRGTTTCCTGACATTCCCTTGGTCCTGTCGTTGTCATGACAGAARTCAGTGCCTGCCCGTTCTCTTCCCCTCAAAAGAAAGTTGTGACTGCAGTGAGGTCTGCCATCAGTTTCCTCCAGGCTGAACAGACCAAGTGACCTCAGCTGCCCCTTGCAAGGCTTCTTCTCCAAACYCTTCACTGTTCTCATGGTCCTCCTCTGCACGCTCTTTAATAGCTGACCATCTGTTTCTTTTTTTGTGTCCTCCAAAGCTGCCCATGGCACTTGTGCTGGGGCTGCCCCAGGTCAGAGCAGATGGGGACAATCCCCTCCCGTGCCCGACTGGCAATGCTGTGCCTGATGMACCCCAGGACAAGAGTGGTCCACCTGGTTGCCAGGGCACTGCTGACTTTTGTGTAACTTGCCCTCAGCAAGGACAGTCAGGTCCCTCTCTGTGACAGGTCTCTCCTGTATCTCCTTCCCAAGTCTGTCTGTACATCTAGAGTTGCTCTGTCCCAGGTGCAAAATCCAGCACTTTTCTTTGTCAAGCTTCATTAAGTGAATGGAACGGTGAAGAGTGCCAGTGCTGGTCAGCTTTGAGGTACTTGGGTAGTGAATATGGGAACAGTGATCAAGGAAATAGCTAAATAGCTATTTGTTTCTATGCTCTAAGTACTTCGAGAACACACTGACGAATWACCTGCTTTGTGAACGCTGTTTCCTACTTCAATTTAGACGCCTGGTTGATCACTCAGGCCAACAGATATGCAGTGCAATTCAGAGCAAATGATTGTCCAAATGAATTTTCAAATGATCTGAAGATCTCCTACACATGTAATAGATACATATGGAAAGTCTCTGAGTGCTGAAAACAGGGTTCTGCAGAATAACATGCTTGTCTTCTGGCTTTTGAAATAATGAATGTCATTACAATCTAGTATTTAGCTGTATGGGAAACTGTCTATGCTCCTTTCATGAAACTCTGCTCCCCACAGTTTTGTCAAGCTTAGGATTGAAATTTGAGGGTCTGCACAATTCCTTTGTGAAAGGAGTCACTTTTTAAAAGCAGGTGTCTTGTAGAGTTTGGATTTCTTTTCAGATCTTTTCGAACGAAAAATCTTATTACCAAGAATAGGAGGAGGAAATTTTGGTTTTCTACAGAGAAATTAGAATCAAAATTTAGCASTGTAGACTAGACCATGCGTTGGAGGAGAGATTTGTTATATGAGAGAGCCCTTCACGTCAGGGATGCAGCTCTTGATATCTCATTGGATTTTCTTTCCCGAATTAGCCGCATGGTGAAGATTAGTTTGGTTGATGAATTTAAAAGTATTGTTACAGCCAGGCTGTGTCCTGAAGCTTCTGGGAATGACCCGTGCTGGAAGGCACGGCCCGAGCACGGAGAGCTGCTCTCTCTGCATGTTCTAGATGCTCCCTCTGGTGGTGCTGCCTTTGAGGAAGAGGAGGAAATTATCTCATGGGGTGCTGGGGTGTGAGTCCTGCAAAAGGAAGAAGGCAGGAAATAGCAGAAGTAGGAGTGATTTGTGGAATATGGTGGTCATAATGGAAGGGAAGCAGGACTCGTAGGATGAGCTGAGGTTTCGCATGTAGCTGCACAACAACAGGTTCATACTTCAAAGAAGGGGCCAGAAAGTCAAGAGATGAGTCTTAATAAGACTCCTAGAAAATTTCCCATTAATAATGCTTTATCTGAGATTGCAGTTTTGGGCATCTATGTGTCTGAAGATTATCAGCCCTCAGTGAAAAATTCTTGATGTTATTAAAAAAGCATCATCTGAAAAGTGAAATGTGGAGTTTTTTTCTGTTTTTTTTTTCTGGTTGTTTTCTTCGTGTTTTGTTTGCTTGCTTGTTTTTGTAGTTTTCATTTCCCTGGGTGAAAAAAAAGAAGAATTTGCATAAACTTTTGGGTTTGTTGTATCACAAAATGCACAGGGCCTTGACTGTGCTTGTATGCCTGACRTTAAAAAGAATTCTGGGCCGGTCTTTTTGACACACAGACCCACCTTTTTCCTAACATGTTTTCCGATAAGATATTTTCCCCTTTTTACTCTTCAACAGGACATGCTGCAACTGCACACAAAACACTATGTCCCAAGGCTGATGTCCCAACTGGTCCACCTTTCTCTATTCCTGTTATAAAATCTTGCTTCTCTAACACCCTGCTTAAAGGTGTTTGGGAGAGATGGTGCTCTYACCATATTCCAGCAACTGCATATACTGTGCCCAAGTGATGGTTAACATTTTATGCAGAGAGAATGACTGTTATTCCAGCACTCTCTTTACTGAGGGATTGCTGGAGAAAAAAGAGAAGTTACCAGTATATGCGGGTGGGTATCTGAAACGGAGCCGTGTTTCCTGGGGGCCCTCTGTGGGTGATGAGGATACCTTTGGATCCTCTCTGCCAGCACCTGGCAGGGTCCACACATRGTGCTGCTCCTGTCTGAATGTGCATGTTGGAGAGAACAGGAGGTGGTGAGCAATTAGATGAGTGAAATATGCAAGTCCTGAGCCCTTGGTTACACTCGGGGATCACGTCAAGCTAAAAGGAGATAAGACAGTGTTTGAAAACAAGCCGGACATGAGCCAGCAATCAATAACTGCCTGAAACATGAACCAACCATTAGCTCAGTCAGAATCAGGGTTCTTGGCCAATCTACGACATGTCACTGGTTTTGAAATGCGTAAAAGACTGCTGTAAAAACAAAAGAACAGTGTGTTTTCCCTGTCCGGGACAGTCCAACACTGGAATGACTTGTCTGTGAGACTGATGCTTTCATCCCTCGAGGTTTTACAGAACAATTTGAACGAACAGCAGTAAGGAATAGTCTGCATGTTTGGGACAGCCTTGGACACAGAGAGGGGAAGAATAGCCATATGACCTCATGAGAACATTTGCCCCATTGTTTTTCTCTGCTACAGTGGAATTATTACTTTGCTCCTGTTTTCATATGTCTTCCTGCCACARTTCCAGATGCTCTCAGATGTGCCTTGTCTTTATGCAAGGTCTTCTCAGCAGGGATACTTCTGGTGAGTGGGATCATTGCACTTTACAGCAATTTTGGGAGTAAGATTTGGGTAGGTGTCTGAGCACTAGAACTCTCCTGAAAAGTCAGTGAGCTGTTTTGAGTAGTTTCTGAAGCACACTGCTTGTATAGTATTTTTTCCTCCTATGCAGAGTAATTCTGCTTAAAGTCAGCCTGCAGGGACATCTTGAAGGGCCCATTCATCCTCACCCTGGTCTCCTCTGGACCTGCCTGGCTGGAGGAAAGCCAAGCAGTATAAAGATGTATGTTGCAGGTGTGTTCGAAATTTCTGTCCAGTGCACAGTCAGGTGTCAGAGATTACATGGCAGCTGCCATACCTGCCTGATTCAGAAGTAGGACACTGTTTTCCTCTTGCATGCAGACCCTTCATTTCTGATTTAGGGTATATTGTGAGGAGTATAGGTTACTTCAGTGTTGCACCTATGATGAGCTGCAGAATGGGTCCACAACACTCTCCAGGCTCACTAAGCAACCTCATTTATTGGAATCATTGAGACTATTCACTTGCTTATAGTCAGGCACACGCCCAAGTGTCTTGCTGGAGGTAGGAGGAGGTAACAATAATTTTCCAGTGTTTCCAACTTGGCAACAACTCTCACAAGCATCAATTTATTTAACAAAAAATTAAGTGTGGAGCAAAGCAGCTTTGGACCACATACCACAGCAGTACTAATGTTGCAATTCTGCTATTGCAACAGGTGTTCCAGTTTGTTAAGACTGCGGGATCAATAACTAGATTTACAAAAAAGCCAGCTGCTTAGTGATTGGGTGTTGTTTTAATGTGCCAAATACTACTACTTTGGCCAAAACTGATCATTTGAAACAGTATCTTTCAAAGCACACCAATAACAGCCTTCTTTTTCTAGTCTCACACTAAGATAAAATAAACCTGCAAAGAATATTCTTAAAACATTGATCTCACTTAAACATCTCTTGTTCCAGAAAAATAGTAAGCCTTTAAGCCCTGTGYGCAAGTTTTTCAGTCAATGCATGCATTAAAAGTCAGAAATTGTCTAGGATGCTCTCTATTCCATTTCTAACTTCCCTATAATTTAAGCCAAATGACATATAAGATGCATGTTCAACTTCTTGAATGTGGTTGTGGACCTTATTGAGAAGGTCCATAATAAGGCTGGCATTATAATTTGTACCATAGCGTTAGTCTAAASCTTAGAACAAATTAATTATAGTGGGTTCAAAGTTCTTCAGGTATATTTAAGGGATTGTTGGGACTGTATTTATGTAGTTATGCACCGATGTACTTGTGCCTATATTTAAAGAAAATCATGCTACACATCACCTATATTTTGGTAATTTAAAATGTATCAATATTTTTGTGAAATCATGTTACAGGAGTAAGGGGAATGCTTGATAAAAGTTATGCAGGAATTACATTTGCAAAAGAAGTAGGATGCATCAGGGAAAAATTCCTTGTCATTTGGATAAGTAAAAGTACAACTCTGTTCTAATGCATAGGTAGTCTATAGGAGCCTTTTCTGAGTATTGAGAACCAACCTGTCACTGTGACACAAGAAAAGAACACCTAGAAAAAGAATGTTCTTCCTGAAATACCTTGTCCTTCTTTCCTTGTGAGGTTCAGCTGTGTAATAGTGTTGGATTGCAGTTACACAGAGTTGCCTCAGCAGTAAAATTATATAACGCRTTTACTTGCTCCTGTCTCCATGACATTTTGCACTCAACAACACAGTCACCACCTTAATGTGTCAGTGAGTTTGTCATAAGAAATTTGTTTCTTTTTATTAACGAAAGTAAATAAACCTGTCTTATTTGAAAAGAATTTTTTTTTTTCTCCACGTTATATGGTAGAGACATTTCTATGTGATTTATTCATTTCACCTGCAGGGTAGTTAAACTACCTGCTGTTTGACCACATTTCACCAAATGTTAGACTATGACAGATGTTTTTTACAGCAGTAATTTAGAGTTTGAATGCCAATTTTACAATAAAAATATGTTTTGATGATTATATTTCCATCACAAGGCTCAGGTGTTTGTGCGAACTGGAGCCTTCTAAATAAATTTGCATTCACTTTCTAAGTTCAGGGTTATTCTTTTCCATTACAGTGGCTGATGTCAAACGTGAACTAAACCCAGGTACACAACCCTGAACTCTTTTCCCTTTTGTCAAATGAACAGAATATTGCCAGAAGCTGTAATGGGAAAAAAAAAAAAAAGCAACCTAAAACCTGGGAAACATCAAGTCAAAGTGATAAAGTGAAGAATAAGACTGTTGGAGGGGATCTCAGGTTAAGCAGTCTATGGAAGTCATTCAGTATCACACTCTCTACCTACTCCAAAGATACAATAAGCAAAAAAAGAAGGAAGAAAAAAGAGGTGCTTCACATCTCCTGCTGGRTGCTTCCCCCCTTAATTGTTTTCCCCTGAGACTTTTCCAGCTCCCAGGCCAGCACAACCATGGACCTCCTATTCAGACCAGCTTGAGAGCCTGGATCCATGCAGGAGCCACACGGGGAGCCACTTCATGTAATTCACCTTTCTCCTCCCTACAACCCATGACCAAGCTTGTATTTTTCCATACTCAGGTATTGTCAGTCCCGTTTTAATACATCTGCAAGACTAATATCCTGAGGCCAGAATGGAAAACATAATGTTCATGGCAACTGGTTCAGTTTTACATAGGTTCCAGGGTTTCTCTTCCCTGGCGTGCTGCTTCAGCAGGCAAGATGACTCCTGCTCCTTCTGCCAAACTCTGCCTCTGTGGTGACAATGCCCTCTTCATGTGCAGGGTTCCCTCTGGCCTTCTGCTCAATCAGCTGAGGGACTGAGCAATAATTAGCCTGAAAGACCTTTTCTCCATGTCCCATGTTTCCCATGGATTTTTAAGGAGTTGCTGCTGTGGCTTTTTATTCACTGAATAATATGGCTTTAGTATTTTCCTTTGATATTGCTTTGGAGTGCTAAGTAGAGAAGATTCCTTGCTTAGCCTATACGAATAGAGAATCACACCAGCCACGTCAGATGTCACACAACACTTTTTAAAGTGGCATTTTCCCTTCCTTCTGTTGACCTGAAGGTGAAATGTATGCTGTAGTAAAGAACTGAGAACCATCTCCATGGGGTGTCAGACTCAAGAAGCGTGCTCCAGCAGGGAAACCAGTGCTAGTGGAAATGTGATGATCTAAATTCCTAATGGAATTTCCTGCACAAGGGCACTCTCATYCTTTGGAGTATGGTGAGGCAAAATCAACCTTAGTTAAAGACAAGTGCTYAGCTCTGAGTCAAAACACAAATTGAAATACTGAGGACCAGGAAAGGGTATGTAAGATGACTCACTGTGAGAGGGTGTGCCCTTAACCTCCATGAGTCAATCCTTGAAGTGCTGTAAAAGCTAGGGCTGATTTCATCCAGAAATCTGGGTAGCAGTAGTCAYAATGGTGAAGATATGCTGATGACATCTGCCAGTTCGGAAGTGCATTTCCTGCAGAGGTGCCTGGCTGACACACAACACTTGCACTCTTCTAGGTAAGAGCTGGTGTGCTTTTTCTTCTTGCCCTCATGCTGGCTCCCCCTAAAATTATCCTACTTACATTTCTTCCCATATAAAATGTCTTATGTTCTCGTCTCCAGTTTCAGACAAGCCAAGTCTAAGCAGTGGAGAGCCTGTGAAAAGTAATTGTAAATCGTGCCAGGGACATTAAGGACATTTCTGGATATCTTTGTGAACTCATTTATGGATTTTATGACCAGCTGTTTGTCAGGAATGATGAGGCTGTGCGCTTGGAAACACCAGTCCCCTGAAAAGGAACGCAGTGTCCTGTCTTGCATTCCTGCTGGTGACAATGCCAAGTCTGAGCAGGGCTTGCAGACCACATCAGCAGTGCTGGCAGATGAGGGACATCCGCAGTGCAGAAATGCTTATCCTGGGCTACAGCTGTGTCATCATGAAGCTGGAATGTACAGTATACACTTTCCAYGCGCATAGCTCTGAGCACAGAAATGTGTATAGCATCAGCAGCACCTGCCCCTCTATGGAGCAGTTCAGCTGTTGTGATAGCTGATGAGCTAAATTTAAGGTTTGCACATGCTTGATTCAATTTAATCCCTTCCAAGGGGAGCTTACAGGGGGAAAAAAAAGCAGCTTTGGGATCTACATTTATGCAGAGTTTTAAAATAATTTTCCACTTTTAAGTTTATACGTTGCTGGATCTGAAGCCATRCTGCTTTTTAATAGTAAAAATCCTGATCTTTTATGTACGATTCCCTTTGGTACAATATATAACACTGATTGATATAACACGATTGAAGATAAAGCTGCATGTTTCACATTATAGAATTTGTTGCCTTATTCTTGGATTTCCTATCATAATTACATTTTTCAAGACATGCAAAATTGCCAGGGAGCACATTTGATCTTTTTGTAAGCTAAGGAATCCAATAGTGCAGTTTTCACTAGATTTAATTCCTTTATAATTTCCTAAGAGTGTAGAAAATAATATTATGACCACATCTTTGGAAAGATATTCAAAGCATTAGAAGCATATACTAAATGTGGTTTGTTAATCATTCAGGGAATTGCAATACTGCATAAAAGAAACACTTTTATCTTGAATCAGTGCCAAAAAGCCTTTTTAGAATTCTTTTTTACTCTGGCAAAGCATAGCAAATCACTCCACCAGAGACATTTCAGGAATATTTGAGTACTGGCAGTGAAAAAAGGACTTGAAGAAACCTTGAAGTAACAATACCAATATTATTTAATAAAYGACAATCTCCTTAGTCAGACATGTGAGTATGTGTGATGTAAYTCTTTGTCAGTAATATATACCTGGGCATTAGTAATGCAATAAAGTCATCTTCGGGACTAAAATGAAACCTAAAGTCATGTTGCCGCATTTTCGATCATCCATCAGTGAGGTGTTATCAGAAATGAGATTCCCCTCCATGTGCCAAAGAGTGAGTTCATTCAGGTCAGCTTATATAGCCCAGGAGTCTTTTCATGCAGAGATAAACTTTAAACTACCACCTATCTTTAAGTCTCATGACAGGCAATGTAAAAAAAAACTTGAAACTGAAATAGCCAAATTTGAAACATTGAGCAAGAAAACCTGTTAGTCACCCATAAATTGGACTTACAGGGAGGGAAAACTTACTTGAAAGAACTCGAGAAAGGGGAAAATACAGTGCAGGAGACATATCTGTTCAACGTTTTATGAAAACAAATGTGTGCAACCACTAAACACGGCCCCAGGGTTATAGTAAACAAGCAATGATAAGGATGGTGCCGTGCTGACTAGCTAGTGTACCGTAGGAGGTATTGTATATCAACAGCCTGGCAGTGTCAAAGCCAAGTTAGAGTAGCAGGAATTTAGCACTTCACAAACTCGTGACCCCAAAAAGKCTGTGGTGTGTGTCAGAATGGGTTCTGAGCAAGGAGGGTGAGGGTGGCAGCCTCCCCTGTGCCTGGAGTCCATTCTCTGCTTAGTGTGAGAGGTTTCATTTGTGTTGTGATAATGTCTGACTGGTTCACAGGCCTTTTCTTTTTTCAGCTGAGTAGTTATGTGTCTTCTTTTTTGTCTGATTTAGAAAGACTTCATATGAATTTTTATTTCCCTGCTTAGAAAATCTCCTGTGCATGTTTATCTGCTGTAGACAACAGCCTTTGATTATCTGTAAGTAGAGACCTGTATTGTTTTCTACAAACTCTCTGCACTTCTAGCACAATTACTTAGCGCACTGTGAAGTAATTTACTCCTTATCACAAGATATATGATAAGTCCTAGAAATTATTCCTGTTAACACACAGACAAATTCCTGTTGAACCTGGCATGAGTGCGGCTGAGATGTTAGTCAAATTCATTAACAGAGCTGTGGCTCTGCACGCCATACTCTGGATTTCTGATTGTGAGGCTTTAGGATGACATTTCAAATTTCCTGCTCAGATGTTTAGGTTCTTTGAATCAGTTAGAGGTTTTACAATTGAACTTGAAAGAGAAAGCAAGTTTGCATACTTTTGATGCCTAGTTGGTACTTGACAACAAGATATCTTGTATCAGGGCCCAGCGTGAAGTTTCCAAAGGAYTGTTTTCAGTCATGTTACTTGTAGTTTTATAGCCATCATACGGGAATGATTTAAGACAAGCAAGTGTGAATTGCAGAGGAGCTGTGTGCCAGCTAGTGTCAGTTGTGTTGCACAAACCCCAAACTTCTCAATCCCACAAACCCTCTTTTTTTTAAAAAACTTTGCTTGCAGTCACAAGTTTCTTGCATTTGATTTTACTAATATTGCACAGGATTTAAAAGTAGGTTAAATAAGACATTGAAAAGTTTCCCAGCTCAGTTCTTTTCATGTATTTTGCTGTTTGAGAGAATATGAAAGTGCTGTGTTTGTCTTTGACAGTTAAAATCAATGATAATTAAAGATACTATCAACTRGAATTCAGCACTTGATGTCAGGTAAATACTAATGGCAATGTATTCCTTTCCATTGCCCTTTTTGTTCCCTCTCTTTCCTGGAGTGTGGTGATCCCACCCACAACTCTCTCTTTTCTCTTTCACAGTCTTCAGAATTGTACTGTGTGCATAAACATTTCAGACACGGAAAACYAAAGTGTTAATCAGTCACATTAATTCATGCAATTTCATGCATCTGTCATATGAGAAGGTAAACAGGTCCCAGGACACAACTAAGAACTTTTCCAGAAGAGCAGTGTGGAAAATGCAAAGGAAGAAAAACAGGGCTATGCCTGAGTAGTGTTGCCTGCAGCACAACCTCCTGTTTGGTTCTCTGGTGTGCTCTGGGCCAGCAAGCGAAGGAACACATTTARTACTCTTCTTGTGAAAGAGGATCTCAGTTCCTGGCAGGAGAGGAGGCACWGTGATGTCCCTTGAGTCTCCTGTGGCATTTCTGAGAAGTGCCTGCAAGCACAGCCTATGYTCTGAGGGCAAACACCACCTCCAGAGCAGGACTCCCCTCTGCAGCCYGCAAAAACACCAGACAGCCAGAAAATGAGCTTCATGTATCTCATGGGTGAGCATCCAGGGACAGCAGGGCTAAAATAACCCATGTCTGAAAATCCCGCTGTAAATTTACTGCTGAGAATATGTCAGGATTCAGTATTTCCTGGAGTGTTTATCTAAGTCCAGCTCTGGCTCAGTAGAAGCAGCGATCCTTACTGTGAAGCTTTGACTGTTGTATTGCTACACTGCATGGCAGTACACTGTAGAACAAATATAGTAATAGAACAGAGGAAGAGAGAAGATGGAAAAAGSAAGTAAATATGCTGTAAAGCCTCTAGGAGACTTAAAGACTCACTGGAGTCAATGTAAATCTCTTCTCATCTAGAAAGTAGTTAACTGGCAGAGAACAGTGAAGTTAAAAGTGATTTCCTCAAGTGAAATTTAACAAAATCAAATCAGTCCTGCACTTTTTTGTTTTTATCTTTCAAAGGCAACTTTTCACATTGTCTTGGCAGGCCTTGAATTTTCTAATGCAGTTTAATACTGCTGGGACAGGAATTTTTTGCCCCAAAGCGTGGAGTGTGTGGGACACTGCGTTTGGTCAAGCAACATTACCTCAGTCTTGCCAAAAAGGAAAGGGTTTTATTAAATTTTTAGTTTATTGCTKCACTTGGGATKGTGATCCCTTGACTGAGCAAACCCTTYACCTCATGTGACCCAGACAGGATGTGGATCACACTTCTRTTGTCACCCGTTTAAAGAAAGTATTTTTTGTAGAAGCAGGCCAAAGACYATGTTTACCTGCTGTAGCTCCTCTGAATATTTTGCTGTTCTTTGTGAAAAAGGGTTAAGCTTATTTGTCCTTATAACATCTCTGAGGTGACCCTTAATTAATATGGATGAGCTTTTCTTTGAGCTCATTTCTTTGCTTAGCAAAGTAAATTTGGCTTAAAATAAACAGAGCTATTAACATTAAAAAAAACCCAACCAAAACAGCTTCATATATAATCCAGGTCTAAAAAAAGCTTTCTAACCAAGAGAAGACTCTGTTGGCACCTGTAATTGCAGAAGTAACCCTGGCTGGTGACTGAAAAAAGAAAAAATCCAATTTCTACAGCAAAACAATAAAACCCCAAGACTCATTTGAAGAAAATAATCCTTATSAAGTCCTATGAGCACTCCCTATTGTTGAGGTGGGACTGCTAAAATCAGGATCTGCTATTAGTTTTCCATAAACTTTTTTCATTAGCTTTCCATTAKTTTTTTGCAGGTTTTGCATGTTTAATGTTTCTAACTACATTTTTTTTAAAACTGAAAAGTGGACTTCGGAGAAGTTTTGTTTGTTTGTTTGCTTTGTTTTGTTTTGCTTTTGCTGAAAAGCAGTGGGAAAAATGATAGTGTAGGAATACTTATGACATAATATTCTGACATAATAGCATGAAAATTTTAAAATTGAGACTTGTAACCGTGGTTGTGCACTTGTTGGAACCAATAGCAATGACAGGCTTTAAGTACATATTTTGACACTGTCTGACGCAATATCCCAAAAGCACTCTAGCTAGTTATGCTCTGCTSAGAGCTGCAGGTAAGTGCAGAATTACTTGGGCAATTGTAATTGAAATGGAGTTTCTGGGAGAGAAAATAGTTGCTAAATGAAAGGACAGATCAAGTGAGATTTCCAAGATATGTGGTGGCTTTGATACTGTGAAGACTTTCATCTACAGTTTTAATGCTGGAATGAGACATTCATCCTATAGGAATTCTGTGACTGGAGTTTTGGATGTTCTGAGAAGCATATTCCCTACTTTTAAAGGCTGAATTAAAAAATACATGGACTTATGCAGGAACATAATGTAGAGAAACGTGGATCATCTAAAAAGAAAGGAAAGCAGAAAATGAAAGACACATTTGAATTTGTTTAATCTGGAGAGGAGAAGCTTTAATGCACAAGGGATATTTAGGTTATAAGAAAAACTTATTAGTGGAGCATTACAATATGAAGTCTTAGTCCTATAGGTCTTTCAGGAATGTATCAGATAAACACTGGTTAGGAATTTATTTGGTATGGCTGGTGCTGCTCTAAGCATAAGGCTTCCAATGGTCCTTTTCTAATAATTAAAAAAAAAAAAAATTGAGGTTTTTTTTTTAAAACATTTTGATGAAGGGCCACACTAGGGAAGAAAATATTTATTTTTATGCCATAAACCTGTTTACATTGTTATTTGCAATAACTGGCATTTTACTCCAGAAAATTAATGGATTCATAAATAGTATGAGTAATTTGTGAAGGACTCGAATGGAAATGTGACTTCCACTGTAGTAGGGGACTGTCCTGTAGCGTTATGGCCAAAGAGCTGGTGCACTCCCACCTCAAGCAAAGGTGCTGTGGCTGCCTCTTTAATTTTTATGGCCCTTCTGCAGACTGCAGTGAAGGCTTAGGACCTAACTAGGCATCAAGCCTGCTGGGCCAACAGCCAAGCCTGGCATGTTTGTGTAAGACAAACAATGCAGCCAGGATGCCACAGCCAGCTAGGAGGGATTAGAGAGTGCAKGAGCTCCTGTGTGTGTGTCAGCTCTCCCAGGACCACACGTACTCTGCAGTGTGTGAGCAGAACTCTCCTTAGCTGCTTCATGCTTAGTGTTCAAAGTGAGTGCTTTGGTGGTCAAAGTGAAACAGGAATTACAGGAAAGCATTCCGTTCTCCTTTTCATAAAATACACCATAAAACTGAGGAAAAACTGGTCAGCAAACCTTCTTTGTGCTTCTCACTTTTTCTTCTCAGTCCTTGTTGTAATGCCCTCACCTTAATGGTTTGAAAGTGAAAAAACCACAAAATGTCAACACTCATTCAAAATCAATGAACAGAAAACTTACTACATCCATTTGACCACACAGTTCAAATGTAGGCTCTGAAAAAATCTTGACCTCACCAGAGTAATATACATGTCTCTCTTTAATAGGCCAAGAATTTTCCCCTCTTAAGTGTAACTGCTTAAATATTTTATAAAGCAGCTTCAGCTGAGGACTAACACAGACTCTGTGTCACCTTGGAGTAACTGAGCTGATACTTCCTACTGCAYATGCTATAAATGCAAGTATTTTTAATTAAAGAGAATCTGTATCACTGACAAAGGCAATAGCAACAGTCACAGGCACRGGTGAAATAAACTGTTGTGGATTTATTGATATTCAATGGGTTGGCATCCTTTTGCTCCAGCTGTCTAAAAAGGCTTATCCCTGCTGTGTGAAGCAAATGGAACTGTTCATGTCACAATTTCAGGTTAAGTGGTCTTAGGAGATTCATAAGACTCCTTTCAGAAGGCAACAGTACCTGCAACTGATKACTCTTGCTTTCTGTGTGTGTATCTTTATATGTCTATAAAAACCTGCACTCAGTCTGTGCACAGTACCTAGAGTTCTGAAGTCTCTGCCCACATTACTTCATGGAAATAATTTTAGAATGGTGCTCCAAATATCACCTTATTCTGTTCTTACATGTACTACCAGCACTGAGAAACCTACGGTTATTCATTATCTTTACTCACTCTTAAAATAAGGAGCAAGGTGTAACTCTGCAGAAATATTCCGCAGATTAAAAAGATTTTTTTTTGTTTTAGAGCCATATTCATTTCAAGAATTCATGAAAGATGACATTAAATCCTTTTCCATGAAGGCCGACATAGCTCAACCCAGTGAACTTTCTATCCTTTAAGARGTTTTTTCTCTATTGAAAAATAAAACTTTGGGGTTTTTAAGTACATGGCAAGTTACAGTTTTTATTTCTCAGTGTGGCTCACACATCAGTCCTCTGTATCACCTTGCAAATGTTTAAAACCCTAAGTAAACATGGCTGTAAAGACACAAGATGAATAATGACATTTYATTTCTACCAAGTGTGAAACAAGGTGTTAAAATATGAAATACAGAGACGTTTAAATAACATGTGGAATGCAATATTTGAATAGCATGAGTTGTTGAAAATCATAAAAAGAAGACAATCCTAATTTCATCTTTTCTGTGGTGCTTATTGTTCGCAGGGGCTGTGGTGCATGGAAGCCATGCGTGTGGCATCTGCACGGAGGATGGCACTGCCTTGCTCCATGACACATGCAGAAGAGAAGCACTGTCWGAGTAGCACTATCTGCACTTGGCCCAGGATACTTGCCCAGGGAGTMAACAAAGTGTCTTCGTGGCAGAGAAGTCCCCAGCTGGCTTCCAGGCCTGGGGAGATACCATGGAGCGCTGTCAAGCCCCTTCACAAAGCTGTGCCCCTCTTTTYCCTCCCAAATCCCTGCCATCCTTTATCTTGTCCCAGATGTCCTTTCACAACTGCCCAGTCCCACCTAATTCATGTTTGTAATACTCTCAATTAAAAAATTAGTAATTAAAATGAAGCCCTCTTTCCCCATATTACTCCCAGCCATTACGCTGCTCCATCTGCCCATTCCCAGACCCCTTCTTGTTTTTAAAAGACTCATTAGCATGTGATCTTGTCTCTGCCAGGATTCCCCAGTGCCATCTGCTCCCTTCCTAGATGATCACTCTCACCCAGATCACTGTTTACCACACTCAAAAATCTGATGCATTTTCTAAGCTTTGGTTTTGGAGGATGCTGCTGTGTTGCTCTGCTGAAGTCAATGGCTATCAGTCCCTTGCCCCATCGAACCTGGTCCTTAGACGGTCTGATGCATTCCCAGATCTGTTGAGCTTTTGTGGTAACAGCATATCTGTGTTCCTCATGCTGTGCTATAATTTGTTTCAGGCATTTATCTTCTCATGCAACGACAGAAGAGTAAAGGAACACCTCCCCAAACTCGGCATCATCTTTATGGAAACCATTTGTGTCCATCTTAATTCTTGCAGCATTGCTGTAGTATTGCWTGGAAGAGTTTTCAAACCAAGATTTTCTCATGCATTTTATCTGTTGGTCCTCATGGTTATTTTCATGCTTGTTTGTAAATAGAAGAAGTTAGCAGTGCAAGGCTGAAAAATTTTGTTTGGGAAAACAGCAATAGTGTATCAGACCTGTTTATCTGAGAAATGTGTTGCAGGAAGAACTGCTCTGGCCTCTTTCCAAACATTTGAGCCAGGAACCCAGGTGGGTGACCAGCAATACTGGTGTTCATTAGGGGCCTATTCCCTTGAGTGAGACRGGATTTGCTGTGGTTTTCCATGCCCCCATACCTTCCCAGAACTGATCTGGGTCCTTTCTTTAGTAGCTTGGASTTAAAAAATGCCTGGACATTCTCTGAGATCCTGGAGTTTTCATGTGCAGACATCTTAAAAGCGTAGCAGTGTGTGAATGTCCTCCCACAGAGCCCACCATGAGCTCCACATTTCACACGGGGCTGCACTAACCCTGCCTTAGACAGCAACTGGACCAGAAAAAATGCAGGAGCACTGTAAGCCTCCTTGTCTAGGTTTACACAGACAYGCACTTCACACTGGGAAGTGACTTKCAGTACTAAGCATCACAGAGCTGGCCCCTTTTAAAATCCAACTCTGCAATACTTGAAGAAAGACTTGCTCCAAATCCCATAAAACAGGCAACTAAATTTGAGATGAATGAGTACAAACATCAACAACGACTTAAAAAAACTCCAAGCAGCTAAGTATCACTTASAATTTTTAACAGGTCATTGCTGGTTATCAAATTTGCCACTGTAAACATGATGGGTTGTTAAACATGAAAATATGTACATTCCCCTCAGTGGAGTTGCCCTTGATGGGATCTGAGAGTGAGGTGGGGGAGTTTTTTCTCTGTGATTTGTACATACACAGGTCATTAATGGACAAACATTTTCGGGAATTATGTAAACTGAAAAATCAGATTTATAACTTGATAATTGAGGGTCTTCAATGCAGCAGTGTTTTGGCAATATGCATAAAGCTGCTGATGCTCTGTGAAGAGTTGCAACTACTTTTAGCACCAATGAAAGCTAGGACCTGAACTGAGGTATTGTCCTCTCCTCTTCCTTCCCTAGCTGGACTTTATATACCTATTTCTTGGAAGTACTGTTTCAATTCTCCTTCATATTTGTATGTTTTTCTTGCTGTCCTTCTCCTCCAAACAAATTGACATTGATTCAAAAAGAAAAAAAGTATGAAGATGAAAATATTAAGCTTGCAGAGAGTTTATAGTCATACTCCTTTGTACAAACCAAAACCTCCCACTTTTTCTCTAATAKTGTATTATTCACTATAAAAGGAATAGTAAGACCATGTATTCATACAACACTCTTGAGAACATGGCTATCTCACAAACAGAATATTAGAAAATACAAAATGTGAACATCAGCTAGTATAGTCATTGGATATACCTATATACACAGGTATATATAGGTATATGTATATATATACACACATATATATGCTAGCTTGTTTGSGCTACCTTTTTACCCCTGAAACTTACCTGTGAAACCAGAAAAGAGAGGGTGATTTATTAATTACCAGAAAAGTGCTTATCATGAAATAAGTAATTCCAGGTATGACTATATTTATTATCAAATGGCAATATGAAGCGCTTAATTTTGGAATTACTTTATCACACTAGACTTTCCAGAGTCAGTTGGAAAACATTTAGTGTGGGATTTTATCTGACTGATGGCTGTGTCTGAGCTCCCTAGCAACTTGGTGGAGAGTGGTGTAAAGCTGAGTTTCCAGCGAGATTTTTCTAACATAAAAACTGTGTGCACAGATGCTGTGCATGAGAGAAGCCCTCAGACTGGCATGGAACTTGGCTCCTCATTAGAGAAGGCAAGGTGTTTGTTCATTGCCACAGTCCTTCATCACTGATCACTGCTACAAAAAATAACCAAACCCCTCATGGGAAGGAAATGATCAGATTTCAATGCAATCACATTAGAGGGACACAAACTCCTTCCCTTGCTTCTCTTAGACTGCTGCAAAAATAGGAGAAACCATAGCTGATGATGGAGTTCTAGCCTACCTTTAAAATTATTCCAACATTTAAAATCTCTTTTGCAAGCGTTTGGAAAACACTGCAAGGCTGACAATGGCTTGCGCTGGCATAGACCCTGTGGGAACCCACTGTGTCAAAATTCACTGTGTTTCAGCCAGTGATGATGAGCCTCAAYTCCCAGCTACCCTTGGCAAAACTTAGGCCATCAGTGATTTGTGTAGTGGCCCGGCGTGCTCTGAAAGCCTCCTAGCATATTTCCTAGCTCCTGTCGCCAGATGTGATCCTGTGATCCAAATAAATAAGGTCATTTTAGGGGATAATATTAGTTTAGGAAAGGTATGTATTCCTTTCCAAACAAAACTTCCCACCTAATTTTTTAACAAAGAGAGAAAGCCAACATTTTTGCTTTACTGAGAATGCTTCCTGAGCCACATAAATTGCAAACAAATATACACATGTTACTATCTTTATAGATAAGCAAGAATTACTGTAACATCAAGAAGGACCTAAACTTGCCCTAATTGCTTAGAAACTTAAAAAACTCCTATTGTTAAGGGAAAAAAATCAAATAAACCTGAAGCATCAGTGTATTGCATGTGATTTTCAACATAAGTGAGACCGCAATTTTACTATTRCAAAAGTAAAAATCAGATACAAAAGAAATCATTCTCATTGTATAGGGGCTCTTATGTAATTTGAACAYGACCATTTAATAAATAAACAGATTACAAACACATAAAATATAGACATGTATTGCAAAGTGTTATGTGATTTCAGGTTTTAAATTGAATATAAACTTAAATGATTTCAGCACATAAGCAATCAGTTCTAAAGAAAAAAGACAGATAAAAGTGGGAGTCTTAGTGAACACATATGTCTAGATATTGATATGTGAACTTGGCTCAACAACTGCTTTGGTTCACTGAGGCTTTTTAAAATTCACTTTGCATTTAATATTGATCATGACATATTTGCTACAGAACTGTGTTTTCTGGTTTTGCTTAATACGTTCTGATACTTTGCCTTCACAATGTACCTTTAGATTATGGACATGATGTAATGTCACCCAATTTCACATTTTGMCATAACAATTTCTTTTCCTCAGTCATCATTCCCTGTCACAGCATGTTTCAYATCTACAAAAGGTCACTGTGTTGTATTTTCTGTTTGGTTGGACTTTAATTGGTGGCACAGCTGCAGAAGTGGAAAGTTCATATAAGAATCAGTGGTCACAGCTTCTTGTTCATCTACGCTGAACACTGCTATGCTGCTGATTTGGACTTTTCTGCAGGATAATTGGATTTATTAGCATGTTTCCACGAATGAGTTTGGATTTTACTTATGAATTTCCTCCTGTAGGCCAGGCAGCAGTCATCCTCATCATCATCATCATCAATCATCACCATCATTACATCACCATCATTAGGATTTTTACCCCGTGTCAGTCGAGGAAATTGCCATTGTCTCAGATTTGTCCACAGCAGCAGGTGTAAGCTGAGTCACATTTATTCTTGAGTGCTGCCATTTACTGTGGTTTCTGGAGTTTCCTAGAATCCACAGCTTGGAGTTTGCATTCCAGAGCCTCACATTGAAAAGTGTTACGACCTGGAATTGTCASTGACAGAAGAATGGGGTAGGCTAGAGTAAAAGCAAAGAAAGATGATGCAGGAATTGCTTGCATAAGAAGCAGTTTCTCTCAAGTGATATCTCAGTGATTCAACCAGACTACCTTATGTTTAGCTTAAATGCCACCRCAACTTATAATTAAAAATTTGGGAGTTCCCCTTTCCTATAAGACTTAAATCTTTTTACGACCATTTAACAAAGATCTTTACGTAATGATGCTGCATAAAATTATTTTCTGAGGAAACATGAATCTAAACAACATAACAACATGATTAATTACAAATCCTTCTTTTCATAATGCTGGGCCTATGTAATTGGTGCTAAATACAAACTATCAGTGCAGGGTAGTTTTGTCAGGGTGAAAGAAAAGAGGAAGCGAGGGAAGTAATTAAACAAAAAAACAAAATTCTTTTGAAAAGACAGTGAAATGGCATTCAGAGGATATGATRTACAATGAAAGAGAGGTAGTAAACGCATGAAATCCTGGCACTGCCAGTTCCCCTCTGTGGTGACTAACTGTATCATGACTTACTGTGCAGCCTTGAGCATGAAGAGAAACTGAATTCATCACCTTCCTGGTACTGTCATAGTCATTTGGTGTTTCAGAGCAAGGGAGGAAAGTGATTCATTAGGATGCTGCTCAGTATGCCAAGGGAGTACATAAATACCTCCCTTGACCACAGAGGCAGTATGATCAAAATGCATAAAGACACTAATACAGATGCACTTGAAAAAAGGAAAAATGCATTTGGGGAGCAATGAGACTTTGGGGAATTCAGCTGATGTTCAAAGAGCTAAACTCCAATATGTATCTGTAGATGGGCAAAATATGTGTTAGTATACAGAATATTTTGTAATAAAACCTCCTGAATTCTTTGCAAGGGACTTTATACTGAATGTTAGACCTGGAATTCTTTTCATTAAAAAAAAAATGTTGATTCTTCAAATAAAGTTTTAATAAGCATATCTTAATGATGTTTTCTAATTCCATAATCACCTGAATGTACATCAAATGTACTGAAAATCCTGAGGGGAATGGAGTCTTTCTGTGCAACCACAGGAGAAACACTGTTGTGTTTTTTTCTGGCCACTCGTCTCTGCCAACCAGACCATTTCTAGGATTGATGGATAATTCAATATCTGTAACCACCACACTCTGCAGGCAACTATCCACATGTGGTAATTGCCTCTGATTGTTTCACCAGATTCAGGTGATTCTTCAGCAAAAACACCATTGKCATATATGTGCTAGGGGGAACATTGCTGAACAGAGTCATGGAGCAGATTATACTCCTGAATGTGGGCATTCTAAATGTCAAATTGGGAAGGATGATTTTTTTTTTTTTTTGCTTTCTGAAGATGAGCCTCACAAACTTGCAGCTGGGCTGCTGCGAAGAGTTAGCTCAGAGTTAAAGGTTAGGTATTTAAAAGCAGCACCTTCTCTCCTCARTTTGTGTTGATTTTGGTGGGAGAAAGCAGGTGAGCTTTCTCACGTTGGGTTTTTTTTTCTAGGAAAGGAGTCCATAACACCAAGGACAAGAGTGCTCTGGAGTAACTACCTACCTGTCTGCCTGCTCATCCTCTCTTGTAGGAAATTAATTTGTCTGATTGTAGTCTCATAGAATTATTTTTTTTCAGAGAATGAGTGTTATTATCCTATACAAATATTAAAATTGATGTGAACATATAGAATAAATATTCCCATTCCTTAGCCTGAAGTTATGTCTGGAGAAAAAGGAAAACACAGGATCAGTACCAGGTCAAGTGAGGAGARACAAACTCCAAAGAGATAGAAGGAGGATGGTTGAAGCCTTATGTTGAGCTCTATTTCCTGAAAAATGGTGAGATTGTATCCTTTCAAAGCCGTACTGCCTGGTTCTATGCCTGTGTAAGGGCCATGTTCAAAGCAGTTTTGTGTACATTAGTGACAGACTAATCTTGAATAAAAGATCTGCAGATTCTGGGATATTTGGATACAAGTGCRCATTATTAAAATTTGACATTTCAGCTGCTTTTGCACTACACGGGATGAACAGAGGAAGATACACAGTATAAAGTAAACAAAATAGTAGTCTGGCCATTCTTATCTACAACCAAAACCTATGGATAATGACATCACATTAGGACAGGTCTGAATAAGTGTGCATGATATGCTTTGCTCATAAAGTGAGGAACGAATCATTATTAATTACATGCATCTCACTGAAACACTAGGTATGGTTGCTASTTAATGTCAACTGAGAGCGTGGTGGCTTTTTTTCAGATTGTTCAGATGCATATGATATTTGCCTACCCTGCTTTCCAAGTAACAGACTGTCACTAATTTAGTGTATGAGCCCTTAAGTGAAACAGTGTATGTGTACCAGACTGTGAACTGACTGACACCAAACACAGATACTATCAAGGCACTGTAAACATGCCTTTGTGCAAATTATTCCTCTCCACTTTGAAAATTTTGAGCACCATGATCACTACTTTTATGCAAGTGGGAAGCAGCACAGGGCAACCAAGCAGAGCACTGCAAACTCCTGTGTCCTGCTGCTCTGGGTGCTCCCTGAGCAGCAGGACACAGGCAATAAACACAACCAAGYGTCTGTAGCTTAATCACTTGCTGCTTGTTGCCATCATCATGCACATACCAGCTGTAAATCAAAACGTTTTCACCTTGATTTTAAAGAGGGAGATTGAAGCAATTAGATTGTACCCAATCTGCTCATTTATTAAATCATCAGCTAAACTACACTTGGTTATGTGCCCACAACCTGGCATGCATATTCATCATTCCTTACTTGGGRAAGTTGACTCTGGGTGCCTCCTTGACAGGCCTCATCTATACCAGGATATTTATAGCTGTCATTCTCCAGGCTGCTACAGAATGGTCTGGGTTTGTTCATCCTTACTCTGATGGGTAAATACAAATGCACAGAGCTAAACCTGAAGAGACCTGACCTTAGAGCAGCGTTCATCACTATAGCAATGTTGGGTATGGATGTGGTGATAACAAGGGCAGTAAATGCTCAAGCAAGAACCAAGAATTTAGCCAAATCAGCAATGTAGTTGAAMTAGAATGAATTTTTGAATTAAATACTAATTCAAAAAAGAAGCAGCACCCCAGATCTTTCCACAGACTTGGTCACAAGCACAATCTTTTCACTTAAAGGGAAAATGGCTGCTTGGGGAARGTGATCTTCTGATTTCTTCAAAGGCTTGGCAACAGTCATGTCAAAACTCCATGGTTTTCAGTAAGATATGTGGTGTTTTCAGTATACACGGCACAGAAATACAGAAATATGCTGGTTTATTTACACATATTTATGTTTCTCAGCCTCAATAAAGAACTAGTTACAAGCAAACGAACAACAGGGCATTTCCCAGAAARAACAGAGGTGAAACATTAACACTAGCTGGGCCAGCTGTTTGTCTAAGGTCATCCCTTAGGACAAAAAAATAGAAGAAAAAAACCCCTAGAAATTACTTGCCCCTGCTTTTGCCTCATCGGTAGTGGCAARCAAAAGGAATATAGTGATGAGAGGATGCTTATTTATTTTCAAGTAGAAAGACTTTGTCATCAGCTCTAWGCTGTCTTTGTGCTAACTTTTGTCTTCCCTTGCTGGGAATTGCCTATCTCCATATGGAGGAAAAGTCCATCTTCCTATTTTGCTATTCTAATAAATAATCTGTATGGAACTTTCCTGCAGAGACACAGGACTCACAAGTATTACAGAAAAATTCAAAAATTTAGGAAAACATATTCTTTGCAGAATCATAATCAAGTTCACATCGATTGAATAGAAGTTTCTCATAAATTTGACCGATTTGAACCTGGCAGCGACTCATTGTTGTGGTGAGGTGTTGTTTGCCAGAGCGCAGAGTCATTATCTGATGATGTGTGAAATCACRGCTGCCTCTGCCTCCCCATGCCCGCTCCAGAGCCTGTCATTTATTAGGTCTGTACAAAGGGTCAAAAAACAGCAAGTTTCTTGGAAAACCAAAAAACTCGAAGCCCTGCCTGAGATAAATTGTTGTTTTCATTATTTTTGTGGTCCAGCCTGAAGCAGGTAGAAACAGGAACACACAAAATTATGTGCATAGCTACTTTGTTTCCAACCTAGAYTTATAACATCAAAAAGACTGGAGAGATTTCAAAGAATCACCAGAAAGTTCTGATGCTTATCTCAATTGAACACTTAAGAATCACCCAGCAGAGCACTTCCTGTGTAAGGCAGACTAGCTGCTGTAAAGACAGTTCTGTAGTTTTTTTGAGGCTCTCCATTCCCAATGACAATACAATTTAGAAACATTGGGCCAAGGTAAACTTGAATTTACCATAAAAAGGAACTTCAGCACTGCATCATCCTTTACACTTGCATCCACATATACATATTAGTTACTGTTTTTGTATCACCACCTCCAATCACTTTTCAAGTTGATCACAATAGCTGATTTTCTTTTTAAATGTACAAAATTTGAAAAACTCTGGGACTTTATCCAGCCTTCCTGCTACCTGTGGCAACTGTGTTTTGACAGGCTTCTAAACCAAAAACGTAGGATTTTCCCTTCTGACAGGGTGCACATCTGGCATGCACAGTGAATCTATATGTCCTAGGTCCATGAGAAATGAATCTTCARCAAAAATAGGTCTCTGAAAAGATGCTCTTGACTTACAAAATAAGACTGCAGTCCGGTAAGCAGTGGGACCGATGACTTTACTGTACAAGATGGAGTTACTTATTTGCACACTATTGGAATATGCTAATTTTGTAGGCTTAWTGAGGATTCAAATGCTATTGGTAAAGAGTGAGATTTTAGCATGAATGGGAAATCAGTARTTCTTAAAACGTGTTTGAAATAAAAGTCTCACTCCGTTTTCCAGCCTTGGCATTTATTATATCATAATATTCACAGGGATAAGAGGTAAGCACTTTGGCTTTCCCACTTGGCCTTTTATGAGAGAAATTAAGTTGGATGATCATTCTGCCATTCAGAGTATTAAAAACAGCAAACTCAGAGCTGTAGAAATTAGGGCAAGCAGTCGAGCCACATAAACACTGGGAAGGGATTTTAAAAATCCCTAAGGCTGTCTTCTGCCAATGTCCCTGGGAAGTGGCATTGCCCATGCCCCTTGTGCAGAGCTGTGACTGCAGCAGGGAGAGCCCCGTGTGGATGCTGGAGAGCATGCAATCCAGATGTGAAGGGGAATGGGGTGCTGGCATAGGGATCCAGCATCAGAAAGGAGCTGGAGGGCCATTACTCTGGGCATTACTCCCTCAATAGTCAGAGGGTCAGGAGCTCCAGSAACTGATACAATTGCTCAGTGTCCAGATTCAGCCATTCAGGAAATGTGWAACTTGGGTTTGGCATCTTGCAAGAGTGGCAGGTGCCTTAGGAAAGAATCTTGCCAAAGGATAGCTCCCCGTTTCTTCCTTCTCCCACTCAGGAAACCAAGGCTTGCTAAAAATTCACGTGGTTTTAATTAGCAAAGACATTCAGTCAGTGACTGAGGTTTCCTGTACTGCTGTGTAAGTCTGCAGCCTTCCCTGTGACATTGTCTTCATGGTTTTCATCTAGAATCAGATGTTTCTGTTTTGGAAGTGTGGGAACTGGGCATTCGGTATTCCAAGGAGCATATGCTTGTTGCCTCTCTCAGACAGCTAGCATAGTACTTTTAAATTTCCTGCCACTGAAAATGTACAGCTTGTGAAATGTACAGCTTGTGAAAATTATCTCCACTAGCCATAAAAATCTCATTGCTTTATCCTGAAAATGACAAAAAACTCACAAAACACCTATTTGAAATAACCAGAGAGGAAWGCAAAGTAATTTGGCATCAAAAAGCAGCAAGAGCCACCAGGCAGAAATGCTGCTCCATGAGTTTACAGCACTGGGACTCAGTATGTAGAGCTCTAATGGCAGAAATATTAAACTGCCAGCTCCGTTTGTATCTGTTTGGAACAGAATGACCAATTCATGGCAAGAAGTTCTCTCCCCTAGCTTTGAAGAAAGACCACAGGGAAAATGCCCAAGGCAAAGGTTTTTCTATTTTATCAGAATTTGGGAAATCAGAGGGAGATGCTGTGTGATGCTGCTGACTGAAATTTTCCAGAAATATTAAAAGAAAGAATCTCACAGGAAAAGAGCTACAAATAACAGAGAGATTTCCCTTTTAATATCTACCATTTTTCTGTGGTGCACTGTGAAGAATTTTCGCTTTAAGGATTGTAAGGCGCAGCTTCTTTATTTTTTTTTAGCATTCTATTGAGTAAACTGCAGTTTTCAGAATTTCAGGTTCGCTTTTGAGTTATTTTCTAGATTGTGCAAGGCCCGATGGAAGTGGTTTTGTTAACCTTTTTCCATTTTCATCACTAGATACTATAGTTGTTCCCATGCTCTGTGTCACTTGGACACATGCTCATATTTCCCGTGACTGTGGTCTCACAGAGTTTATTGAATTAACCAAAAAATTATTCAATTGAATTCATATTGAAAAAAAAGTCTGCTGGCTATGCATAAGTTTGAACATGCTGGCATCATGAACCAAGAAACCCACATTGTGCTATGGCATTACAACTGAAATATAATGATATATCCCATTTAATTAGCTTTGGATGCTGCGGTTGTGTGGGATTTGGAAATGTAAAATTACATATTCAAACAAGTACAGAAACTTTGCCAAGTAAGAATGTGGGTTTTGTTTAGTTGCTTCGACCTCCCTGGCCTATATAGTAGGGAAGAATGATCTGCCTTAAAAATGCGTTTCCTGTTCCCAAAARCATCCTTAAATCCTCTGAAGCTGTTGGCTCTAAGCAAGGCTTCCTGGGATATTTCAGGCTACTCCTATCCTTTGCTGGCTTAAATATTTTCGAAATGCCTGTATAGAGTTAGAGTTTCTTAATGTGGTCAATGCTGAAAAGTGCCTCATACTACTTGAAAAATCGTAATTAGTTAGTTCTAAATATAGTCTCAAATTTTAAAAAAATTGGGGTTTTTTTGACAATGTAATAACTGTTAATTCATGTGGCTCAGAGGGAGTAGAAAGTAAAAGAAACAAAACCAATGGATAGCACATTTATCTTAAGCTGCACTCTTAGAAAATGAAATTGAAAATATGAATATAGCTATTTGCCTTGGGTAGAGTGTGCAATTTTGTGGGTTTCTATTYTGTTTTTAGCATCATTGCCAAGTATTTGAGCTAATTGTGCAAAAAATGTGCTTCTCAGTGAGGTTTGAACTCTTCTAATGTGTCTTTGAGGTTCCCAGTATCCAAATGAAGTAGAAAGATTTCATCTCACTTCTGAAGATATGGGCGAAACTTGCACATTGTTACCACATCACTGCACTGCACTATTCATACACTAGTCTGCCCCACTCGCAACCCAGTAATTTTTAAACCCATATTTCTCTTTTCTTGACATATGCTTTAAATTGTGAGGGTATTTGAACAGAGCCAGTGCTACCTAGTGGAATTAAGTTTCACTATGATTCTTGATGTAACATTATGTATACTGGAAAGGGGAACATATTTGGTAGCAGATCACACTTTCCTTGTAGTGTTGGACTCAGCCCTTTAGATCAGTTCAGCTTTCACATTTTAACAGCCAGGAAAATGGGATGTATCCCAGAGTTCTGAGGGAATTGTCTAGTGCAGCTGCCAAGCCATTCTCCATGATATTCAAAAAGCCACAGCAGTCAGGGGAAGTGCCAGGTGACTGGAAAAAAGGAAGCATTGCACCTGATTTTAAAAAGGCAGGAAAGAGGGCCCTGTGAACTACCCACCCATCAGCATGGGAATTTTTGTGCCTGGGAAGGTCATGGAACAGAATCTTTTGGAGGGTGTGCCAGGGCACATGGAGGACAGGGCAGTGATTCAAGAGAGCCAGCACAGCTTCACCAAGGGTAGGTCCTTCCTGACCAACACAGTGACCTTGAATGATGGAGTGACTTCATCAGGGGTCAAGGAAAGGGAAGGAGAAAGAAGAGAAGGAAGATGTCATTGGCATAGACATCTACAAAAGGATGGAGTGCACACTCAAAAAACATAGAGATGACACCATTGACACACCTGAAGAATGACATGCCATCCACAGGGACCTGGACAAGCACCAAAATTGGGCCCATGGGAACATCATGGAGTCCAGCAACTCCAAGTACAAGGTCCTGCGCCAGGGTCAGAGCAACCCCCGGTCCMRSMMMRGSYKSGGRWKGRMMRRWYMRRRSMRSCCYKGKGRGAAGGAYTTGGGGGTGCTGTGGGTGAGAGGCTGGACATGACCCGGCCATGGGCACTGCCAGCCCAGAGAGCCAAACGTGTCCTGGGCTGCATCCAAAGCAGCGTGGGCAGCAGGGGAGGGAGGGGATTGTGCCCCTCTGCTCTGCTCTGCTCTGCTCTGCTCTGCTCTGCTGAGACCCCACCTGGAACACTGCACCCAGCTCTGGGGGGCCCAGCTCAGGAGGAACAGGGAACTATTGGAGTGAGTCCAGAGGAGGATCACAAATTTGGTTTGATGGCTGGAGTATCTCACCTGTGAGGATGAGCTGAGGGAGCTGTATTTGTTCAGCCTGGAGAAGAGAAGACCCTGGGGTGACCCAGTTGTGACCTTCTAGCGCCTGAAAAGAGCCTACATGAAATATGAAGGGCTTTAAAGTGAGAGAGAGTAGATTTAGATTAGAAATTAGGAAGAAATAATTTTTGGCATGGGTAATGAGGCACAGAACTTCCCATCCCTGAAAGTTTTCAGGCCCAGGTTGCATGGGGCTTTAAGCAACCTGATCTAGTGAAGATGTTCCTGCCCATGGAAGGGGGGTTGGATCTTGCTGATCTTTAAGGTCACTTCCAACCCCAACCATTCCATGATTTTATGAAACAGAGCAGCTTTCCTGAAACTGAGTGGGTAGGTCTGTGACCAGTTTCTGTGCAGGTGGACCCTCATGGACAGCCAGCAGCTTACTTTGAAATAACTGCATGTGGCAATGACTTCTCCCCTCCTCTCACTTAACCCTTCCACAATTCTGATGAGTTATAAAACATTTKCTATGGCATGCAATAACGTCAGCAGCATTAATTACAGCTGGGTTTTGTGGTTTTTTTTGTGTTTTGCAGTATTTTTTTTTCCCAAATAGGTCAGCCTTCAGCAAGCTAAGTTTCTTCTGATGAAATGAACACTGATGCATAGATAAACAGAGATCTGATTAAGCAGACACCAGCCTTTCTGTTTCWATTAATATAGTCCTTACGTGTTGGTCATAATTGAACCACTAATTAAATCAATGATAGCCTCCTGCCTTCTTGTCTGTTTGTTTGCTGCAAATGAGAAGCAGTTTCTATCCTGAAAATACTCCTTTTGATTTGCCACTGCTCTTTTAGTTATGTTCTGATGAGTCATGATGACTTACACTGGGCCTCTGTAAGTGCTTTCTCACTCTCATTTCTGTTCCTTAACTCTTGTCTGCTTCAAATGCTCAGCAAATGTCATTAGTGCATTATTCTGCCTCCTTCTTAGCTCATTAGGTAGTGCGGATCCTCTGGGAAGAGGAAAAGCTGGAACAGCTAATTATCTTGAAAGTACATGGAGGGGAGATCTGGGAACACCTAGTTTGCTCACAAAATTACAGGTTACATGTCACCAGATGGAAAAGGAAGAAGAGAACAAGAATCAGCAAGCAGCATCACTTTGATGCTCTCCCCCAGAGCCCTGTAGGCATGCTGCACTGGGGCAGTGCTGAGACAGTGACAGAAGGAGGCATCCCTCCTTCCACTCCTCTTGTTGTCCTCCCCCAGGAAAAAGATTAACCACCCTGTACTCTTACTGACTTCAGCTGCAGGCCTGACATCCCTGCCTCTTTAATCAGTTGAAAAGGGCAAAGATACAATGAGAACAGATAGATTTGGTATAAATGTATCTACTGTGGTGGAATCATAAAAACAGGGAGAAAAGTCTCTTCAGTTGTGCTCAAAATGACATTTGTGTTGCAATTCTTTGTGGAGCTGTAGCAAGTTGATGTCAAGCCTGAGCAATTAGGAGACCTTCCCGTGATTAAAGTACAGCTGGAGTTTGATACAGGATAAAGTACAGCTGGAGTTTGGCCTGAATGGTCAGGATACAGACTGAGAACATGGGAAGTGGGTCCTCTGCCTATTTGCAGAGGTAAAACTACTCACTGCCAAATGGTCACCACTTGAGGCCAGTATTTTATACTAATCCCTCTTTCTCCCTGACTTTAAGTCACACAGTGATTTGCTACATCTATTTTCACATGGCAGAGTGGGGACAACCAATTTGCTATGAGACATTTTGGCTGGCTTAATGATGGGAAGCTTCTGCGTGCCATTTCTCCTATGTTTAGACAACATATTTAGTACTCGTGTTTGTATATTCGTGTGTGACTGCAATGTATTTGTGTATCAACAGCACTTGGGGATTTCAGCAGTATATCCTGCTGTTTATTTTGGCCCTCATGGAGATGGAATGATAAAGTTTTGTTTTGGTATATATGCATTTGTTGATTTCAGCTCCAAGCAGAACCTATGATGGGAAACACACATTGCTGTAGGGCCGACCTCCTGARCACAGCATGACTTCAGAGTCCTAGAAATGATCTGGCTCCTTTCCAAAGAGGGATAGATTTACTTGGGAGAACTGATATTTTGACTGTACTTGCAGGGAGGGAAATGAACAGCCTTTAGGATAGAGAGGTGCTGCAAAAAACAAATGCCATGAGTCCTGCTTGACTTGCCTGCTGATTAGGAAGTAGATTGTTTGTTTGCTCAAGCTCTGTCCACAAATGCAAGGCATCCTTATGAAAAATACTGATTTTTTTCCTATGTTACATAGGAGCAAGATATTTTTGTGTTTTAGAGTTTTGGAATCAATACAAAAATTCAGTAAAAATACACATGCAACATGTTTCAGTGATTCCTACACTTAAAAAATCAGAAAGTCATTGCTTTCCACCAAGTCCATCCCTACGGTACTTTCTGAAATGTTCCACTACTTTGTTTTTAATGTTTAGAGTCCATTAATGAACCTTCCTTCCTCCCTTCCTTCCTTCCTTCCTTCCTTCCTTCCTTCCTTCCTTCCTTCCTTCCTTCCTTCCTTCCTTCCTTCCTTCCTTCCTTCCTTCCTTCCTTCCT
>NW_026623247.1:2709160-2713788 GCF_030028575.1 Malurus melanocephalus
CATTTCTTCTGAGTTGCTTCACACAACTAAGCCTGGTGGTTTACCTGATGAACAGCATTTTATTTTATTGTGAAGTATTCTATGGTTCCAGATAGAATTTTTTCCATTTTGACTAACGTACACAATTTCTAATTCTGCACTGTAAGTGTATTATACTTAGAATTAATTAGTATAGTATATTAATATAATACTATATTATTAACAAGATATTAGCAAGTTAAACTTTAGTAGAAAAAGAAAGTTTTTTTCACTGCACTCAAGATGAAAAGAAACTGTGGTAAAAATGAGTTTGCAGGTGAAAAATAGGACCATTACCTTAACTCCTTTTCACTTTATGAGTAAGTAGAATAACCCTCATAATCCTGACATTGTGAAGTAATTGTGCCGAGTACTTCAGCCCAGAAGGAGTTCACAGGAGTTCACAGAGTCTTTCTCAAGACTCTGAGAATGCTCTTAAGTTTACATTTGTCACAAAACTGGAGGTACTGGGCCAGGCCAAAGTTGAAGCTGGTCAAAYTCAAATCTCTGAGAGTTGAGAAAGGTGCTTGAGCGTGTGTGTGTGTTAATGCACACGTGTGTACATACGTGTGTGTAAGTGCTTACATGTAAAATAGTTTGTGTTCTCAAGGTCTGTCCATAAGAGCGTGTCCCCTGTGTCCCAAGGCTGCTTTCATTGCAGCACAGGGTTCCTTGTCTGAAATTTCCCCCTCCCTTTAGTGAAGCCCCCAGCCATCTTAATGCTGTTTTTCCAATCCACAGACCAAGCAATGGCACAAGAGAAGGACAGCGGTGTYTGTGCTCTGCAAGAGGAGGTCTGTGGACGCTCTGTCTTGTGCTACTTCCCTTGTTCCCGGGACCTTGGWGGGGGGAATGCTGTTTGGAAATATTGCTCATGATTGGAGGAAGTGCTCAGGTGTCCATCCCCGTGCAAGTCAGTACTGAAAAAACCCAAAGTGACTAAAACCAGTTGTTTTTTGTTTTTCTTGGTGTACATATATTGAGCAGTATAGCAGTGCCTCTTCTGCACCATATACAAATGACAGAATGCATTTTGCAAAGCCCAGGGAAACAAAGATTCTAACTTTCATGTACCTGGAGTTTAAACAGGGTCTCCTGCCCTTAACYACACAGAAAAACCACTTGCTAATGAAACTGATTAAAAAAATTATCTTTCATCATTTTTCTCCTTGCTTTGTAGAAAGGCAGGCAAGCTCAGAGAATCAATTAACTTCATAGAAATATTGTTCTGTAGTGCCACCTGCTTTCTTGAATTCTTTGTCACTCCAACTAAACATAAATGCAGATTTTCACTGTATATATGCTGAAAAATACAAATATTTTTAATTATCAGGTTAAATTTCTAACATGAAACATCYCAATTAATGCAAACACACTGGTCCTATCTGTGCATTCCCAGCCATGCACTGTGTCCTTAACATCTGCTAGGCTCCATTTAAGTTATTACTGYCCATATGGTACGGCCGTGAAAGAATGACAGATCAGTGATGTAACTGCCTGCAAGAGCTGCTGATGCTTGCAGCCTGTTCACTCAGTGAAAGCAAGAGATAAATGATTATTCAGAATCATGTCACCAAGAACAAATCTCCTCACTGAGCACCAGGTTAATTAATTTTCTAGTGTATTAATTATGTAGCTTTGCCTGTGGTGCTCTGCTGCAACTCAGTGCAACACGTCTCTCTGAAGTAGGAGGTGAGGAGAACTTAGCAAGGTGAGAAGATAATTATAAATAAGTGTAAAATCTGCTTTTTGGCATTGGCAGACAAACTTCTGATGCCAAACTCCTGAGTAAAGATGCAGCTCTTGACTACATGACAACAGAGATCTTACAACATTTTCTGATATCCTGGACTCTGTATAAGTCATGCCAGTAGTGACACCATCGTTCTGTTTACGTCTTGGTCTTAAAAGTATTTACAGAATTGCCTTGGCTAATAATTTACGATGCAAATGAAGTTTATTCATCTAAGCATATTCATTTCTGCTTTTTATGAGGTGTTTTTTATCCTTTTTGTTACACAATGTCAGGAATTTTTTGAAGCAAAAATTGTGACACTCAACATTACTCTGTCAAAACCTTTTACTTCTTTTGGAAAAGGACACCAAAGTTTTAACAAAACAAGTCTATCAAGAGAAATTTCCAGTCAGAAAAAAAGAAAAAAAAATGGAGAGAATAAGACTTCTCCATTCATTAGCATTGTTGGACTGCAGGGAATAAGTGCTTGCCCAGAGCCAATGGTTGCAGATAGACAGAGTGACCCTCTGTACATTGGTCTTTGTGCCTGTACCTACCCATGAAAAGATTGGATACTTTGAGCTTTGTTACTTTTATTTTCCAGAAGGTTTTAACTCTATTCCAATGAAGAACCACCATATCTCCCACCACAAACTCAAAACACTTTATTTTGTGCAAAACACATAAACAACTTAATTTCCATGTCAACCTAGGAATTCAGAAATTAAAAAAATTACGTGAAGGTTTCTCAACTATACGTCCTTGATAACATATCCAGTTATTCTCTTTCCCAGATGAATCATTCTGAACACCTCAGTMTTTTTTTTKTWWYWTTGRAACTGTTCTTACTGCATATCTAGTGGACTGAACAAAAGTAGTTCAGGCAGAATTTTGATGCACTAATTAAACATAAAGGATCTGTAATCCACTTCCTTTTTATTTTTTTATTTTTACCATCTATGTAACAATTTCTATGTTGCACAGTCCACACAAAAGGAAGATATTTTTTTCCTGAATCATTACCATTAGCTTAGGGCTCTGTACTGTGAGCAAAACATTTCCTCCAATGCACACCGTTCATCAGTGCTAAATGTCATCTGTCATTATGCTGTCTCTATTCTTAGCTTTGATGCAACCTTCTGAAGTTCAGGCTAATTATCTGTAGTTCTGTTTGCACAAAATAACTTCTATATCTGTAAATTCTGACACCTTCTGCTGCATTTCATAATAATGGATGGATCCCCCCAGTAAAACAATCTTAGCATTACCCTGATGCAGTTATACCACCCTGCCTCTAGTGTACGTGTTCCTCTCATATCTTCTAGGGATATTCTGATAATAAGCATTTTGACAATCCAATATCCTAAACTGGATAACTAGAAAATCACTTTGGTCATTGCCAAATGTAGRTTAAACTGTGGGTGTTCATGCTACTTTCACAATTTCTGTTGAACAGTACTTTGAAGACCTTCTCCAAGGCCATTTCCAATCCTATCTCAAGAAGCAGAGGTTTCTCAAAAAGGAAGTCTCCATGTGTGCAGTCCTGTCCCAGTGACAGGGTCCAAGGAAGGGTCCAGTTACACCAGTRCATGGCAGGGCTGGGATTCTCATGGGTCCCATGGGTGCAAAGAGACGCCTGAGCCTTGGGAACACAGTGGAGCCTGGACCTGCAAGGAGGGAACAGACAGGAATAGGAAAGGAGACCTGGAAGGATTTGCCTATTCACAGTTTGGCCTCTGTCTGCTCTCCACCTCTCTGTGCCCTGGAATCTGCAGCAGCAGGATTTTTCTTTCCAGAGGACCAGARGGAGGTCTGTGTGTGCTGCAGCAGCACACTTGGAGGGTTTGGGCCAGCTGTTCAGTCTGCTGCAGCAGCTGATTGTGTTGGTAGTGCCAAGACACAGGTGAAAGTGGGTTTTCAAGATTCTCCATTTGATCCTATTTATTGTCCTTATTCTCCTGCAAAAATTCCTTTAAGTGTTTGGGGCAAGCAGCATGCAAGGCAGGCTGACACAGAGCACATGGCTGTGGGGAATGAAATGGCTGTCTGGAGATGGGTCACCTTGGCTGCTGGAATTGTCTTTGTCCTATGACTCCTTCACTTCCCTCTTTCTTCTCGCCACCTTTCTTCTCTCCGCCTTTCTTCTCTCCGCCAGCAGCAGTTGCTGTCACCAGCTCCAGTGTCTCCACCTGTGTTGTGCTACAAGCCCCAGGATTTTCACCTGGGTGTCACAGTATCATCAGAATAGTTGGTTTTGCCTAGGACAAAGTGTTCCCTCTCCAGTGATCTCCATAGCTGTGGGTCAGGTAATKTAGCTGCACCATGCAGAGGACTCATGAAAAGCCATCCTAGAAGTTTACTGAGGTGTAGAGAAGATGAGGAATAAAAATTTCAAACCARCCTCCAGATTTATATACAGGAGTGCATATAAAATATACCATTATGTCTAGTAATCTGTTGATAGGGAACATTTTCAAAAGGATGAGGAAAAAAGGCCTAAAATCTACCTCTCTGAGCTCACCAGGAAAGACTGRTTTATTCTTCTGGTGATAGTAAACTGTACAGGATGTGCAGGAGGTTAGGATGAAGTGATTCAAAAGAACTGGATTATACAATTTGAAATGATTTTACTAATTTACAAATCCAAAGCCTAGAAACAGTTCCATTTMTGGTGCTAAAAGCTTGCTTTTCATTGCAGCAAAATTAATTCTTCTGACCAATTTATAACAAGTTAATTTAAATACAGAATATSGGTGTTTTGAAAAATTTCTTACTTTTCCCATTTTACAGTTCCACCCAGATGGAAATAACAGATTCATTTATCTGTTGTTAGTGATTTCTTCCTGCTAAACGTTTTATTAAATAAACAACAAAG
>NW_026623247.1:2714609-2726474 GCF_030028575.1 Malurus melanocephalus
GTAAATTTTCTGTTTTCTTTTTTTTTTTTTTTTTTATATCGCTAAAGGACCATATATACCTGGTTGTTGCCTTCAGTTTCCTAATTTTGGATGACATAGATAATAACAAATTTCTATTCATGAGGATCTTCATGCCAGCCTAATAAGAATAAAAGAGATTGTGATGCAGCTGGGCATGAAGATGCTAATCCCAGCCCAGCTGGTCACAGTTCAAGAGGCCAAAGTAGTGCCTAAGGCTGAAGAGCTGAGTGTGTGCTTTGGGTTAAGAAAAGGGAGCAGAGCTGTGGGTGCCTCATGCAAGCTGAGGAGAAGCAGTGAGGAACAGTCTGGCATGAAGGAAGGAGTGGTGATGAGGACTGTGAGCATGTAGAATAAACTAGAAGTGATGTTTGGCTATTCCAGTGTATACCTAATCTCAAACATTTCAGCTTCTCAAATGCTTTGGGGTTTTTAAGTGAGAAAGGTCACAGGCCATGGTGCTAGAAAGAAGATTTCCCCGCAAAACAAAAAAACAAGGCACATRTATGCCTCTATTTCCTCTCTCACAAAATATATCTGTTTTCCTAATGGTGCCTCAGGAAGCACARACAGTGCAGAGCTGACAGTCACTACCTGCTGCAGAGCAGTCTCAGCAAGAACTACCAACAGAGCTGCCTTTGCTCTGCATCTCTCTGTCCACCACTTTGCCTGCAAACTTGCCCTTTTCTAAAAAACATAAATAGACTTGTTACTAAAAGGGAGAAAAATTGAAATTTACATTTTATGAGGAATTTCAAGTAAGAATCCCYGTGTCTGCATCACCCTGGATTCCTGCGTGTGCTGTGTGGAGCGACACGTGTTAAGTGATGGTAAGGCTCAGAGCAGGGTATGRCCAGCACTCAGGGGAGATTTAATTTATTGTTCAGTGGAACGAATGCTATTGTGCAGCGACAGCTGGTGCACTGAATGACACGCAGTGACTGCCTGGCTGACTCGCAACAATAATACCCAGGGAGGCTTGCACATCAGGCTGTCTTGGAGGGAATGCAGGGAGGAGGCGTCTGAGAACAGCAGGCTCCACAATCTTTGCAAGTTTGGAGTTGGCTTACAAACCACTTGCTCCAATGTAGGTACATGCAAAAAAAGTGAAATATCCATGTGCAGGAGTGGAGTGGATTTTCTCTTTAGCTTTACTTCTGTTTTCTTCCAGTAGGTGTTTTTCCATCTCCTCTCATTGATCAGACTTSAGAACCAGTGAATATGAACAGGTGAAATTAGTGCATGCTTCATGCTGCAAGATGGTTGGACTGTTTATGCCCAGAATTCCTYTCCACAGAGATATTTTTGCTTCCTAAGTCGCTGGTATCTGGAATATTTATGTATCATCTTATGTCAGAAAGCTATTGAACTATTGTTCTTAACTCAGTTTATAGAAGGCTTAATCCTGGATAAATGTTTTCCTTATGTGTAACCGGTTTGTGTACAAGGCCATGGTGAGATAAATCTGCATAGATTCAGATCTCAATGCTGGCAGCTAAGTAAGCCTGAATCTGTTGCACTCCTTTTCTTCTGTGTGGACAAGGATAGAGTACATACAGTACATTTCAAAACAAAATTGATAAAACAATCCCCATGCAGAGTGGTCTGGAAAAGGCAGCAGCCCACCAGTTGCACAGTGAACATTTGCAATCTTTATTTTGATCACCATCGCTGCTGGGAATGGACTGGGAGATCAGGGAATGCAAAGCATTTAAAGGAAGTGTRTCATGTATTTGATAGAAGTATTTGTTTGCAAATAATGTTAGATGCTTTTAAGGAATTCATATGAACACCAGCCACTTTAGAAGCCTTTGGGGGCTACTGTGGGTTACCTCACTCCATGCTCTGGTTTAACTTTAAGAAAAGTTTGGTCTTTGTAAAAAGCAGCAGAGTTTCCACTCTCCACTCAGTGTCAAAAGAACGTTGATTTTTTTCAGCTGGTGGAAGATCTTTGCAGGGGTGGCTCTTTGCTGCCTGCATATGCCCAGAAAAGTTCTTGCATTGATTTAAGTAGCCAAGGAAACCATCCTCAAAACAAACAGGAATAATTCATGACTCCTCCCCCATGTCTGCCAGCTGCACTTTCCTTGCCTACAAAAAATTCTTCCCAATTCTTCCCTATTTCGTCTGTTTTGGAGTTTTATTTTGCAAAACACACAGGCTTTGAATATGCCTCAGTTACAAGTCATAACAGAAGTGACAGAATTTGCAGAAATTTGGTTCATTATGAAATCCACTGTGTTAAAGCATCAGTAAAAAAGAGCCATCATAGGAGCTTCACCATGAAAAATGTGGCATATCTTCTAAAGGGAAAGTGATTTTACCTTGATTCTTACTACTATGATATGCAGCAAAAGTTTCCYTAATAGGAAAAGGAAGTTAACCTTTTGTCTTATGCACAATTTTATTCCACAGACAAGTGATATCAATTTTTTTGGTAAGGAGCTGTGAGCATTTGACTCAAGCACATATTTCTTGTGATGAATTGTAAATTCTGGTAACATAATTTTCTATCTGTTCTGATTATTTTCCATTTGTTATGCCCTTCTCATTGCTCAGGTGTTTTTAAGTGAGCCTTGAAATTCCTTCAGGAGAGGTACATTTTCTATCCAGCTAAACCCACACTGATCAGCATTGTGCAGATGTCTCAGATAAGTGCTTTTAATGGGCTTGGCTCTTCCATCTGAGATGCTATCTTCTCCAACATCTTCCTTTGTCGTAACTCATTCAGTCTTTCTCAATATGTAACTGAGAAAGAATACTACATTAGGCAAAGATAAACGTATGTGGACAGAACTCCAGAAGAAAGTATTTCCACGGATGGTGTACAATGCAGTATGATTTCCACTGCAGGTTGCTGACAGTTTGGCAGAGTATGCAGATCTACACACTAAAGGGCACCTATCAGTAAAAAAAATATTATTATAAAGTCAGTGTCTCCCTCCTCTCCAGCAAATAGAGTCTTTTGAGGTTTGCTACTCTGTTTATTGAGTAGAGTAACTTTGGGAATAGTTTTTAGACAATGTGAGTAATTTGGCCTTTTTAGCAGAGATAGGCCGAGTATAATACAGAACTCCAGTTTCCTTTTCAAAACCTCCTCTAAGGTGTTTACCCCTAAGGTGTTTAAGAGGGGAAAAACTGGTGATGGCAGTGCCTGAAGGCAATCTGCTGTCTGTGAAAGCCAGGATCAATGTTTAATGTGCAYGCAGCAGCTAAGGGTATAGCCTGTTCCTTGTGCCATTAAGCTCTGCCAGCTGCTTTCCAGCTCGTTCAGGGTGGGAGTGCAGCTGAGCTTTGTGCTGGTGGATGCAGCCTGGCTGCACTGGCCTGGCTGTGTTTGTACCTCTGAATCCCTTCTGGCAGCCCTGGCTGGCCAACATGGAGCAGTGAAGGGTTTTGGTGTTTGGAGCATCTTTCTTTGGTGCATTTGTCGGCTTCCCATTTGTCTTTCCAGCTGCTGGGTGTTGTCATCCTATGCTAGCGTCCCTCACTAGCACTCCTCTGACATCACCTTGACATCCCCACTGCTTCTGCAGTATTGCTACAGCCATGATTTGTGAGTCAAATTGAGAGGAATAAGTCTGGTAGAAATGAAACATACTGTTACAGAAAATATATTYTACCTGCATCCTGTTCAAAATCTTCAGAGAGTAGGAGTTTTGCACTGCTTTTTATCATTTCCCTTTAGGATTAATGAGCAGATATGTCCACATCASTGACTGGTGACTCAGGCAGGCTTTGCGTTCAAGGTGCAAGCAAAAGGCATGAGACAAGATCTTTTCCTGTGTTTGCTATGTTTGCTCATCTCAAGGTTCATTTGTGATGGATATGTTCAACGCTTGTGCAAAATTGGACTTCATGTGAATTCTTCAAGTTTTGCTAGCAATTWAGTCATGGAAGGCATGACAGCAAATGATACTCTGGTGAGAACTTTAGAACAAACTGAGTTTTCTGAATATTTTTTTAAGTACTACTCTGTACTGACTGCTGATTAAGCATATTTTATTGCTTTTTACTTGTTACCCAATTTCCAAGTATTTTCAAATTTGTGTGCTTGTGAACATGTGTCTTCTTTTATTTCTCACTCCAGTTTGAAGCACAGTGCTGCACCTGGCCCTAGCCCTGCCTTCCTGACCATATTTCCCCTCTAGCAAAGTGGGACACCCCAGGATGGCCAGGAATGATCCTGGTCCTCAGGCTGGAGCTGGCAGTGGTGGGGCATTCCTGGGCATGGGGTCATTAAGGGATTTCACTCCCTGCTTGCCCTCATGAAATGCCCCACAAATTCCCAGAGATGCCAAGCTCTGAAAAACTTAGTGAAAGGGCAGTATTTTGAAAGGATATATCTTCTGGACTGCCAGTCACAGATTAGGAGTGTTGTATAGCCTTAAAGGAGCATTTGTTAAYGTTTAGAATTTTCTGTTAGAAACATTTCACTGAATGAAAATAATGTTTCTTGGAGGCCTCTGTGGCTGCAGCACTTTAGCCTTAGGTGCCCTAGGATGGCTGATTTGTGAATGCCCCATCCCTYCATCCTTTACCAGCTGACTAGAGAGAAGAATTTCTAGGATTCACCTGTGCAGGACTATGCTCCATGGCATTTATAATCCCTCTTAGACTGTGTTCCTGAACTTTAGGTTTGTTTATTGCCATACACAATATAAGCAGGTGGTCTACTTTGGGTTTTGCTGAAGGCTTTTTTATCCTGTACAGAATCTTGTAGAGAGCTGGGAAAATAACTATTGGGAATATCATTATCAGCAGCTTTTATTGATATCAAAAGAAAATAGGGTTATCTGCCTAACAGAAAGCTCAGATATTCCAGGCACTATGTGAAAAGTAGGATTCTGCATCTGAACACTGAGTAGTATTCTACCCACACCATAAGAGAAGATTAATTTAGGACACCAGAGTGAGAAAGAGCACACAAAGTGATGAGATAAATTCTTAGGCTATTTATGGGTGTAGACATAGGTATTACTTGAGGGAACTCAGTCATAACCTACTTTCTGATTCACATTTTATACTTACACCAACTCTCTGTGAAATTACTACTTTTAGTTTCTTTTGGCTTCCTGGCTGACAGGCACTGTTCCAGAAGTTTAAATAAGTMACTGCAAATGAACTTCACTCATACAATCTGCGCTGAGAGCAAACAATATGAGATAAATCAGCAAACACCSAATATGCACAGAGGGAAAAGAATAGTCCATTTTATTTGCAGAATTTACTGCCCGCTTCGCGTTAACAAAATGTWTGTTAATATTGGAGCTTTGCTGCCTTCTAGTGGCAGAAGATTTGTTATGGGGACTATGGTGTACCTCAGCACTGTTCTTTTCTTTAAATATTTGGTTTGAAGAGAAGAATAAAGTAAACCTGATATTTCTTCACCAATCTTTTCTAGCCTCTATGCTTGGTTGTTGTTGTCATTGTTGCTGTTGTAGTTGCTGATGTTTTGCGGGATTTTTATTCTGAGAGATGAAAGTGTAAGTGCAAGTGTAGGAACCCCCGAGCACAGGGTAAAATTAGTTATTTAGATACTGCTTAGCTGCGAACCTAGACTGTTTTCCTTAGAGTTACAAATTTGAGAACGTAGCAAGTGGAAGAATAAACCCTGGCSTTGACCTTGCCATTTGACCTTGTATCCTTCTCCTGACCCAGTCGTAATATATGTCATGTTTTACAGATGATAAGAGATTTTCCATTGCCTCCTAGAAGCCTTATTCCAAGGAAGTATAAACATATCTGTAAGAAACRAAAAGGTGAAACCTACATTTACTCACCTGGGCAAGGAAAGATAATGTTTTAAGAAGATGTGTAATTTGATGGTATTCATTAAAGCAGGAACTTGCAAAGCACAAGAAACATCACTGAACATTTTTTTTTTTTTTTTTAACCATGATAACTGAATAGTTACCCTTTTCCTGTGAGAAYGGTACAGATAGAAAGAATCAGAGCCTGGATGAAGATTTCTATGTTAGATAGTGTGTTGKTTTTCATAAAGAAGGAATTTCTTCTGCTGTAGGTCTCGGAAGGATGAAATAATGCTAATGTGATTGGTGTTAATGTGATTGATGCTAATGTATTTGATGCTAATGTATTTGCTGACTCCTAATAAAAGTAATTTAATGACAGATTTCCAGATGGCCTTCTACCATGGCATGACCACCTGTTATTCCTCATTTCAATCATGCCTTAAGAAACTCAGGCTTCTCCTGAGCAATCTTACTTTCCATGTTGCCTGGGTAAGCACCTTTAGGGTTTGAACCCCTGTACTGCTCCATGTTTCTGGTTACCTGTTTTGGTAGAGGAAAATGTTGTCCAAAGCACAAACCAAAGTGTTTAGCTTGAGGAATGACAAATAATGAGGAAAAGTCGGTTGGTAGAAGGAAAACAAGTATCTTGSCACGAAGTTGATAAAAATGCAGATTTTTTGCAAGCACTTTCCTTTGCCAGTGCTCTGAGTTATAAGTCCCATGGAAAAAGTGATGTTAAGTATGCAGAAGAGACACTATTATGGTGTTTGTGTGCCTGAAAAAACTGCTGGGATGCCAYGGACATTTGTCCCATGAAGAAAATTATGCCATTTGTCATAGGGCACCTTGTGCCACATTTGGCTAATATTTAGGGAATAAACTTCAGTGAAGTCATTCATAACACACAGACATTTTAGGAGCCCAGAGAAAACTTGTTTTTACAAGATGGATAACGTTGAGGCAGGAGGGAGGTTCTCATCACCAATAATGAATATTTGTTTCTTTCTACCAAAATCAAAACAGTAATTTTGTTGGTTAGAACTTTACTAATCTGAATACGTTGCTGTTTACAGAAAATATTTCCTAGTAATTATAATGCTAAAAGCTCAGATGACTTTCAGAACACATCTATTTTCTTTCTCTTTTTCCAAAAGCTGTACTAACTTCTTCAGTGCTGTAGGAGGACCACTACTTCTCAGTTGATATAATCTCAGCAGTGACTTTTTTCTAGCCAATCTCTGAAATATTGCTGACTGAATAATGTGTGATTCAGATTCYCAGAAAAAATAGAGTGTCTTCCCAGCAATAATTACATTTCTAGGCACTGACAGGCACAGCAGAGCTGTTGTGAGAACATGAGGTCAGGAAAAGCATCGTGTTTTCCAGCCACTTTGCTTTCTGATCTCTCTATTCTCAGCCTCCACTGTAGCTCAGCCATTTGACATCTCGGTCTGTACTTCCAGACAGGCATTTTTAAATCCTACAAAATGTCTGTCTTCCGATTGACTGAAAATGTCTATATTGTGCTGATATTTCAATCTTGAACATCTAAAAGATTTTTTTTTTTTTTTAAATCTGATCCACCCTTCTTCTTACAATATATTTTAAATGTTTTTTTTTCAGCCTTTACTGTACTGTGGAAGTGAATTTTTCCTAGCTAAGAAGTGTTTAAAGTACTTTTTCAGTCCTAAGACAGAAACCCTACTATAAAAGGGTTTGTGCATTTCTCTGTCGTTGATGCAACAGTGAAATAATTCTTGGTAAGTCAATTGAGAACTTACTGGCAAAAGAAAGCYCTTTGGTAGATGATAGAGCAAGAAATCAAAGGCCTTCTTTGGCTAGCTACCCTGTATTTTTTAATCAATGTATCATCAGAGTTTGACARATCTACCAGACATCCTGGCTGTGCAGGAGGAATCCAGAAGTAATACACAGCTTCTATGTAAAAATGTCTGGAAGGGAAAACATTAATTAGCATCACGTCTCTGATATCAGGCAGCCATTTACAGGTTCCAGCTTGTGTAGGAAACACCTCAAAGTCCTAAGCAATTCATTATAATTTCTTAAAAAATACTACTGTTATTTTTTTTTCTGACAAAAAAATAGGAAATTAGMTGAAATGGATGTTTCTGCATAGGGTACTAATGGAAATGCTTMTGTAGTAGCAAAACATTAGAAAAGAACATTTCAATATTTTGGTTTCCACTTGCATTTTCAGATTTTCATTAAAACTGAAACTATTGAAATAACAACCAAGCAAACCAACGAACCAAATCCCAAACCAAACCAAGCAACCAAGAAAAGTCACTACCCATACACAAAAACCAAGAGTCAAAAAAACACAAGGTGAAAAATCCACAAACCCTGAAAACATTACATTTATGACATGGAGAAAAGAGGGAAACTGATTGTGGAATGCTGGCACCATCCAGTTACAGSCACAGCTGGAAACTAAAAAGGCTGAGACAAGGCAGGATTGTTCCCTTTCCTAGATCTTGTGTGGCTCCATGAAACTGTGGGTGACCCCATACAAGGGGATTTACAAAATCTGAAAATAGATTTATAATTTAATTAAATGTCAGAGCCTCATTTAGAAACAACCTGTCTAGATAGGCTCTTTTTTACTACAGAGATAAAAGATTTTCCTCCCTTACTTCAGTGAATCAAGGAGCTGTTTTGTCGTCTGAGGTATTCTAAACTTGCTCAGTTTTTTATTTTCCTTCTACCTGGAACTGTGCACAGAACTATGAATGTAAAAACTGCATTTCTTGCAGCAATACAGAGTAGCTGGTAGACTTGCCATCATCTTTCCTTTCAACTACTTTAGCATTACTTTTGATGAGTTGCTCTATTTTACAGCTACAACTTTGGCAGCAGAAAATCTGTGAGGGATTTTATTCTTTACCTCTGTTCCTACTGTTCTTAGGCCATTGTAATGCATAAATATCCTATTTTATTAATATTTAATTCATCAAAGGAAAGAAGAGGGGGACAGCTGTACCTTTCCATGGCTCAGACAAGGTTCTTGGCAGATCTGATGCTGCAGCTATCATGCTGCTGCAACTCAAGCTCTAATCCTGACAATTTCTGAGGCTCCAGATTATTTATCAGTTGTGAAGGCTTCCACGATGTCTGTCTCCTTCCTTTCTTAGCAGCTCTCTCTCTTGTCACACAGCTTTTCTTGTTTTGCACATTCTCCAAGTATTTCCATGAGACAGCAGGACTGCGTTGAGATGTCCTGGCTGCATGTCATACTGTGACATAGAAAAGTGAAGAGCATAATGCAGAAGTTTTAGACTAACTTCAGTTTTGTGAGACCTGCAGCGTGAAGGGTCAGCACTGAAACACTGATTGCATCCTCTGACACTGTTTTTGTATTCACCTCTGTTACTGTGTTTTCCTGTTGCTTGATAGAACCTTTTTACTTCAATTTACTAAACCCAGCGAATACCCAGGAGTCAGATGTTTAGTGTGCTAATTATTTCAGGCTTTTTCTGGGTCAGAGGAGAAGTATCCCAGCCTAATAATTCTTGAAGAAAGGGAAGTCAAGTGTCTGGAATATATTTCAATTCCTACAAAGTGGCCTTGAAAATGTAATTCCCATTTCTTGTCTTCCTCTTGAAGAACATGCAGAAAAAGGGATACTTCTTTCAGATAAAACATTTTCTCTGTATTAAGTTGTTTACATTTATAAAGATGTGTCTCTCCTGGAGCTGACACCAAGAAAGGAATAGAGTAGGTTGCTTAGCACAAGAATGTCCATGACTGGCATGACTTTTCATAAAATTACCATATCAAGCATGCTCTTATATGGCAGACAAGCTGACAAGTGTTAGTACCTACCAGGTCTGCCCTAGTTGTCAAACTCCCTGGAATGCCCGAAACTTCTGATTTTCTGTAGAGATCAAGTTCTTCCTCTGTCATCCAGATCAGAAATATCTTYCACTTCTTTATCCTTTGAACCAAGTTTCATGGTCTGCTTTGGATGAAACGAGAAATGAGATGAAGGTCAGACTCACAAGAGTGTACAGAACTGAACTMGCATTGATTTCATCATGTTGAAGATGCCTCAGTACTGCTATTCCCCCAGTTTGAAATAATAGGGGGGTACTTTTTTTCTGGCAGAAGAACAATGGTTGCATGTAACATTTTTACACCAGAACGTCAAAATATATTGCCCTGAAAAGAGTGGAAAATGATGAGAAATGTGTGTTGACATGCTGGACTGCACTYATTTTGCTTAAAAAGTCTGCTCTGAACTCTGGAGTTTCTGGCATTTCAAYAACAGGTAAAATTCTAATTTTATGTATACATTGTTTAGGTGCTGGCATGAGAAAATTGGTAGATTTGAGAATGGAAAGTCATGTTTGTGTCACTGGTAATGCTTTCTCAAAGAAAGGTGYTTGACCATCAAACGGACTCCGAACTTCCTAATATCTTCTGAATAATTGTTCCATACCTGAGAAATCTAGGCAGAACTTTTTTTTCTCTTTATTTTATACATCAGAATTGCTTTAGGGGATGAAGTTGCTATGATTGCCTATGAGACTGCAAATGAAAAACCTGTGGTACTACAAGAGAGTGAGAAAAGATGTAGGAACCTATTGCCTCTGGCATGTATTACACCAATGATTTCCCCTGACTTGTAGGATTTTTATAYCCTTTACTTCTTAAAAAAGAAGTACTGATTTTTGCTTAGCAGAGCTTCCAGACCTAATGTTGCCCAAGGCACACCCCCGTGTTCTCAGGTTGTGGGTGTGGATTCAGAGGAGGGACTCCCTAAGCACAAAATGACCAATTGGTGACACAATGGTCACACGAGGTTGAATTTGCCTCCTCCACAGAGATACAAAGTGAGTTAGAAAGCATTTTCATCTTTGCTTGGTTCACCTGCTGTCCCAGATCCAGACAGGTTCAAACATTGATGAAGGAAAACCTTCATGTAACAGTTCTGAAGGTCTTTTAAGGTCAAGTATTTATTTAAAGAAAAAGGCAAWAAGCACACCCCAGAACTACAAAAGCCCCCAGAACAAAATTCTAGCTTATTGCTAACAGCAGACACGGAGACTGCAACAGTACCTGCAAGCTTTACCTTGGGTTGTGAAAAGTCTTCATTTCCAATTATCTTGCTAGTAGGGTTTTGGTGTTTGCATACAGAGAGATGATTTGCTGGTTCCCCTTTAAGAKAAATAGTTTGGAAGCTAGTTGGATTTCTGTTTTCACTTCAAAATTAGTCAGCAAAAATGAGATATATAAATGACATAAGCTGCTCCTTTTCACATGGCTCCTTGTTTTTAAAGACTTTTCTCGTAGGTGGCTGTGTATTTGCCCAGTCTGGCCTTCTTTATTGACACAAAACTGATAATGTATTTATGATTACCTCTGCACATTACAATTTATATATAATTTTATATAGGGTCTGTTAACTCCATGATCTCTGTGTTGGCACTCTCTACAGAGAGAGTAATACACATAATACRTCAGTGCAGGTGATGGATTTGGTAACAAATATCTTGGTGGGATATGTCCATGAGAGCAAATATCCTAATTCTCTGACTTAATATGAGGGTTTGTGCTGTAACACACCAATCATTATTGGGATCTAATTACAGGAAATTATCAACATTTTGCTCTGAAATATACTGAGCTACAATTTAATTAATTAAATTTTCCAGAATAGTACAACAGAAACTTTCTTTTGCTTTTGGGTTAGTGAGTCTTTAGTAATATCTCAAATRGCCAAATTTTAAGACTTGGGCTGGGGTCTCTGGAGCTGCTGACTGGAAGAGAAATATCTTATTAAAGGACATAAGTAAGTGATCATTTATCATGCCATTATGAGCTACTCTTTTGGGTTTTTCTCCTCTGCTTTACAAAAACAAATGGATTCTTTACTTACTTAAGCATAGAAAATGGCAGCATATGCCATGAGTTTGTGGAAAGCCAGKTCAATCAATCTGGTGGTCTGGCCACAAAGACTTTGGAAATGCAGATAGCATGTTAAACTGTGTCGCCTGTATGGGTGAAAAAAAAATCTACTCATTTTGTCAAACTGGTTTTGTTCCTAATTTAGATGCTTAGACTTATTAAG
>NW_026623247.1:2726674-2776259 GCF_030028575.1 Malurus melanocephalus
CTTCCCTTCCCTTCCCTTCCCTTCCCTTCCCTTCCCTTCCCTTCCCTTCCCTTCCCCCTGACTCTGTTGGCCCCCTTGGCATCCAGCCAGGGGTTAATCCACCACACCTGAAAATGTGACAGTGTACATGAGCCAGGCTGCATAATGCCCTTTGAGGAAATATTTTTACAGTTAACTGGAGTTATTGTAACGGTTCATATTCTGAGGCTGCTGCTTTTATCATGTTCTTAGGCTTTTCTAACTTAAAAAGGCAGAATGGGACAGCAGGTGTCACTATAATAGCAGCAAAAGAAGGAAAGTAAAATACAGCTTCCTTATAACGTTAYTTTGACTTTATTCAGTTTTCATCAGAGAAAAGGATCAAGGGGAGCTTGCTGCTTGCCCTGGATTCCTGACTGTAGGTTTATCAAAAACCGGCTCATCTTATTGCATTATTTAGAAGCATGAAGAGGGTTTGGGAGACTTTAGCACAGAGAGACATAAMGGATACAATTATTTGCCTTGTGTATTAGCAAAGAAACAAGAATAGATATTACCTTTYGGAAATATGTTTTTGTACTTTCTGATTTTTATTCAAACCTAGAATTTTTTTAGTAAAATGAAAGTGAAAATATTGAGAACCGATTAGAAGTTTTAATTTTTGTCTTTGAACAGAGTGCCTAAGTCTACTAGTCCCTAGCTTTGTAATGAGACATGTAAATTTATGTGATATTCAAACTTAGTKGACTTGCTGGAGCTTTTCTGCCATTAAAACCTTGCCAGTCAGTCTCACTTTTAGACTCAACCATTCCACTTTTAGTACTCATTAAATGAAAGATCTGTGTCTGCTATACGACTCCTGCAGGGTACCGAATTGCACAGGCTGCAGCTGGAGAGAGTATCCACCTAAAAATGGAATTTTGAAGTGGGATATAATACTTACTGAAATGCAGATTAGCCAATAAACACAGAAAACAACCAGATGAAACTTTAGATTTCAAATATCTGTAGCTTAAAAAGAGATTAAATATACTTACATTTAATGTAAAGCCTTGAGTGTATTAAAATGCAAAAATGGGTTTTATTTATCTCAGGTTAAAGGACAGGTCTGACCATTCTTGAGTTTCCAAACAGTCTTGCTAATGTTGAGCTGAGGAAAACCTTCAGGAGTGTTCCTCTTTTTCTGAAGTTCAGGCAGTGGATAGCATGTAAGCTGACAAACAAATATACATCTTGTTCTGTAAATCTGCTGCTCTCCCCTTGCTGCTCCAGGGTGGGTGTCACTCTGTGCCAGCGTGGCATGYCTTGTGCTCCTCAAGTGTCACGATCCTGTGTGGGGCTTTGTTTGCATGGCTACATCTCCAGTGGGTTCTGTTTGCTCCAGCCATCTTGGAGGAACAGATGAAAAATTGTCAAGAATTGTGTCACTGTGAAGAGAACATAGAAGGAAACCAAACTAAAGCCCCGTAATCTTCACATTGCAAAGGGCTCTTAGATGTGGTCTTGTAACTCTGTACCACAACAGGAAATAAAAACACTTCCCAGTGTGTAGTGAAGGATGTCAATGAACCCAGCAAAGAAACTAATCAATGAGAATTGCAGGAAAAAAAAAAAAAAAGTTTTATATACCCAAGCTTTTCGAAATGGAAGACAGAGAAACCASATTTAACAAAATAGATAAACATGAGAAGCAGAATTCAGGCGTGGCCTAAAATGGCCTAAATCATAGCCTAAAGCTCAGAAGAGCTGAGTTATGCTGTTTTAATGCCATGTCTTTCCTGCTAGCCAAGATACAACCTGAAGCCTTGTGGGAGAAAGTGTTTTCACATGGCTTTGAGCATCTCTGAGAGCATTTATTATCTGSTGCATTACAATGGGATCTGGTTTAAAATTTAAATAGTTAAAACAAATAAAAGTTAAGATAGATACAGGTCAGTGACAAATACCAATTTTAAAAGTGGTCTGAACAGCCACAGTCATTAAGTGTAGATTTCAAGTCACAATTTTAGTTCATTCTGATGCTGCAAAGAGTGTCCTACAAAGGCACAGACCTGGCCCCCCGTTTGGGTCCATATAATTTGTCCATATCATTGCTGATCACAAGGGCAGGACAGTGCAAAAGATTACACTGCTGAAAGTGGTTTAGATCTGCGTATTTTAAAACTAGTAATTAGATTAGAAACTGTGAGACAAACTAAAGAAAATACTGAGAAAAATTKATGTGGGCAATAGTTCATTTGCATATAGGGTCAAGGACTTCAACAGAAAGTAGCACACTGGCATGTTTCTCTCAGAGTTTAGCATTCTGTGTACTGCTTTTTAACTTTCAATGTTTTTATACTGTTAAAACCTAACCTTGCTTTTAAAGGAGTTTGCACGCTGTGATTTAGTTATAATTTTTCAAATGTTTCAGAGGAACTTGGTTTTAATCCAGACACACCATGTGCTTTTGTAGTCAGGCAAGTTATTATAAGCTATTGCCTTCATTTTCTTGCTGGAGAGGTATTGTGTGGGCAATATCTGTTGTGTGCTTCCACTGACAGCCTAACACTACCTGGAATAAAATGTGTCAGGGAAAAATATGTTTTTCTAACAGAAACAAGGAAATATGGGTTAGAATAAAGAAATCTGYTGTGCTGTTCCAAATAAAGTGAATGTGCTGAGAAGGAAATTCATTGGGAGGGGGAGAGTTGAGAGATCATTTAGTTTTATTTTTTAAAATAATGAGAAAGACTTGGTGTTTTTTCATTTTTATTGGCTCAAATKTTACAGGAAGCACACTAGTAACAACTAGCAAACAAATTATGAGTTAGTGAGCTCTGAGTCTAGATAATGCGTGGCTGAGCTTCAACTGAGTTTCATGTTGGTGGGTAGGACCCTAGCACCCCAGAAGAGGTTTTCTGAAGAGCTGGGCTTCTCCAGAATGGCCCTGAGATGGAGCAGTTTTATATTAAAAAGCATCTTTGAATCCTATTTCTCTGACAGAACAGCCAAGGAACTTTGATGGGCCAGCATTGCACGAGGCTGTGAAAATTTCTGGGCTGAAACTCTACAAGAAGTGGCCTGAGTCACAGCAAACACCCTGCTGCAGAATGAGAACCAGCGAAGCCAAGCCACAAATGTCTGCCCAGATTCCCAGCACTGCTGGAATGTGAAGAGGAACTCAGAATTTTCATCATCCTTTATTAAAGAGAAGTACTTTGTTCTGTCCTGATTGCTCCATAATCTCAAAGTCATGCAGTTCTAACAGGCRAAGTTTCTGCAAATACATGTTTTGGCAAATTACTTAACATCTTCTGCTAAGCAGGGTTTTGCTGAAGCTATGGTTTCAGACAACCCTGGACATGAGAAAATCCTTAATAAAAAATTTGAGTATAATGAAAATGAAGATCTTACCCTTCCTGTGGGAAGAATTAAATGTGGAGAGTTATGTGAGTGCAATGAGAACCAAATGCCTGCCAGTACACAGTTGCTTCAATATCAATAGATAAGCACTGTATATCCCACAACAGCATCACAACAAACCAAAGCTGCTTGTTGTTGTAAAGAAAAACCTTTTTTTCTGGGTGACCTATTGAAAAGGACATCTTCAGAATACAGTTTCAGTCTCCTTCTTGTCTCAGTGTCCTTATGAGCTTGAGTATCTCCAAACAAATCTCTTATTTTATCATCTCCCTTAACACATACATTGTGTATGCCATTGTCTCCGCGGATGGTGATGCATTATCTTGGTTTGCAATGGTCTGTCTTAGCTTCTTCACTTTTTTTTCTGCTTTAAATTCYATATAAAATCACTGTATTATCTACCAATTCCTTTAAAATAAGAGAAACCTACAGACTTCGATGACCAGTTCATTAGTATGTAGTAATGTTAAGCAGAATGTAGCCTTCCAGAAAGCTACACTAACTTCACAATTCAGTAAACCAATCTGATTGTAATAAGAGACAAATATGTGCACAGGATTGTGGAAGAACCAGAAGACAATCATAGTGAATGCTTAAATATAGATAATTTATTGAAACCCTGTAGTATGAAATGATTTATGCAAATTAGTACACATAACATCCTTGTTTCTTCTCAATACACCTGTAAACATGAGTTCTTAGTCCTTTAGCAACCAAGTCATTGAYTGAAACTGCAAAAATCTGCAAAAATCTAGCAGGAACACTGGGGACCAGATAGTTCTGAGGCTTGTGCAACAGWCTTCACTTTGATCTGCATCAAAGCCACTGCTTCAAAGTTATTTCTAAAGGACAGAGACTGAAATTGGAAAAGGAAGGGAAAGTGGTGCATGAGCCTAATGTATTAAAGAGATTCTGTTCTTCTGAMTGCTTGGTTTCTGTGCTGCAATGAATGCAGGATGAGAAACAGGGATTAAATGAGTTGTAATTAAGTAGCAATGGTAGAAATGCATTTGGCTGCTTGTATTGTTAATCTTAGACTGTTGGCCACAGAACCTACCCAGAGGAATACTAGGAATATTCTCTTAGAGGAGCAGAAAAGGAAGAGAAATGGAGGAAAAAGGGGAAAAAGGGGGAAAAGGAGAAATTGGAGGAAAAAGGGGGAAAAGGAGGAAATATTAATCAAAATATAATAATAATAATCTATAATAAACATCAAAGTTAGAATGTTTTTTGTGTGGTATGACATCTGGTGTTTGTTTAATGTATGAATGTCTATAATGACACAATYGTTACCAGAAAGGCTTCATAATAATAACATATCTTTATTCAGTGATCTTAGTGATTATAATTCTGCCTTCAGTTATGGGGTATTTATGTGTATTAGTCAGGTTTGACCAAATTCTTAGTAATCTTAGGTTTCCTAGATAATTCGTAGACCTGTTGTCTAAGAAAAAAGCTTGAGGGAAATGATATTAAGCTGCTTGTCTACCTACCTGACTTGTTTCCCAACACCGCCCGACAAGCTTGGGTGGTTAGTACAGCTGAGATGAAGGCCATCTGGATAGTGCTTCTGCCTTTGTAAACAACAGTTAAAAGAAGGGRAAAAAAAAGTGTGTTGAAGTGGTCAGGCAGGAATAATTACTCCCATTTCCTAATGAACAACTTAGTTATATGTAGAGAAGTTCTGTGTCAAAGTTTTCAATAAAAATGGTAACATGAACAAAGTATAAATTTGAATATATTTTCTTTGAAAAAAATGTAGAAACTGGTTTAAAGAATCAGTAATAATTTGAAATTATATTGACCAATCTAATCATATTTCCAAAATTTGAAGCACAGARGTCTATAAACAAAAAATTGCTGACCTGTCTTGAAAACAGACTAATTCTCCTAGATATATTCTATTTTTTAAAGCAATTCAGGCAATTGAGTATCCTTCTTCATGTTTTGTGCATGCAAAAAATTGGTACAAGCTCACTTGTGAAGAAAAACAAATGACATCCAGTTCACCTGCAGAAGCCAGGACTTTAGTAAGTCTGTGAAAAATATATAGCAACTAATAAAGGTAAAGAATGAAAACACAGGAATTCCTGTTTCCTTATATATTTTACAAACTTAATTCTTTCAGAAAATTGGAGTTTAGAATTTAAAAATAGCTTTTAACAATTCTCTGTCATGAATGTTTTCATGGCCAGAGTAAATGCAAGAAAATAATTACAGGTTTTGTTGCCAAGAATGAACTTTTGCAGAATCAAGGATAAATAATGATACTAAACTTTGTCTAAAAACATATTCAAACATAGGGGGTAATGAGACAAATGTAAATCTCCCAGTTGTTTTTAGTAGCTCTTTGTAATGAAGAATAGGAGTAGCCTTTATACCAATGATTCATGGTGAGTTTTACCTTTGATTTCAGGTAAATGAGGAGCGCCACAGATAAGCACAGACTCCTCATTAGACATGGAACCATCACAACAGCACTAACAGTGAGCTCAACTTTGAATTTTGTAAAGAGTGGTGAAAAGGGGAATTAGGTTTGTGGTTTAAATGAGATGCTTTGTGACAGATGTTCCCTTTTGTCTTTGCAAAAATGGATTCGTCTTTATGGAAATATTTTTGAAATATGAAATATAAGTAAATAAAGTAAAKAAATCATTTATAAGCATCATCCTTTGGGTGTATTTTTCTTGTAATACATTTTCATCGAGAAAATCCACAGCTCTCTAGATGTTTGGATCATGTTTTTTATAAGCTGAATAAAGAATTAAGATGAAAAAGAACCTAACTATTGAAGACTGCTTTCAGATCTTCCTAGTGCCTCAAGGGTGAAACTTTTTTCCGTGAAAGATAAGTCCCTTTTCCAGCTGCATGTATGTGGTTTGCCCACATACAGATATCAGATGGCTGTGATTTTGGCATTACCTTGTCCTTCATCCTGAGTCAAATAATTCATTGCAACAGTCACTTTTCCCTAACCTAAAATAATATCCAGTGAATCTGAGAACAATTCTCTATCTGAATTTGGAAMCTCACTATTTCCTGACCCATGGTAGTTTTATGTTTGTATTGATTTGTAATATACTGTAACACCATCATTAAATGCGTATTTTTCTAGTAAAAAGTGTCTGTATACTCTATTTTTTTTCACTAGTCAAACTGAGAAAAGTAATTTCAGTAACTCATGAAAAAGCTTGACCTTYTAAAGACAGAGCAAATTCAGCAACRTCYTATTTAATTTTGTTTTATCCTTTCCCTCTTTAGAGGTTTCATGGTTGTTGACTGATGGCCTGAATTCTGCAGATCATTTATCTGTGAGTTTCTTCCTTGTCCTGCCCCCTGTGATTTGTTGCTCTCATGGGTGAAGGGGTGATTGGTGGCTTGCTGGGCCACAACAACCATKCAGCGCTTAATTTCAAACCTCTGGTGCCTTGTCCAGATCTGYCTTGTTCCCAAGATGAGCCAGGCACATGCAAGCATGGCTGGAAAATCAGTGTGTTTTAYTAATGTGTGCTCMGCAAAGCTGTTATCCCAAAYTGGGTTCTTCCACCTGGTGCACAAGAAGCCAATCCTCACACAGAGTTGAGGTATTCACTTTATTTACAGTCCTGCACAGGATGTGGGTGGCTAATCCTTAAAACCACTGCACTGACTATCACAACTTTTCATAATTTTTATGAATTTTAACAAAGGCAGTCAATGCTCATTGACTACAAGTTGTATGGTTCTCTTAATAATTAGTATTATAACTTCTATTGGTTGAAAATTTTCCTTGCCTATACTAAATAATCTGCACGCTCAGTCCTTCTCTCCTTATGAGCTGGTGGTTTTATTGGGTTGGTGGGCTGTAAGTGGTTGTGATCTCCTCCTCCAAGAATTATCTTTCACCCAGAGAGAGCAAGGGAGAGGAAGAGAAAGAAGGAGCAGCAGAGACAGCATGAACTCACCACAACCCCCATTTCTGAACACCTGTAGTGCTGAAAAAGAAGAGGTAGAGAAYTGGGAGTGTAGTTGAGACAGGGAAGAAAGGATGATTGTGGAAAAGGTGTTTAAAATTTGTTTTTTATTTCTCATTRTCCTTCTGTGGTTTGATTGGCAATAAAATCAGTAAGTTTCTCCAAGTACAGCCTATTTTGCCCATGATGGTAATCGGTGAGTTACCCCTCCCTGTTTTTGTCACTCAAGCCTTCCATTATATTTACTGTCTCTTGCCCAGTTGAGGAGGGAAGTGATGGAACAGCTTTGGTTGGCACTTGGTGTCCAGGGCCAAAACACTACACTGTCTTTTGGCTTGATGTATAAATTTCATGCACTGGCATCATTAAGAAAAAAATAAATAGCTGTTTGCTTTGTTTTATGCTGCATCCTGAATGTAAATCTCTCCCTGGAGGCTATAATTTTTGTTTCTGGTTGTGTGTCTATTCTTTCCCACTCCAGGGACAATCTTCAGCTGGAACAGAAAGCTCAATCTGACAGAGCTGTCCCCTTCTCTATTTTAGCTCATATTTTTATCAGACTATGAATTTAATGGGCAGTTCCCAAGAGTTCAAGTRGTGCCTGTGAGCTGGTGTGTATCAGCATATTTGTTTTACCTTTTRACTAAACTTAGTGACATTGTTAACAATGTAATATCTGCTTTGAAGTATCAGAACAATAGCAAAAAAATTAAATTCATATTCTTGAACTTGACCATTACTTAGAATATTCAACAGTAATATCTTTACATTCTGCAAAATATGCCATTAAAATACCAGTATTTGATAGAACTACCTAYTGTAGCAGTGCAGGTACTGTTTTCTCATTGCTATTCTTTCATCAGATATTTTGGGGCAGCTCTGGGTAGCTCAAAATAATGAGGAATCTCTTAAGAGCGGGCAGAAGAGGGAAAAAGAAAGATGTTGATATGAATGTTACTGTCTTCTGATACARTTGTGAACTGGTTCCTTGGCACAGACTGTGATGGATTTCCTTCTGCCAGTTGGCATAACATCCTTTATCAATAAAGACAAGTTCTCTGAATTTCAAAAATAACATCTGGTTTCCTTTTCTATTGAAAAGCAAGAGACTGGGCCGCATTCTAGATATCTTTCTGTTATTATCCTCAYTATTCTCAGCAACACATGTATCAAAGTCTATTCCAGAGATAAACAAACTGARGCTCATAGATGGAATTTATCCAGACAGATTATAATTTATTTATAGAGATGACTAAAAAGCAAAAGGATACAACCTGTTACTTGTAGTAATCTTTGGATTAGGAATTCARTGATTATTTTGTTTTAATTTATTCCATTTATTATGTAAAATTTCAAAGGTAAAAATCTCTGAAAAAGTTAGCTTTTTTCCTATTTGCAATAGTACTGATCTTAACTGGAGCACTGGAAAGGGCTGGGATCTTCCTTAGAGAAAATAAAATCTGACWTGTGTGATTTAAGATTCTTTGATGTGTGCAGTCATTTGAATTTTCRTACTAGTGAGACACTGCAGCATAAACCATGGCTGCCTTTAGACAAAAATAAGAAGACTATGTTGACTGATTGAGGCACTTTCATAAGTGAAGGTGCAGTTTGCAGTTCCTTTAAGTTTGATGTCCCAGGACAGTTGATAAACTTGATTCTGCAAGGTCAACTGCTACTGATGGAGCTAAGTGGGAATGCAGGCTTGATTYACTTTCATTACAGTGAGCTCTTTTTCACAAGAATACTGCAGTTGGTGTTTTTAACCTATAAACTACTCGGTGGGAGGGTTTTGGTGGCTTGGTTTGTTTTTTTCTTGACACCGTTTTCTTCTGGAGAAGTTAAGGGGAAAATGGAGTGTTCAATATGAAGAGAAAAAAATGCTGCAGTAAGTAGGGTTTATATGAAACAGCTCTATGGGCAGGCCTATTCAGGAGTCAGATCCTACCTGCTAATCATTCTTTGTTTTCATTGCAGCTGGTGTGTCCACAGTAAGCCAGAGCTTTTGAGCTGCTGTGTTGCTCCAGTCAGGTCAAATTCAATTCCTCAGCAGTAATCTCATGTGAGGCTGTTATCATAAGTGTCCTCTAGTGACATCACTGAGGAAGGTACAAGATGGCTGAAAGAGAGACACAAAGCAAAACTGTGGGCCTTTCTCTCCCTCCAGCATTTTAAGATACTTGCAGCCCTCAGTGTGTTTCAACCCTTTGGGATAATTGTCCAGTGAGGATTTGTTCAATGCTTTTGATTGTATTTTCYTTGCAATAAACCTCCCTGCATTTACTGCCAAGGCACTGAGATCCTTTGGACTGAAGGTACGTCTTGCCATCAAAGTGTAAATGTTTGTAACTTGGGGAGTGGTGGGAGAGGTTGTTTCTGGGATGGGATGTGTAATCCTGGGACTGTGGTGCAATCCTGGCCACACAGATCCTTTCACACACATAACTCAGAGATTTCAGGTCCATGAGCTGAGCATTATGCAACTGGCCTTATTTGATGGTGATATTTTCCGCCTGCAAAAGTTCTGTGGAGAATATTACGGTCTGGTTATTAGTGAAGTAAAAGAATCAATGAAGAATAATGAGAAAGTTCCAAAAAACACACCACATAGGAGGTGAGTCCTTTTGTTTTGCTCTTTTGTTTTCAGCAACATAAAACTCTAATTTAAGAGGCTAGATGAATTGGCAATCAGTTGTTTCCCTATGCAGGGGCATACACCACAGCTTGGAGAAGGTGCCCGGTTGAAAAGGGCCTGGTAACWTGAGCCAGTTGTGCCCAGGTGACCAAGAAGTTCAATGGCATCCTGGCTTGTACCGGGAATAGTGTCACCAGGAGGACTGGGGCAGTGATTGTCCTCCTGTRCYYGGCACTGSTGAGGGCACACCTTGAGTGCTGTGTTCAGTTCTGGCCCCTGAGTTCAAGAAGGACATTGTGGTGTTAGASCGTGTCCAGAGAAAGGCAGMAGAGCYGGTGAAGGGTCTGGAGCACAAGTTCTGTGAGGAGGAGCTGAGGGAGCTGGGGATRTTCAACCTGGAGAAAAGGAGGCTCAGGGGTGACCTTATCACTCTCTAAAACTGCCTAAAAGCGGGCTGCAGCCAGGTGGGAGTCAGCTTCTCCTCCCAAGGATGAGAGGAAATGAACTCAAGTTTCACCAAGGAAGTTTTAGATTGGATATTGGGAAAATTTTCTTCACTGGAAGGGTTGTCCAGCATTGGATCAGCCTGCCCAGGGAAGTAGTGGAGTCACCATCCCTGAAAGCATACAAAACCCATGTACAGGTTTGGTCAGGTGCTTAGGGACATGATTCAGTGATGGTCCTGGCAGTGCTGGGTTRATGGCTGGACTTGATCTTAGAGGGTATCTTGAACCTAAGATACCCTTCGATTCAAATAGGGAAAGTGGGTTTGATTCCCTTGTCTAAGATGTGTTCCAGCAAGTAACTCATAACGTCATAATGCCTCATAACTCATAATGTCAGTTTAGGTTTAGGTGTTCAATTTAGGTGTCAGTTTAGGTGTCAGTTTAGGTGTTCAATAACAACAGATCACAGCACTCAGCCAGCCCATCAAAGCAAGGCTAAGTAGTTCACACACCAGGCAGGCAAAATTCATTCAAAATGGTAACTTGAAGCAAAATTAGCTGGAAATTACACTGCAGTTCATGGACATATAAGATCAGTAAAACAAAAAAAAAATCTCTTCATCACTCCAAACACAATACAGAAAAGCAAATTCCCTACTTAATAACCTTATTTGTCTTCTCAGAGGAAAACTATGGATTACGCAAACACCCTAGGACCAACACTCTTCATTCCTGTACTGTTTTCTCTTCAGAATGGCAGAGGTTTTCCTGTCCTGACATATTTAATATAATTTTTCCAGGAAAATACTTTCATGCACTGATCAAAGAAAGAAGCTATGTGTGCTGAAAATGCCAACTCCTTTATTTTTTATCATTTTAAAACCAAAAAGGTACAAACTGCAGCCTGTTGTTGCTTTTAATGTTTTCACTGACAGAGGTCTGTACTGTCTCAAATACAATACRAGGGATGAAGAAAAAAGTAAAGCTCTGTCTCCCTGCTGCATTTAACCAAAATAATGTAGGAGAGCAACTGACTTCTCTCAGGAACTCTCAATAATCTTTGTTGAAATTTTTGCGGCCCTAAATCAGGGCCAGGGCATCTGATTGTGCAAGGTTAACTGAAGCTTCACAAGTTTTGCACAGCTTTTCTCCAGCAAACATAGAAAATCTTTTCAGTTTTGTGGGGGTGGAGTAACGGAACAAGAAAGCTGTAGAATTCTAGCAGAGTTTTAATACTGAGAAAAAGCTAAGCCAGAGTCTGTGAGACGTGTTGACCTCTTTCAGTTGCCTGAGATACTCGAAGCTCATTTTCAAGAGCATTTCTTGGAAGTAAACCCATTTTTCTTGAACTTTGCTTCTTTCCAACTATCTGTTTTGCTCTAAACATAATATAGAGCATTTTCAGGCAAAGCACACTTATCTGTGATTTCAGGAGACAATGATTCTCAGCATTGTGTAAATACACTGCAGACCTGCAGTTACAGCAACAAATGGCTTCAGTAGCCTTCGTGGCAGTCCTTTGCTGCATGATGAATATCACTGTTAAGAACCTGATTCCACTATATATTGGATTTTTAATGTGATGGCGTTTCTAAAAAGCTACCAGTACTTTCCTATTACCCTATCGGTGATTAAAGCAGGCATCAGGAAAGGGAGTATTTTCACGTACAGCTGCACTGTCTCTAGCTAAAATCTTTTACCATCTGGGTCACCATAGATGACTTCACCTYGGAGGCTTTTTATGTACATCTTTTCATCTGCTTTGGCAACCATCCTGCATTAATTGCAGAGTGGTTAGAAGGCAAGGAAAATTCATGCATTTCAGTTTTCAGAAGACCTGCTATTCTTTAGAAAAAACACAACAGTTCTTGATTGCACTCAAAAGAAATTAATAATAGAGCTGAAACTTTGTAACTTTTCTAAATCAGTAAAGTGACACACTAGGATTTATTTAGGCTAGATTTCCATGTTTATGATCCAATGTAGCACTCCAATGAAATCATTGTATTTTTTTGACAAAGCTGTTGGGCTGGATCTTTTGAGTGACAGTTTTGATAAAGSGCTGATCTGACTGTGACCTGGGTTAGAGAAACATGGCAGCTGTCCACACAGTGCTGTTAATGGACAAGGGGTGACATTCTGCCAAAGGGTGCAAAGCAATTGAGGAAAAAACTCACAGTAAATGCCCTCTTGTCTTTCCCAATTAACTCTCTGCCTATTCAGAATCTGGTCTTGGCCTTAACTGGTTTAGCAATGTTAGAAGAACAGTGAGGCTGAGAGGTTAATTTTCCAAATTAATGAGCACTGATTGTTCATACACTATGTGCTGATCAACAGCATCAGAAGACATCTGGTTTTGGCACCTCTTTTATCAAGAACCATTTTTATATGAAGACTCCAATTAAAGTTTCTAGCACCTACTTCATAATGAGTTTTCTTCACTGAGATCAGTCTGGGCTCTTACAGCGGCTGGTAGAGAATKCACCCAGCTGGTGAGAATTCAGTTATCTAGTTCATGTGTTTTCCAGCCAACAGAAGACTCTGTCTATCCTGAATTTCCTGTACTGCAATTCGGTATACCATGGCTTTTCCACAGCAAGTGCTGAAAAGGTCTTCTGGTGCTATCCAGTGATTTACAAAGGGTTAAAAAATAATGTCTCAAAATAGCAGATGAGACAGTGACAATGTCACTGCCCCAGAGAGTGCTTATTTTAGCAGCAGTGTGTGCTGATGCTAGACTAGTTCAATGACTTGCATGTTCCTAGTGAACTTTTAGARTCCTGACATCGAGTTCTGTTTTGCTTGCTATATTGGATGGGCATGAAACCAAAAGAAAACAATATATCACTGTTTATCCTATTTTTTGTTTCTATTTTAGCCTCTTTGTATGTACATAAACTAAAATAGTGAATCAAATAACTATCTAGTGGCATTCAAATCTTGAGCTCTTCTCTTCCATTTTATAGCCCTAATTTTTAAATGAGATTCTTGTCATTGATCAAACAAAGACAAATTGAATTTTTTTCTCTGTCCCRATTTATTTAGAAGTGCATTAAATATGCCCAAGTCAAGCAAAATGAATGAATATTGCATTTTAATCAGCAAAGAATTACTGTGTTTTTATTAGGAAAAAGKATAAACTTTCATATCCTGTTGTATRTATTAGTGAAAACTTGTCCATATTAATGAAAAGTTAGAGAGAATCTGCAGTTCTTTTTGCCTACAAAGCTTCTCTTGAGAATATTATTCAAGTATCTATCTGTACAGAAGAGATTATGCCATATAGTAAATGAAGCAACTTAGACTGGACTCCATGTCCCAGAATGACTACCAATTTTCTCTAAAATTAATTGGAATTTTCTTGAAGACTTGCAGAGTCATCACAGCACCTGCGTTTGGCAAACCAACAAGAGCAGAAAAGGTAGGAGGAATGTGAGAGTCTCAGACAGTGTGGTATATTTAAATCACACACTCTCAATTGGCCCAAAACTGGTCAATGGTTGAGACCCTTGGCTGGATTAAACAGCACTCAGGGAGTCAAGGAGATCGCTGAAATAAAGAAAAAAGGGTCASCCTAAAGAGAGGWCCAGAAGAAGCTTGAGCCCTACAGTAGCAGAAGGGATGGAGCTGCAGGAGCAGATGCCACCCRAGCTCAGYTTGATGCCACACAAGTCACCCGGGGTGTCCTGGCCTCTGYCCTCCCCAGAGTGTCCTGAGCAGCCTCTCCAGGAGCTGGGGATGAAGAAGGATCCRTGCCAGGGGCTGCCTGGGAGCTCTCACRGCAGCTCCAGCCCAGGAGAGGCTGCWGATGGAAATCTCAGGAGRGGAGAGCCTCCATCTCTGGTGGCTTCTCCAGAGGGGCTGCAGGAGACTGCACTTCTTGGGGTTGGTTACAGTGGGGTGMTCAGAGACTGGGCATGTTTATCAGCATTTCCTGAAGGGGTCACGATGTGTGGTTTGTGAGTTGCATCGTTGACACAGATCTCTAAAGTGTAGCTCACTGATTGCCTGTTAATYGCACCTCAATAACAAATGAATAAACCACTTTGATCCTGATTTTGTTTAATACCAYAAACATTTTCTTTTCCTGTGATACAGGGTTTATTCAAGTGAACAGAACAGGAGCAAACACAAAAAGCCAGGAAGGTTTCTTGAAACAGTGTATATGTACACTATATATAGCTATAAATGAGCTTAATTATTGTAAGTGCAGAAATCAYCTCTTTCTGAACATCAAAGATTGCGTGCCAGCAATTTTTTCTGTATGTATGTCTTAAAGGTTGAATTTCAAGAGCTGAATTCTTTCAAGCAGAGATGCCTGATACCTGCAAAAKGTGCTTTGTGATTCTGATGGCCTACAGCACTTTCCTAAATCTGACAAAACATAACAGTCAGTTGGATGGATTTGTCTGACAAAGCTGGTGACATACAATATGTAAAAAAAAAAATAAAAAAAAATAAAATAAAAAAAAGACAATAGTTAAGACATCATGCCTTGCTTTGCCTTGCCTTACCTTCCCCCATCCCCCATCCCCCATCCCCCTTCCCCTCGTTTCTTTTTGCCTTAGGTGTCCATGTACTGGTCTGCTTCTAGGCATGCTGTTAAAGGAAGAAATACATGGTGAGTTTTGTTCAAGGCATAAAATATGTATGAAAAAGTTTTCCTTATGGAAGAAGCCTGAGGGATCTCCTCACCTATTTCTCATGCAGCATGCGGCTAGCTTAGGGATGTCTGGGTCGGTCTCCTGGCTGTCGCAGTACTGGCAAAGATAAAGAATCACTGTTAAAATTTAAATTGTCCCTGATTATTCATCCTTCTGGCATGTTTTGTGGATTTTTATTTTGCTTATTTTCTGCCTGSCTTTATACTCACACATTTTTGTACCACATCTCTTTGAACAGGGCTAACAAAATTTAATGATGGAGATGATGATGATGGTAATATTRACTGTGAAGTGTACCAAATCATTTCTTTCTGAACCTTTTCTTGGCTGTGTGTTCCTCTTGGATTTTGTTCTTCATGGCACCTATTACCTATGCTACATTGAACCTGGATGAACATCAGATGCCCACTAAAACTACTCCATCACTCCCCTCCTCAGCTGGAGAGGGCAGAGGAAATACAATGGAAGACTCATGGGTCGAGGGAGGGTCAGGGTGGAATCACTCTCCAATTACCGCCAAGGGCAAAACAGGCTTGACTTTGGGAAATTTAAACTTGGGGAATTTAATTTATTTTTAATCAGATCAGAGTAGGATCATGAGGAAAAAAAAAGCCAAATAATAAAATGCCTTTGTGACAAAATGTCCAGAAAGCCAGATTAAGACTCCTTAATGCCAGTCTTTTGTGTTAAAKAGGCATAATTTATTCGGGCACCTGAAAGGGCATGGAGGATCATTACTCCTAACATGCCCCTGATTTCTACAAGTGTGTTGCTAACACACAGTCACTACACACATAAAACCCCTCCTCATGTTCCCCAAGTTCCAAACTCAGTCCTTGTTTTGACTGTAGCTACATTCCTCAGCCACATGTCTCRTTTTATTCTTCCATCATCCTCGTTTGGAGAACAACTTCTGCATTCCTTGCTTCTCTGCTGAAGGTCTACAGACACAGGGTCTTTGCTAAAATTTCACAGTCATAGTGTCTTTCTACTAAAAGCTCATCTTTACAGTAGAAATTGAATCAATGTTTTTGCTATCACCTTCCTCCCACCCCTCCTTTCTTCCTAGGCTTATCTYTATTCCTGATTCTCTACCTCCTCTCCTCCAGCAGCATAGGAGGATGGCAACAGGGTTTGCAGTCAGTTAATCACACATTGTATCTGCTGCAGCTTCTTCCTCTGGGGAAAGACTCCTCACACTCTTCCCCTGTTCCAGCATGGGGTCCCTTCCACAGGAGACAGTACTCCATGGATTTTTCCAATGCCTTCTTGCATCATGGTTTCCAAATCATTAGCCAACAGTTGTCTCTAGTTACAGCACTTAATTATGCATGTCCAACCAAAACCTATGGATAATACTGGAGTGTTGCATTTTTCTTATGCTTCTACTGTTTGGTTTATCAAGGGGTAAATGTGATTATTTTTGAATAAGAAAAATGGCACTATTGTAAATGTAGCAATCACCTAATGACACGATGCTATTGTATAGGGGAAACAAATTCCTAGACTTTAAATTAGAGGAACTGCAGTGAACAAAAGACCTAGACTAAAACTAAGTCAAAATTTTAATCTAAACATTAAAGGAGTATTTCTGTTTGTAGTAAAATGGAAGTGATACTATCCTTTTTTGTTAGGTATTCATTCACATCCTGATGTGTCTTTGAGTTACCGATGAAGAAGCTTCCTTCCATAGTATCCCACTATGAAAAGAATTTCACATATTAGACTAAAATAGTTCACACCTAATAGCAAATGCAGTTCTTAAAATGGAAATTCAGTGGTCTCTTATCATTCAAAGTCCGGCTTCTTTGTTTTAGCGAGTGAGTTCTTGGCTGAGCTGTTGCAGAGTGGGTACCATCAGCCTTCAGCATTCGACAGCAGTGGAATTGTTGTAAACAGGCTGTTTACAACAGGAAACTTGGCTTGCTGATAGTAATGCTTGTAACATGGGGGGGAATAACAGCAGAAACATGGGCTTGCACAGGGAACACTTCTGGTATTTTCTTTGAAACAGCAGATAGAAAGTGTCAGGGAAAAGAGGTATTGGTATTGCCTCGTTACAGTGCCGTGAGTAATAACTGCAAAAATTACCATTGACAGCAAGGCCTCTGACTGCAGTCGTGCTTCTGAAAATAGATGGAAATGTAATGGCTTTTCTTAATCATGTATTTCTCATCCCAGTGAGATGCTGCCTCCCAGGAATATTGTTTGGACAAGTCACCGAAAGGATTTAAAAAATGCTAATGTGCTATAATGATGTACTCAGCAACACACCAATAGATAGTAATTAATTGTCTTTCATCCATCAGATTTTTATTTCAGGGTTCTGAGTTAGTAGTATTAGTCTCACTTCTCTTGCTGGCCAGAATTTTCTGTTATGGGATTTTAATTTTATTTTTGTCTTAGACAAAAGTAATGTCTCAGCCCAAAACAAATCAAACACTAATTACTGATTTTTTTTTTAAATTTAATATTCATAGTTTTCAGTATTGCTTAAGACAGTCAGAGGTAAGACATTTTTGGGGTATATCTTAAGTATATGACTTTGGAGCTCTGAGAGACAAAATCAATATTAATGGAGATAATACAATACAGTACAATTCTATTTGGATTCTTTGAATCCGTGTCAGAGTAGTGGTATATTTTATAACTGAAAATAGCAACAGAACTCGTGTACATATTCAAGTAGATTCTGTTGAAATCAGGATTTTTATCCTGCAGATTTATAGAGAATTATTTCAAAGAGAGATTTAGATCCTTGGTACTAAACTGACCCCTGAATTCTGTTGTTTTATTCATTGACGCCAAAGATGTTCTCAGTAAAAACCTGTCAATAGAAAAATTTGCTTTATGCCAACAGATTTATTATGATATAATGTATTACTTAACTAAATACCAGGCAAATAAAAAAGACATTCCATCTGTTTCAAAACATAGCAGCAATGACCACATTTTTTAAACAATATACTTTTGCAATTTCATAATCTCTCTCTATACTTTCTGTCTACTAAGAAGATTTCTTAACTTCTCTGATCTTTTATTATAGACCTCACAACTGCTGGTTCAATAAAAGTACTATACTGGTTTATTTCATTTTTTTTTTCTTATTTTTATTTTTTTTTCCCATTCCTAAGATCAAGCTTTATATTTAGCTTTATGGAGTTAAATATTCAGGTAATTTAACAAAAACCATTGTGGTCTATTAAAAAAAAAAATTAAATGGAAGGTTATTTCTTCACAAATTACCGCAAATATTGAAGCTTATTCCAAGTTCTATACCAYAGTCATTGTGACACTAAAAATCTTCCTGAATTCCTATCTTATCTGATGCTTTTCTTTCTTCTTATCAACCCTAGAGCGAGAATGAAATATTCTTGTGCATCACCTCTGGGTTGAGCTATCCCATTTCCTTTACTATTTTGCTTTCTTTYTCCACCTCCCCAGTGGTAGGGAATAGGGAAAATTGCCAAATKAGCATTAAATGTTCTTAGTGATTTGATTTACTCTGCCTAAACTGTTAAGGAACTGATTACCGCATCTGACAGCTAATCAAAGGGCTGAGTGATACTTTCATAAGCTTGGAAATGATTGTGTAACTCCCACAGCAGAGATTTTAAATGCAACACATGCCACTGAAAGCATAGAATCTGTTACTGTCTTTTCAAATGAAATGCTACCCCTTGGTTTCAATGGAAAAATAATGCCTTGTTTAATCAAGTGACTAAGCACTGCAGTTCTAGAGAAAACAAAGATCCACATAGGTTGTTTAAAAGATTTACTATAGGTGCATGACATTCTCTGGTTTATATTTCTGCAGTTTAAAAGCAACGACAAGAAATCAAGAACTTGACTTCATCTTCAGCCATTGCTTTGGAGAAAATGTGACTGTTACAGTAATAAATTTTTAATTACCCTTTTGGCACTATAATAACAATGTAATTAGTATTTCTGACAGAAACCTGAAAGACAATTATGCAATATGAATTATTCATAAAAGCGATGTTATTGTCTGGAAAACAAGTAATAGATCCAGGACTTTCTCACCTGAAGGATGCTTGCAAGAATCTTTTAGCTAGTGCGTCCTATGACTTCTGTAGTACAGCTGTTCAAATCATAAATATCAGAACTTATCTAAACATTTGCAGTGYTTTGAAAATTTCAGTAGCTCTGTCAGCTTTTCTGCTTTGTGAAAAAAAAAAAAAATCAAAAAAAACCAAAAAGGTGCTATTTGTGTTATCTAGAAACTTATGTATTAAAACAAGTGAAAAGAATCTTAAAACTTGGTTAAAGATTTTTCATCATTTATGTTTTAGTTCTATGTGAAAAATGTTTGGCAAATTCAGTTCTTTCTTGACCCTTTTMTTTAATGTAAGACAAAGGTGCAACTTTTTTTAGTGGCTTGTTTGTTCATAGAGGAGGTAACTTCTGCCTTCTAAGGGATTTTTGGATTCAATTTGTTTTATACCACCTCTACGTCAACATAAGTGGTGTGGGTACACATGCAGTCGCAACCACCCTCACTGATGTTTTCTGTAATTTATAAGAACACTGATCTTTTTAAAAGAAAAACATGGGCTTGTATCTGCCTGTACAAGCAATAGGATAATGATTTTTATACAACTTTACTTTAAAAGTCACAATCAACAGAAGGGCCCCTAATCCAAAATTTTCAATATTATCAACTATTTTTGGCCATAAGTTTCAATAAAGGAAGGTGTAACAGATGTGCATTTTGAATTGGCAAGAACTCCTGTTTGTAACACTGTGAAGGAAAAGTTGTGCAGATAATATATACAGGTATGCAAGCAAGGAAATGGTGCTCAGTGCTCTCTATCAGAYTTTCTATAAAAGCTTTTGGAGTCAGGACAGTTTACTGTGTTTCAGAAAATTAAACACAGAAATTATGTCTCTTTAAGTGTTTGCTGTGCATGCTCATGCTTTGTATGTATATTGTGACAAAGGAAATTTCATGGGGCCATCTGTTTAATTTCTATAAATTTCCTGCCTGCCCCAATAATAAGATAATCCAAGTTTCTCAAGCATGTTAATTTCTTTACCTCTTTTAAGCAGCATATAGCATAACAGATCTTTCAAACTAACCTTAAACTTTATTTTTTCCTTCAGATTTTGTGCAAGTGTGAAGTATTTAGTAACCAGCATGTATGAAAATTAATGTAGGGATGTGGCAGCCTTACCTGAGTCCTGGTAGAGTTCTGCTTCTTGCTGATGGCAGAACAACAGAGAGAGAATCCGATAATATTTACACTGACAAGATGAATTAGTGCTTTGAGAGAGTATCTGAAGTGGAGACATGCCTAAGACACAATATTTGGGCAAGTCTTTTTTCAAATTTTGGCCACACAGATGAGTTCTGGTTCTACTTTTTCAGTTGTATGTGTTACAGCCGTATGATTCCTAATGCATTTATAATTTATCTTACAGACTAAATCCCCATTCAGCAGTCCTTCAATTCGCTTCTTTGGATTAAGTCCTTTAAAACACCTTCCTTTGCATTGAGSGCCTCTAAAAATACACTGAATGATACTCATGCTACTCTGCTTGCCGTAACACTTAGTGCAAAAACAATGTATGGTATCTGAAAAAAAATTAAGAAGATACAGGAATTCCTACAATAAAGAACTGTACTGGGAAGAAAAAAATGTATGCGACTAACGTTGTAAATGACAGATTTTTCATGTACATATTGCAAAAACAATTTTTCAGAAATAATAATGTGAAAGAAAATTGTGACTTAGTTTTAAACTATGCAGCTGTTAAATATTCTTTTTTTGATATACAGCTAGGGTTTATTAGTWGTCTTGATAAAGTGCAGCAGGCTTTCCAATCCATTAAATAAATGTGAGGGGCATAATTGTACACAGTTGTTACATTGCAAAACCAGTGATTAATCTTGTTTTCATCCTGTTTCCTAAATATGAAAACACTGGGATGTCAGAGGTAATTTAGGGTTCTGCAGGCTGACTTGCTGATTCCAAGTGCTATTGGAAGAAAGAGTTTAACTTTGCTCTGCCAAAAATAGCTGAACTCCTTACCTGAATGTGTGATTCAAGAGTGTCCCTTGTCTAAGTGGTGCAGTGTCATGTGAAAAGTGTTCAGAATTGGGTTGGATATTGAAACTAGATGATTTGTGATGCATGAAATTAGATGGCGATTTTTAAAAAAACTTTCAGACGGCATATGAGCATAAAACTCTACATAAAAATAGTGGGATGAAAATGTAAATTAAAATTTGGCCTGATTGACAGCAACCTCAGAGATTTCTGAGACTATTGAACAGCCTCCTAAGGAAACCATCTGGCATTGGCAAGGAGATTGGCACAGTGTTTGGCAGGACAACATTCATCACTCCTGAGTCTAACAACTCCATTTTGTTTCTTCTGTTTTACTTATAACGTCATGTTCTGCAAAATTTCTGGTCTCATTTACTGCCTTATGATCAAATGAAAGTACACAAAAGAAGAGACTCTGGGCATTTGACAGACATAAGAAATCATGGTTRACTTGAGGCTCCATCATACAGGAGTACATGAAAAACTGATTTTTAGTATGTAGTTTCAATCAGTGAAATTTTAATCTTCCTTTGSAAAAGGGATAGAAAGCTTTTGCCATTCCAGCTCTGTGTCACGCCAGCACTGGGTGATAGATTCCACAGTGCAAACTTACCAGGTCTATTGAAAGATGGATGAAAGAGGTTTGAATTGGAASTATGTTTCTAACCAGCTATTGAATTCATATCAAAATGTATGTTCCACAGGCAGTAGTTATGCAAAGATATTCCTGCATTGGTATAAATGTCTTACTTTGAGATATTTGTAAAATACAAATTTGTATTTGTAAAATACAAATTAAATTACCAGAAYTAAATTTACCAGAAGCCACCAAATGTTCTGAATCTTTGAATTCTTTTGAAGGCAAATACTTTTACATTGGTTCAGTAGTTCCATCTTAGCAGTTTGACTGTTGTTTTGTTAAGTCAGATATGATGCCAGACTACTGATGTTAAAAAAAGAACAAAATGGTTTATCTCATTTTCTCATTGTTTTCTTATATATAAACTGCCTTCACATGGAGGCTCAAATTGTCACTGTGATGTTCCCTATTTAGGTGATACTATYGGAGAGCACTGAAATCCAAGGTATGATTACATTCCTGTCTTACTGATCCAGTGTCTGTCATGTTCAGTATTTCTCCTAACCAGCACACAATGAGTGGCAACTGCACATTGTTGCAATGTCTTTATATTTTTAATGTCCTGTACAATTCTCCACCAATATGCAGAGCTGTGATGCTGCTGCTTAATTCTCAGACATTCATTTAATAATCAAAACAAATGTCATTCACTGTAACATTTGTCCTACCTGTCAAATCTCATTTTGTTTAGAGCAGCCACTCTAAATAAGAGTGACATAAGGGCTCTTAAACTCCAAGGATATAAAACAGAATTCAAGGTCTTCAGAGGTTATTTCCTTGCTARAATGAATGAGCACTGCTGTCACTATTATTGTAGTTTCAGACCTTTAAATTGATCCATGAGGAATATAGATGAATATTACAYAAATAAATGCATAGATGTTTTTCCTTAGTGTTTGTCCCATCAATTCTCAAACAACTAATTCTCACATTTTTGTTATTCAARCTTCACCAATAGTATCTTTAGAGTATAGTTTATCTGGAGTTCAGTGTGTGAGAATTTATTTAAGCTTTACTTTCTTTGCAACCTAGCAGATAAATAATTCCTCCCAAAATAGACCGGCTGTRTCTTGGCAGAGGATAAAGAGCAGGTCTGAAGTGGTGAAGTTTCAGTGTGAGAAWCTTTTACTACTTGACCTGTAATATACTTATTTAGATAGAATTAGATATTAACTTCTCTAAGATATACAGAACATCTTTCAAGTAAGGTMATGAATTATGCATATTTTAAACTGATTGAAATCTTTAAGAAACCAGAAAAAAAACTGTCTGAAATCTCAGGCAGAAATATACAGGTTTTTTTTTCCTATTTAATTCAGTGTTTGGACAATTATTCTGTTCTTATATAAATCTGTGCTATGTCCAGTTCAGTTGTTGCCTCTAGGCCTGACTGCAATTTAAGTAGTACACTAACTAAAAAAATCTTCATCAGCTTGATTTACACCCTAATAGGGAAAGTTGCCTCCTGTTCACCAACAGTGGCTTTTCAAGGGTCAGCTATAAAGTCTTATTGAATCCCAGTGTTAAATTTAATCAGCTAAGCTTTAGCAAACACAACTGGCTAAAATTTTTTKATGTGAATGTATTAATTGTTCTTTTGGCATTGCAAGGTGGGYCTGAAAATTTTCCAGTAAAAAGGAAGGAAAAGAGCCTACAGTCTGAAGCATGGTTTATATTTTCATGTCACTAGTGCAGTATGGCTAAATATCTCCATAAATAGATGTATTTATTGGTGGTTTCAGTATGTTTTTGGCAGTTAGTATTTCATACGTGAAATTCTCTTACTGCCTTTCCTAGGTAGGCAGATTGTGAACTACGTAAGCAATTACACAGTTGGGTCTAACTAGCAGAATGAGGAGCTCTGCTCTCTTCCTTTTTCATCCCATTTGAACTGTCTGTCGAACAGTTGAAGATCTATTTACAGCACTTCCTTTCTCAAAGGTGCTGCCAGGTCTTTTCATCTGACATCCTTCAAAGTACCCTACTTTGACTAGATACCATAATTTCTCTGCACTACAGCATGCAACTTTCATTAAAGAAAAGGCATTTTTGGCATGAAAAAAACCCTCCTGCTGTTAGCAGGAAAGGTCTTGGAAAAGCTCTTTAATGCTCCATTACATATGTTGAAACTTGGCTGGAAACAAAACAAATGTTCCTGTAATGCAGCCTCTGTTATAAAACTGGAAGACACTGGCCACCCAACCACTTTAATCATTACAATACAAGTTTTTCTGCTCTTGTGGAATTTTTTGTGAAGTCAGATTGYTTAGGGGGAAGTCAGCTCTGGACTGAGGATCCACAAGCTCTTTGATGGGCCCTTAAATATTACTGGATTGTTATAAACTGCATTTATYGTGCAGAACCTTTATAAGAAGACCAAGTTTGAATTGTGGTAATCCAAAAATCCTTAGAAACAAACAAGCAAATAAATTGTTGAGATACAGGCTTTCGTTGCAGGGATTGTCTTAGCAAGACAGTACACAATACCTGCTCAGCATAACAGTTTTGAAGCATTTTTCATCTGGGATTTGGTTGACAAAAAAACCCCAAAATTAAATGTCATGTGATAGAAAGACATAGTAGTTTGTAGGATTTCAATATGCCTAAAAGTGATAAAGGGCTGTAACGACGACYCTTCCCTACTCTTCCCAGAAACAACTGAAAGATTTTATGTCAAAAGTCAGATATCTGCTAGACAACATGCTAACTGTTAGCAGCAGGACCAAAGTGAACTGAGAAAAGGATAGGTCACCAAAACATAGTTTATGTTCTAGGCAGTGAAAGCAAGGTATGTAGGGGTGCTCAGTAGTARAAATACAGTACTTACATAATAATGTTGACCCTCATATTTCCCTAAATAAGTTTTTCTTATACTTCTCTCCCTTATCTAGAGCATTAAACAGTATCCTGCCACAGCAAGCTTGTTGCTTATTGCTCCTACTTCTATTATATATATATAATTAGAACTATATAACTGTAGTAGTTCAAATTATTTAATATTTTTATAATGGAATGAGAATTTTTTAGAAACTGCATAATGATATTTTAAAAGAAAATTAACAATGACCTATGGGGGATRAGATGAACAAAATGCTAGAAATTTCTATGTGAACTGTGTAGCTTGATAATAGAGTGGAAAATATTACTAGTAATTTTATTTTTTCCCTGATTTGATGGAGAAACACTAAAACTTTTTGCTATTGTCATAGAGYCAAAACCATCTGATAATGGTTAAAAAAACACTGATAGGAGTGTGTCAGCTTTGTACTTCACAAAGTATTTAATTTTGAACAATGGTGTAAAATTGTACAGAAGTATTAATGACTAACAAAAAAAAAGAAAACAAAAAAGTTCAGAGACAAAGGAAATTGAAAACCAAACAATTGAATAGCTCTTGAAAGAAAATGAAAAAAGATGTGGGATGAGCAGTATGCAAGGTCAAAATGCAGAATGAAAAACTTGAACTGATGAGAAGAAAATGGAGAATAGATTGAAAGGGAAGAACAGCCTAAATATATTTTAATAGAAAAGTAAGATTCAGTGGCACGCTTGGTAAAGACAGCTTTCCAAGAAAACAGCAAGCATGGAGGAAACAAAAAGTGTCACTTTCATTTGCAGATAACAGAAGAACCATCAACAATTCCCAGAAAACATACAAGAAATACAAGCTATAAAGAGCCAGCCCAAMTGAATGGGTAATCTCCCTTTTTAATTTCAAAAATTTTGGAACTGCTTGCTGTCTTAATAGTGTTTTTTGCCTTTAACTGAACTTGCTGTGTCATCATGCACATTTGTGTTTTAAAGKTCTTAGATAATTAAAGGACAGTGACTTATGACAGTGTTGACAGAAGACATATGCATTGACCTCAATGTGTGAGGAAACCAAAACTGTCAGATCAACAGTGTTCTTCATGTGGCCTTCTATTGGCTGTTTTCTCCTTCCTGGAGAAAACTTAAGGATATTTGGTCTTGTAGATGATAAATCTCAAAAAAAACCAGGCTCAGTCTGCAGAACAAAAATATCTGTGACAGCAACCATGGGCAAAGGAAGCCCTTGGCATCCTCTCAGAGGTGAGATGACAATTACACACCACRAAGTGGTGCTCAAGCTGGTCTGTCCTGAAGATTCTGTCTGTGTGCAATCACTGCTTAGGGAAGCAAGGAAGTGTTCTGCATTTTGAGGATGGGTATGATCATATAACAGGACAGGGTACGCAATAACTAAAACCCTGAGATGAAAAGCAGTATCTRTTATACCAATAAATTAACAGAGTGCATCTTAATGACTTCTTCCATGTTTTGAGTAATAATTTGAAAAATCAAAGGGTCTTTAGAGATGCATCACTGTGAGCAATGGCTAGTGTTTGTTTCCTCCATAACATTCATTGATTTTGGCAAAGTCCAAAAGAGACCCATATGTAGGTATGCAGTTGCTTTTTTTCTACTCAGCTTTTCACATATCTTCATCCCCATGACTGAAGCAGTGCTCACTCTTGTCACAAGATCCCACAAGCTGATGCAGCTATTGCCACCGAGAGCTGAGGGCCAACACCAGGGCCACCTCCAGGGCCAGCACAGCTCTGCTGCTGTGGACAACCCTTCCATCAGAAAGGACTAAGCACATAAAACATTCATCAAATTAGAAGGATTTTTGCTTCCCAAGCATTTGTGTAAATGAGCATGCAGTCTAATTTCTGGCTGCGTTTTGGGGGCTTTTTTTRCCAACAGGGGGAAGCAGAGAACTCTTTAACTTTCCCAGTGGAAGAGGACAGGGTTTAAAGTCATTTCCCCATCCTCCTTTTGATAGCTTTTAACCTAATACTAGCTTCTACTMTTGATGATTCTGCATTATAGTAATTAAAATGCAAAACAGCAGTACATTAGTTGCAAAAGCAGAGTAAATTACCACTTCTAAACATATATTTATAAGTAGAAGGAGCTCAGAGTTAAAACCCAGATTAATGCAGTTCTTAAAAGTTCTATGTCATGACCTAAATAAATACAAGAGGACACGATCATGCAACCAATTCATCTGTAATGGATAATTTTCTTTAATGTTTCATAACCAGCCTTTGTGTTAGCACAGGATCAAGGTTTGTATTTTGATTAGACTGCAGGGGATTTACAATTGTCTACAAAATGAATGTCAGATCTACCAGGTTGAAGTAGGTCTTGCTGGCCTTCAATTCACTATCAGRCAAAAAAGTCATCACTTTTTTTCAAGCTTTTTCCTGTTTTCATATGGTCTGCTTATATATGTTCAAGAACTTGATGTTTTTTCTGCAACATTTCACACATGCAGTGGCAGTTACATAAGGTTTTCTGCAGTAATCCACAATCAATGTGTTCTGTTTGTTGAAAATATTTACTGTATATCCTTCTCCTGTATTATCTTCCAGAAGCTGAATATCTTACCAGTTTTCAGGTTCTAGAATTCCTTATACCTTCTCTCAGAGGTCATATTCAAGATGCTTGTCTCTTCAAACAAGTTTAGTGACAAATAAATTCAAAGCTGAAAAATAAGAATTTTTTTTCCCCTGCTCCCTTACCTATCTTATACTGGAGACATTATCTGCCCTTGATATTTCACTCTATCTCCACTAGGTTGGCACAATTACCCACTTGGATAGAGGCTCCTACACACAGAAGAGAGCTGTAGCCAGGGCTATGGAACACAAAGACACTATTCACAGCTTACAGCATTCCTGGGCTGGAGATCCCTGGCAAATGTGAGTGTATTCAGGGGAAGTGTCAGCATTTGGCTGCTGATCACCATCTGCCCTTGCCCAGTGCTGGACCCTGTGCTGGCAGGGGACAACTTTGGTCTGAGCTTCTTTGGTCCTTCTGACCAGAATTTCTCATTTGCACAATTAAGAACAGGAGTGGCAGATAAATAACGAAATCTTCATTCTGCCTCTACTGCATATAGACAGGCAAATAATGCCTTTTGTCAACTGATATTGAAGTAATTTATTTGGCAGATTTTTTTATTTTAATGAAAATATGTACTTTCAGTCAAACTTACCAGCTAAATATTTAGTTTTGCCTTGAGTTTTATGGTCCAGGTATAGCAGAAATTCTGCCTTTGTAATTAATGCCTTTAACCTCTTATATATCAAAGGAAACACAATCTGAATATTAAAAAAATACAACACTGTTAGTATTAAAGTATGTGCTTCTTTTTACTCAAGCAAGTCATACGTTAAATTCCTGAAAGATCTGGCAGACTGGATGGAAGATAAAAAAGACATATGATGAAAACTTCATAGCCAGTGCAGAGTAAATGAATCTTGTCCTTATCCTTTCCTACAGATATCTAATTCTTTTTATTGTTAGCTAAGAGTTACAAAGTATTTTGGTTTTGTTTGTGTTTTTTTTTCCCTAATTGATATTTCAATATTAAATTATGCAACAATGTATGCTGAAACCTGATGAAGTGACCAAATACAAGAAAGAAACTTGAGTGTCAAGGCTTTTAAATCAATTAAAGAAAACAAGGACATTTTCCTGAAGGATATAACGGATGAAACAAGGATGAAAAGTGAAGCTGATTAAACATAAAATTAATTTCAGGTATTTTTTGCATTGATAAATATAGAATGATGTGTAATTTCCCCAAGTTATGGCATATTTCAGTTGAATTGCATCCTGCTAAGATTTGAATGCTCTATTTTCTTTTTTTCATTATTCTTCTTTTCATAGATACCCATGTTACTCATGGAAAATGTTAATTATGAGAACAAAATCAGAAATGCTTGAAAAAATCTATGAAGCAACTGAACTGTGTTCAGCTCGGCTGAAATAAGGGAACTGAGAAYATTCGTTCTCAGACCTTGATGAATCTTGATTTGTGATAAAAGAGGAAAGCAGAAGACAGTTTTTCATGATCAACAAGATTTTTTTAGAAAACCAAACTGATGTGTCCAGAAAAAAAAGTGCATGGTTCAGAAGGTTGGACTGCATAAAAGCTTGATGTTAATGTTGCTGAAAATATCCTGCTCTCTAAAAGTATCATTCTAATGTGTTTTTGTTTACCTCCAGTTCTGGGAAATAGGACAGAGTGGAATTACATGCATCATGGTGGAAGAAGGGAATTGTAGCTCTGTTAGAACAGCACGTCAAAACCTGTTATTTCCAGATCATGGAACTCCTTAATATTCTGACCTTTTAATCCGGAGCTTACCAGCAAGCTGAAACGTTTCAATTTGTGAAAATATCATAGAGATAAATTCCAGMGTATTGAAACAATTTGGATCAGTTCAGTATGTATCTTTAATGAAACAGAAATGCACTGGACCAAGATTTACCCTTTGGGCATGTCCTCTTTGCCCTCCAGTCAGACAAAATCGGTCACACCACACCGCAGTGCTTTGCCCCAGAGGAAGGTCTCTGTGCATCCGTAGGCTTGTGGAACAAAAGCAGGCACTTGAGGTTTAATAGTTAAGCAGGTGACATCGTCAGCACCRAGATGTGTTTCCCTCCTGGTAGAATTGCTATTCAGCTCAAATGGTTCTTTAGCAATGCAGGCTATACTGTAATTAACCATAATGACTGCATATAAAAGGAAGCCCTCCCTTTGCCTTTGTTTTCAGGATGCAGTCTGGGGCCCTTCAGAGAAACTACCATTAAATTTTATGAACCTGTGGAGAAATGGTACTTTAGAAACACACTTTATGTATTAAGCAACAAACCAATGTGCATTAAGAGTTGCTGATTAAAAAGACTGGATAAAAGAAATGCTAGCCCAGTTTTACAAGAGGGACTGGAAAAAGCACTCTTGCCTAAAGCTATACACTGATTCTGCAGTAGAGACAGCTCTTCCACTCCAGTGCTTTAATTACAGGAACAAATCTTCATTTCACTGAATGTAAGCTCACCTGAATCTCTTAGCAGACAAGCAAGGGGTTGATAGAAATGTTCAGATGCCTCACATTTCTGACACTGTCTTTCTCAGGTAGTGGTGCTTTCTCAGAAGAGCACCTTGAAATTTTTTTAATGTATCTTACCTGATACATAAATAAAAATTTTAAACCAACTAACTTTTTCCTATTACCTAAAGGAAAGGTCCTGGGATTTTTATTTTGCTTAGACCAGTATTTAAGTTAAGGAATCACCAAGAGAAGCTGTCATTAGTTTTATAAGAATGCAACTTTATTATGCAGTGAGATTTTTCACTGAGCATATGGGTCATAAATGCTAGTATCTCCTTTTCTAGTCTTTTGTAGAGGGCGCTTTGTAGCTATTTCTCTGTGTTTCTGATTGGTTTTTTTTCAGTGCATTTGCCTTGCACCTAAGTCTCTTATATGCATGTTGCTTGAAACAGTATTCAGCTGTGACAGATCTATTATGTGAAATATCTGAAGACATTGTACAGCTGGGAGAGTTGAACTCTTTGGACATTAAACTACCAATATTTGTCTTCAAAAATTAGTATTYCAGTGATGAATCAGCTCACATAGCATTTTGTGATGATGCTCAGAARCACAAGTTCAATCATCTATGTGCTTATGTCTAAGAGAATATCATGTTTTTGGAAGTGYTCGCCATGCATTGAGTACTGGGTTGGGCAACTGCACTATTAATTAAAATTCCTAAACCAAGTGAAAAGACTGTAAATCCAGAGCAAACACTATTGTCTTGCAATTAAAATATAATATGTTTAACTGGACAAGSATTTAATGAAGACTTGGAAAACGTGATTGGATAATATTAACTGGGAGCATTAATAGAGGAAACAATTGGATAAAGCAGGTCACACAATTCAGCACACATCACTGTGATCACCCTTGAAGCACCAGGTGAAGACAGGGAGTGTCTGTATTCCTTAGATTTACATAGATATTTTCATGTGACTCATCCTTGAATAGGCAGTGATAGATCTGTATTCCTRTCTGGAGAAGACCTTGTAGTTGGTCATGGTATTATATTGTGACTTTACCAAGATTGTTTACAAAACAAGACAACCTCTATGCATACCATGGTCTTAGAGCAAAATGTCTAAGGTACATGGCATACTTTCTTTTTTTCAGTCTTTTCTTACTTTTCTTTTACAAAGGAGGACACAATAACAGCTTCCAAAAAATGTAACCAAATACTACCAGTAGGAAAGGTGCAGAATAAAATCCTTTMATTTTTATTAATTCCACTGAGTAATCAATGGAGTCACCATGAATAGCATTGTTGTCTTGGAACCATTTTCCAGTACTTCATACTGTGAAAATAGCTCTTTGTCAAAGATTTTGGTGCTGCTTTTCCTCCCTGTTTGAATAAGAATTTTTTAAAACACCTAATCAGGTTTCCTTGTGAAAGAAAGAGATGGGAATTGAAGTGTGACTTACATTCAAAAATAGCAAGCAAGCAAAGCTGAGGATGTCTGCATTCAGAMTTGGTCTTGGATATTTGAGGCTTCAGAACAATTGGATAGATAAGGAACTGAGACTCTTCAGAGCTGCTGAATATAAAGAAATGCAGAATCCTCCTTGTTTTACTTTCAATAAGTCAAGTTTATATTTAGAATCACAGGCACAAAAATTTAGAGCAGTATAAAAGGATTTTTATGTGCCCTAAAGAAGTGTACTTTCTCTATGCTGAACAGGCACTGGAGGAAAACCCTTTCTTTACTAGATATTGCACAGATAGTTATGCAAAAGGATTAAAACATTTCTGAAGTTTTGCTTTTTTATATTTCTCATTCCACGTTATACGTGTAGATTTGCATGAAAGACTGAAACAAGGACAGGTGGATTTACCTCTTTACTTCCTCGTTTCTCTTTGAAGTTCATTTCTTTTTGAATTTGACCACAAATTTTATTTCCAGTGAAGAAACCTTTTAGTGAAAATTCTGATTCAGGCTCTTTCCTTGTGGTTCTGGTTTTAATTATGGGCACATTTTTTTGGTTTATCGTTTTTTTTTTCAGTTTACCCTACTGTCATTTTTAATATAAGTATCACAGGAAAAAAGCCACTACCTTGTCAGTCTTTTCCGTGGGCTATGTTATAAATAGGTTAGCTCTTGGTGTGCATCTGCTCCCACACCATCCTTGGCACTTAAAATGTGGTTTTGGTGTTATACTCTGTAGTTTATTACGCCATGTTAGTAGTAGGAAAACCCCAACACTGAAAGGTTGAAAAATCTTTAGATGGACAGAAATAGATACCATATATCTACGCACTACTGTTGTGATTTAAGCCCAGGTCTCAGGTGAGAGAGGCAAAAGCCAGAGATCCTGAGTTGAGATGTTTACTGCTTCTGAAGGAGTGTTTATCAGTTTGTACCTGTTACCTGCATAACTGCCTGAAATTTCTTCTAAAGTAAGAAATTCAGTTGATTTGCTTTAAGAATGACTCAATTTTATTTTATCTACTATCATATGAACTTTTTTTWAAAGCTAAAGGGGTATCAGATCTGTCATCTTTACTCTCACGTCAGTTTCTGATTTGTTAGTACAATTACTGTCAGTAGAAAGCCAACATATCTCCTTTACCATTTAGATGGTGCTTTACAGGGCAGTTGCCATAAATCTATGTAATTTTTCCATCTTTCACTCTGGTCACTTCCACTATTCATTATCAGTCACTTTTAATAAAACTACTTAATTATTATTTATGCCTCTCTACTGGGCTCTCCCTTCAATTCCATGCCAGATTGAACCCGGAAATGTACACTGCCCGTGCATAATGTGTATMATTCCAAAAAACACATTGGAAACAAATTCAAATTTTGGCCCTTGATGTTTAGAGAAAGCCACRGGTCTTTCTAGACAGGGCTTCACTGCTAGAGCCAGCTGGTCAGAGCAAAGGGAACTGACCCCATCAAACAGGAGCATACGGTTCTGCTGCAAAGCTGACTGCAGTACAAGCTGAGGTGTGAGACACCTGAACACATTTATCTAAGTGCCTGCAGGCTGAGCAGGATTCAGCTGAGTACAGAGGAGGAGCGAGAGCAAGGAGGAAAAATGTTATCTGCATATTTTCACTCTGAAATGCAGAGCTTACCCCTCAGTGCAAGGGTGCCTTGACATAAAAAGCTTGTAAAGCAAATGAATGCTATAAAATATAAGATGGACCATGGGAATTATTTTCAGTGTTAAAGCTGTAAAGCCATAATATTTTTCACATAGGTGGTAGTTTTTTCTCCCACATGTAATATTTTGGAGGATTAAAAGTGATTCAAGAATATCAGTAATCTTAAAAGCAAAATGAAAGACAGGATATAAAATCGAAATTTTTTTTGTGAACCTTTCCACTTTTCAATAAGGAAATATTCTGATCTTTCTTCTGGGTGATATGCGTCAAAACTTTAATTTTATTACTGCTCTTTGAACAAGGGCATTCAAAACCACAGRATTTTCATATCTGCCTAGTGCTTTACAAACATCATCAGAAATCCTTACAGATCAGATATCTAAGATGTGATTAATTTTCAGAGAGATTGATAAAGAGTACAGTGCATTTAGGTGCTGGAGACAGGAATGAAATGAAAGTTCCTTATCTTACCAAGTTAGTTCTGTCTGATGACTTCCCTGCACTAGCTGATATGAAAGGACTATAGCCTACTTTTACTGCAAATTACTCTTGTAGCTGAAATTCTGTCTATCTATCTATCTATCTATCTATCTATCTATCTATCTATCTATCTATCTATCTATCTATCTATCTATCTATCTATCTAATCTATCTATCTACATGTATCCATCTATCCATATCTCCCTTCCTCAAAGTTAGTTGTGTAGCTATATTAATAGAATAAAAAATTAGGATGACCTTTTAGAACTGTCATCCCCTTTCTACAGTAAGTGCCAGTATATGCATCAAATTKTTATAATGGCCCATTCCAGTCCTTTTTAATGTGTGCCTGAAAACTGTTTTACTGAAACTTTTGAAACTGATGAAATATTTGAAAATTCCTTGGGCAATTACTTAGTATTTTATATCTGCAGTATAATTTTTTTTTTTAATGAAGGCTTTTCATTCAACAGTTGGAAGGAGACTGTGACGAGCATGTTGATCAGGCAGAGTATCCATGAAATAAAGGGCGTCTTTTCAGGTCAGGATTTCAGACACTCTTTCCAGAAAGGCAGATATGAATCTAACATATGTTAAGTGACAAAATCCTAATATATCCCTCTSCCTTTCAGGTGCTTGCCTGGATATAGTCCATGTCAGAATCGTTAGATTTTTTTTTCTATAAGATTTCCTAAAAGAATGGCTGTAAATAACTTCAGAAATTGATGAGATTTCACAGGCACCCCTTGCAGCATCTTACAGCAGAAACCAGAACACGTGTTCCTTGTAGCACATAAGTTCTCATAGGTTGTGGTTAAAATGTATAATGCATGGGAAGAAGAGATCTTTTCCTATTGAAAAGATACTTTTCTACTGACCCCTGTAAGAATGAAGATAGTAAACCTAGAAATATATTTTAATAGGCTCTCAAAGTTAGAGTTCTGAGTATATATGCATATGGCATTTACAACATGTAACAGTTTTGTGATGCTTCATTTATATATACATATGATATATAGATGTGTCATATGTACAAATGGTCAGAACTCTACCTCAAAAATCTGGCTTTTATAAATATATGTGTAAAGATACCAAGTTCAGATATACTTGTACTTTATATGTATATATTTTAGACTGTCGTACTATCAGTCTTTTCTCCTCTTTATGTGAATCAAGAACCAAGATGATGACATGAATAACTTCAACATTTACCAAGACTTGTAGCTTTTTTTTTTACAGCTGAAACTATTCAGAAAAACCTAGTTACTTTCAGTTGCTTTGAAACAGAACGTTTTGCAGGCTATATGACTCACAGAAGCATTTTTGCCCAGCTTCATATGGAAAAGCAGATAACAGTTTTGCAGACTACATCAATGACTTCAGTTCCATGGTTTATTTACAYACAAATTTGCACCTTTAAGATTTTAAAATATTCTTTCATATATTTCAGAGCTAGAATGAAGACATATATATTTAATCTATCGCAAATATTTTTAAAAAACTGTGACAATTTATTTTAGAGCAAAAGATATTTCATATGCCTTGCTAGCTAGGGAGTTGAATATTGAAAGATCTCCTTTTTAATTGTTTWGACTCATCCACTATCTACAAAACTATGGTTCTTAACCCTGCAATTTCAGTGGAAGTGTGACRGTACTTGAAGACATGAATACATATGAATACCAGTTGGTCTAATTTCCTACCACATTTGAAGCTTAGCCATAGGTATTTGCTGTAGACCTGCAAAGAAAGCATTTGAAATTACAACAAACCTAAATGGATGTAAAGTGGGTTGACCCTGAAAATCCCTGTTTAATCTTTTCTTGGCTTTCATCAACAAATCAGTTCCTGTTATGCAATAAGCCTGTAGAGTTATCAACTGGGATTTCATCTGGTGACTGCAGACATGCCATATGGGAAGAAAGCAAGAATTTAGTGTGCAGTTTTTAGGCTGTGCTATATATGTCATGCTTATGGTTTCCTTTTTTATATTGTATTGACATACTGAGTGTGTAGGCCTGAGTCTCTCTTTTTTTACAACCACGCTTTTTTTGTATATATGTCTCTTTTGTGTGTGTGTGTGTGTGTGTGTATGTCCATCCATTAGCTTTACTTTATTCCCCTTCCATAGCACTTCCCTGGCATACTTTTATATTTGCTTTTCTTTTCAATCTTTTGAGCAGCCTCAGAGCTGGAAAAAAAGCAAAACCAAAAAATTAGTTCAAAATCAAGCTTGAAAAAGGGAAGAAATAGCCTTTATGCTAAAATAACATGGACTAGTGATTTCAGCAAATTATCTACTATATAATATATCCTCTAAAATATTTTTTAAAAATTATACATATTTGTTGTGATGGAAGGTTTGAAGCTTTTTTTCCTGCTTAGTAGAATTGCTATTTTTGCTGATTCAAAGAAATGTTTGCTTGTTTCTATTGTTGATAATTCTGCATTTGATGCTCAGTGTAAAACAGCAATTCTTAACCAAATTTTGGGCTTTATAGGTCGGCRTGAGAATGTAGACTACAGAAAACTGTCACTCCTGATCTCAGGGGAAAGACTTCCCTGTTATCAAGATTCTGTCTTTCAAATAAATGCATATGGATAGCTGTATTTTAAAATAGAAATACAGTAAGTAAGAAAAGGCTAACAGCACTGCTCTCAGTAAAAAAAAAAAAAAAAAAAAAAAAAAAAAAAAAAAAGAGCAAAAGCATTATGCAACATAGTTTAAAAAGAAATTAATTCTTATTGAATACCCTTAGAAAGGGAGGAATTTCAGAAGAGAAATCTCAGAAGGAATCTGTCTTTTTGCCAAGATATTTGTATCATTTTCAGCAGTCGTCTTGACCACCTCCCTAAACTGACCTTCCTTGTAAAATGTCTGTCTACACTGGGATAATAGCAATTTGTTTAGCATTGTAGCAGAAGTTACCTATTGTGTACAGGTATTAACAGAAGAGCAACATCTACATGGATAGATTTGTAATTATATTCTTTTGCTGTTAGAACACTGGTTTTTTTTCCAGCTGATGCATTTGAAACCCTCTTAGACAGAAAAAAAATTACCATTTTCCAGCCTTTTTTGATAGTAGGTTATGTAGGAACAAATAAGCAAGCTCAATGGGAAGCATACTTAAGAATAACTTAAAAAGTAATTTCATTATTAACATGGAAGTTCTGATTTGAAGCAATGGGGTTAAACATTTTTATGATTGACCAACAAGTTATCACAGCATTTGCTTGACTTATTGAGTGAGCATGGTGTGCAAACTGAGGTATCTTCTCTCCTTCACGAGGTGCTGTGTATTCTGTTCTACCTTCAGCTGTTAGAGGTTTTTACATTTTGAATAGCCTAGATGACAATTGCAAGTCATTGATATGCCTGCTCTGGCCACCGATGTGTCTAGAGAAATATCTGTTTCCCACTGTYGGAAGATTATTGAATATATTTCCCGAAAATCTTTCATGTTGGTTGATGTAATACATATTTATGAAGTAGGGTGGAAAAAAMCATGTTTTTGGTTTGAAATTAGTAAAGACTTCAGAGATGAGAATGTCCAGGGATTTCTGGAAAAGAATATTTATTTAACCCTACTTAGTTTTCCCTTTACTGAATGTTTCCAGAAGCCTCTCCCGCATAAAATTTGTGCTTCCCTGTTGAACTGTCAGTTACAACAGTGAAAACAACTGGTTGCCAGTTCTTAACACATCTTTCACTATACGCTGATAAAGACTTCTTTAAGTGGAAGATTTTTTTTTATTTTTTTTTTTTCAGTAGCCAGGCTATCAGCTATCATTTAAAAATTCAAGTTCTAGATATTAATGACTGGTAGAAAAGTTGAAAATATGGAAAAAWTTAAATCTTCCAGTACTTAAAGGGCACCTGCACAAAAGTTGGAGAGGGGCTTTTCCAAAGGCATGTAGTGATGGGAATGGCATTAAACTGAAAGAGCATAAGTTTAAGATATGAAGAATAGATATAAAGAAGAAATCCTTTACTGTGAGGCACTGGAACAGTTTTCTCAGAAAAGTCCAGAGTGTATCCCCCATGGATGTCCCATTCCTGGAAGTGTTCAGGGGCAGACTGGATGGGGCTCTGAGCAACCTTGTCTAGGGTGTCCCTGTCCACAAGAGTGAACAAGAAAACTTGTAAGGTCCCTTCCAACCCAATCCATGATTTTATGATATCATCATGTGTGAAGGCAGGCAAACCATTTTATTCTTTTCTCTCCTACCCTGATTTTAAATCAGCATAGTTGATTTAAATGAAGCCAAAGACTCTTTTTTAATGGATTTGCCCGGCAGAATGTGTATATGTCACTACAATACAATTCTATACTGCATCTGTGTACATGTATCTCTTTGATCAATCTGTCATGTATACTGTATAAACTGTAACTTTTCGTTTCTTTGCCTATGAAGGCTTGCATTCTTTTTCAGTTAACCACAAATTCACTCACAATAGCAGTAGAACAGCCCATAATTTAATGTTGAGGGATTTAATCACAAAAGGGAAGTAATCCTGAATGAATCTTGAGAGATTAACTGACAGCTTGAATGAGGAAAGATGGCATTTGCAGTCTACAAAAGCTTAAGATGAGAAAAATATAGTATGATAGCATTTCAGAATACAAAAATGTTGCTATGGCAACAGTGCGTTCTCCCTAGACTCATCTTTCTAAGAAACACTGTATGTGGCTGCATGCTACAAAATTCTGTGTATGATATAGACAACAGAGAAGAAATGTTAATTATGATCCACAAGAAAACCTGCTGCAAAGACAATCCTTTGTACAAAGATGTGGGTGATTTTTAATGATTGCTTAAGCTTCTGATGAAACAGATGTCACAAAAGATTTATCCRTAAGCTATTCAAGTACCAGTTTAACCATAAGAGATTTTCTTGTGTTCTGAAATACTTTCCTTGGAATTATCAAAAATAGCTCCTTTGTCTTATTCCACAGGGGACTACTATTGTCTGTAAATAATCTAGAAAGAGACTTGTTTTTTACTGAGTATTAGAGCAGGATATGAGTTGATAGGAACTGCGAGACAAGAAAAAACTCCACTTCAAAACCACATATTTAAAGTTTGCTTTTCATACCATCTTGCCCTACTAGGTGGAAATAGTGAAACACGTGACTGGTTGAAACATGTGATGACACGGAGAGAAACAGTACTAAGCTAAACAGCCTGAGGCAATGCAGATTTACGCCAGCATTTCTGGGTCAGTACGGGTACACATCTGTTTGCAAACACGGAGAACTCAACAGTATGCCAGGATTTCAGAATCCTGTAAAAATATAATCAAATGGGAGAGCCACTCAAAAAATAAGCAATTAAATTAAATTAAAACAAATAAAATGTAGGACTTTGTGCTAGATTTCAGGTTTTTTAAATAGCATGCTTATTTTAAGTCCTATTTTAAAGACAGAATTCCTTAACTTGCTTCAGTGATGAATTCATTACCAAATTTTAGAAATGAAGTTGTATTTTTCTGCTTCCACACAGCATTAACACATGTCTAGCCACACGGCGTCACATCTGTTCTGTATTCTCCTCCAAACAGATGCCAATTCTAAATAGTCTAGGAGGGAGGTGCAAAATTCCATATTTAGGTGTGAGAGAATCTGCATGTTTATTCAACCTCATGTCACCAATTTATCTTACTTRCGTAATGCATTGTGAATCATGTGGTTTGATTTAGTTTCATACATTTTCCCTAAGCCTGGACAGTGCTTGTTGTAGTAGCAACACTCTGTCCCTCTTTAAACCTTCCATGATTCTTGATCTCTGCCTCTTTCTCTGATGTAAAGAAATACACAAGCAGAAAAAGGAAGCACTAAGACATCAGTGGACACAGTGATCCATTTTAACATGTCCTTTGATAMCAACAGAAAGACTAATTGAAGAAACACCACTGGCCTGAGACCAGAATAGTTGTGTGTTGCCTCATTAGGCCTGGGTTCTCTACTAGTCTTTGGGTCAAAGAGGATGGACCAAGCTCTAGCTGAGCATGGTAACAAGTAATGTGTGGCATCAGTTTGCATCCCTTGAACTCTGAAGTACATGAAAAGGATAAGAAATAATGTCGCCACATGTATGCGTGTCTGTCTGTGTATATGATAGGTTATGTGATAAAGCACCTCTGAATCTCCACAAGTCACTGGGAGTAGCCTCCAGATCACATTTCAGAGTGGGGGTGTATTGCTGTAACCCAGCAGTGGGGGATACACTCTGGATGCAGGGGAAAAGCATTTGGGGATGGAATAGGATTTATGATGGAATTTTAGAAAAGGAGARTGGAGCAGGATGAAGCCCTCAGTACACTCTGTGTCCATGTGAGTGCTCTAGGTGTCTGTTTGATTCAAGCGGCTCGATGTGTGTATTGGTAGGGATGTGGCATGTACACGTGCTCTGAGTACATCTGCCTGCTGGGAATGTGTCTCCTCACTGCTGGTTGGACCCAGGGATGTGGAACTGAGCAGCTGTGCCTCTCCCAGGCTCTCAGATAAAATTTTTCTCTAACAGTATTTACGGAATTTACGTAAATACCCACATACATGCAGGGTAATCCAGTACAAGGATGCACTAAAGCTAACTAAGTGCAGGCAGCAGGTAGTGCTTGGTTATACAATGTGAATTTACCTCCAAAATGTACATTTCCTTGGTTACAAAAATATTGTTTCAGTATGCAGTTGTCAAACGCTAGGTCATTAGATTTCTTAGGAAATCTGCAGACATACCCTTGAAACTGAGAAAAACACTACCAGACCATCAAACTGCTCACATTCCAGGTGAAGGAAAGGCAGGCACTACTGTTCTGGCTACATGGATGAGAGGTGTTCATGAGGGAGTCCTCCACCTCCAGAGATGTTTTTWACTTCGGAAATATCAGTCATTTGAAACAAGTAAAAATCACTGATTTTATGCTTATCTTTATTTTATTTTTATTTCTGTTTCAATTTTGTCTAATGAAAGCATTTTTTTTTTTTTCGTGCATGCTGTTTAATCTTTTGAAGATGAAGCAACAATAAAGCAAGACCTGCAAGGCAGTCATATATCATTCACTTAAAAATTTATGGCTGGAGTAAGGTGAAAGCCTTCCAAAGAGGGGAGAGGAAGAGGAGAAGGGCAAATGGAGGAGCAAGAGAGTAAGTAAACACATATTGAGGAAATAAGGATGGAAGTCTCATTACCAGTCAATCATGAAGAATCTTTCAAGATAAAGACAAAAGGTCTCTGACGAAGAATAGAGGAAAGATGCATTATAATGCATGGCTTATCCAGATGGACAATATCATTGAGTATCAGATCAGAAATTTTTATAGAATGAAAGAGTGTGTTCTGTGGATCAGAGCCTCTGTTAAGAAAATTAATAGATGCAGCAAGAATACTGCAGGCAAGTTGTGGGTCAAAGCATGTGGGAGGCAAAGCTAAGCCCCTGTAGTCACCAGCAGACTAACCACAGCACCAGCCTTGTTGACCTTCACCTTCACTCTCAGGAGACAGTGGTATGGAGGCAGCCTGTGGAAATTGGCTTAGGAATGGCTTCAAAATGTATGCAATTATTGTTTTTAAACTGCTGCAGGAAACAGTACTGTTGAAATAAGTTGAAGAAAAAAATCCACACTCAACATTGAAAGTAGGCTGTTTAGACATGTTTCATCTTGGCTTTTGTTTTCGACTTTAAAAAAAAAATTAATAAATATTTGTGTTTCTATGAGAAAATTACTACAATAACACAGCAGATAAGAAAATGGCACATGATTATATCCCCTTGCATGTAAAAAAAAAAAAGTTTAAGCTGCACTGGAACAGAAATTAGATATATAAATAATCTGACAGTGGCAAACAATGAATGAAAGCTGCACTTTTATATTTGGCTGCACATACTGATGGGTTTTCATAAACCTGGGTACAGTGGTCAGGTGATAGTGGGATTTATATTTCAGTAAATATCTCAAACAAAATTAGCCTGTMGGGATAAAATTGTTCTGGAATGAGGTAAGAATAAATATTTACCCAGAGCTTGCCTTTTATCTTTTGTATCAAYTCAGTTTCTGTATCAAATGATTCTGAACTGTAGTCTATTATTGAGCTTGTACTATGTTAATTTGTGTAGTTTGAAGTATTAATTTCCATTGAAGATTCGTTCAACAAGTCTCTGTTAAGCTAGTTTTTAGTTTGGTCCAGTGGAAAAGCAGAATTACAAAAATGTACTGTAAAAGTGTTTAGCCCATGCATTCAAATACTACCTAATTTGTTCATGGAAATTCTATGATAATATGAAATTAATTGCAATGAGAACTATCAAAAGCAGTAGTAACAAAAAAGAATTTTAATTTGTGATACTTATTCAGTGATTCAGAGTGTCCATCAGCAGATATACTGCAACTCTAGAACAACAAGCTTTTTTGAAAAAAAGCCACATTTTTTTGTCTAGCAATGGTTTGGATTGGGAGCCTGATATTTTTTTGTGTGCTTTCTCTTGCCCACTGTTGACTATTTTGAGTTCTATTTTTGTTTGACCTTTACTCTTTTTCATAGTCAAATCTGAATTCTGACTTGTTCCAATGTGAATGTTTTCCTATCTGAGTTTGGTGAAATTGGGTACTGGAAAAAAAATTTGACATCAAGGCAGGATTTCAGAACCTGTTTGCTTTTTATCTTCAATGTTTCTAAACTCCATGTGAAATGCACTTACAGGGATTTTTGAATAGGGTTGCTTGGGGAAAAAAAGTGTTGTCAGGCTTCAGATTTGTGACTGCCTAAAGGCAAGCATGAAAGAGGTGCCTCTCCATGCAGAGAGAGGCATGTTCCATGCATGGGGCATAGAACCCATATACTCATTTATTCTGGGTTGTGCTTCTATGATAATTTCCTTCTGCAAAACTTTTAGCAGGTAAACTCAATCAATTATGAGCTTCAAAATATTCAAGGGCAAGTCTTTCTACAGTTCACGTCAGTTTGCTGGAAAATCATTTAAACTTATAATAGTCTTGTTCTTATGACTCATTCATACGTTTATTAATTCAAGCAGATAACAGTTTTGCATAGACTACGTCAGTAAGTTCAGTTCCATGGTTCGTTTATGTACAAATTTTCACCTTTAAGATATTAAAATATGCTTTCATGTGTTTCAGAACTAGAAGTAGAAAGACATATATATTTAATATATTGCAAATATTTTGAAAAAAGTGTCATTTTTTTTTAGAGCAAAAGATATTTCACATACATTGATAGCTAGGGAGTTGGTAAAGGAGGAGTTGTAAAGGTAATTAGAATTTGAAGGCTTTTCTACTTCAGCCATAAACTGACGTGTCTTAAAAAGATGTGTTGCATAGATGACCTTTTTAGCTTCTTAGAAAAGAAAATTCCATCAAAAATCTTCTGTGAATATCTGCTGAATTACTTGAAAAATGTCAATAGGACAGCAAAACCTAGTGTGGCGAAAAGAATCCACAGAAAATCTCTGGGGTTTGCTGCTTCACCCCACTACACTGAGCACAGCCACCAGCAGAGGGGATAGGATGGTGTCAGAACTGAGTTATTTCTGTAGGCTTGGAAGAACAGGCTTGGAACAAAATTTCTCTGATAAGAACAAGTTGCCAGAAAAGAGCTGTGAGAGAACAGTAATAAGCCAAAGACCTAAAAGTGAGATAAATCATCTCTCTATAAATGATTGGATATGTGTTTTTGAGATAGGGCCTAGTCTGAATTACCATGGGCTGTTTCAGAAGATAAGGGTAACTGGCAAATGGAAAGMCTTGACTTATTTGCTGAAAAAGTCATTACCTCTTCCATATGGGTTTATGAATGCAATGAGAGGGGAAAACAGGGTCGTAATGACACATGAATACACAAAGTTAAAGAATAAGTTTACACAGAATCACTATCTCATATGTTAGAACACATCAGCAGAGATGATGGCTTAACAGCCAGGCATCTTGTTTGGGATCCATGCCCTGCAATAGCATGACAGAAACAAACCAGGATCAGGATCCTGATTCATGGCTGAAGACAGTGTGGCTTAGACTGCAGACTTAAGTAACAAACTTGTGGATTGCCATCATGAAAAGTTAAATCAGGAGTCATAATTCTAAGCCAAATGGGAGTTATTTCAGCACCATAYTCAAAGTAGTGCCCTTGAACACTTCAGTATCACAGATGGAAATTGCATTATACAGTTGCAGTTAACCTGAATAAACAGATTGCTATTGAAAGCACCAGTGTAAAGCATCTGTCAAAATCTATCTTTAGACTGATGTTGAAATTCATTGATTTATTGAATTTCATCAAATGCTTTTAGGATCTCAAAATAGCCTGGGGTTTTCACACTGTCTTTTTAAAACAGCCTCCTAAAAGGTGTSTGCAAACAAAGATCCTCATAAACCTGTTATTAATTCATGGTTGCTTGAACTTGGAATCATTTATCCTGGAGGTGAATCTGTGAAGAAGGAATTCCTGGACCAGATATGTCAATATGCTCTGTCATGAATTAAGGTCATACGAAATACTATATTTACAGGACAAGTGCTGACAGRAATGTGCGTGTTGGAATAGGTGGAAGACACTGCCATTTGCAGAAAGACTTACATTTTTCTAAGCACATAGACCTTATGCACCAAGACTTCTGCAGCACTRCTTAGTCTGTTTGGGTAACCTGGGATCTGTTGTGCATTCTCAGCTGCCTGTACTCACACTTGAATTATTGCTCTTAGGGTACAGAGAGAGGGGACAGTCAGACAAAAGCATGAAAACAAATTATTATGCCCAGCTATAAAGATTGTGTGGATTTACTCCTAAATAATGGTTAATGTGGTGAAAGATATTATTCTGGCAAAGAGGAACTTGCTTAGTTGTGCAAGTAGGATGAGTGTCTCATATGGTTAACATTTTCAGAACCCATTGGCTCTGGCTTGCTTACTTTATAGCTTTTATTTTTATACGTACTGCMATCTATTATGCTGCTGAAAGCTCAGACCCACAGCCCTCCTTAGACCATTAAAGACTACAGTCCACAAAAGCCTTTGACTAGCTTATTTCAGGACATGTGCACATTTCTTATTCCTCTCTTTGGAGAACAGAGGTGAGAAAGCAACAAAAGAAGATTCCATACACATTTATGCTGTGGTTTGCGGTTCTCTGCAGGAAAGGCTGGCTTTGCTTTCAGGATCTATCTCTCTTCCTACTCAGTGCAAAGAACATCATTGCAGCACAGCTGCACTCCACAGCTCTACACCTTTCCCCCAAGATACAGAGACAAAGACTTTGTTGCAATTCAAGCATAAGGAAGGCAAAAATAAACATGGAAGAGAACCAAGAGAAGAGCATCTTTTTGGTTTAAATCAGTCCATAAAATGCTCATGCACATTGCATACAAATTTGCAGGTATTAGCTGTAATTTACTTACATAATTATCCTGAGTCTTGTTAACAAAAAACACTGCWTTCTGTTGACTTCCCACAGAACAGCTAACTCATGCTCGATTATTGGCCTGAAGAGGTTTTTGTGTCTCCATTTCAAAACATTATGGTGGGTTTTTTTCTGTTTTTCAAAGTGTAAAACAAAGTACTTCTACTTTACTGTCTTACTGACCTATGTATCATTTCTTCAGTTCTGTGATGGTTGATGTGCTCCAGTTGGCCTCACGAGACTTAAATTGTTCAGTGTAGCCTTATGGTAAATTGGAGGGTCATTATGASTCTTTAGAAGATGATTCTTTGGTAAGTTTAATTCACAAAGTTCACTTGTAAGCCATATTGTGCTTATGACCKCAAAATAACTGCCAAGAAAGTAAAAACATTGAAGAACAAATTGTGCAGGCTGTTATGCTGACAAAGGTCACTGCTTATGACTTAATTACATGAAATACTCAGGGACAGCATTTATCTGTTGTCTGATGGGAAAACAGTGKTTTTTTCTGATTGGGATGTTAAGGAGGAACACTGAAACAAGAAAAGCTTCTGAAACAGAAAATATTTTGTAATGTTAGATAATTGTTGGACAAATGTTAGGATGGGAACTGAAATGTTAGTTTGGTTTATTCTATTAACATAATCTATTGCCAATACCAAGGGAAAATGAGCATGAATTATATTGGGTCCTTTTGAAAGCATATCAGAAGATAAAGGCTGCTAATGAGATGTTTTATGAATATACTATATCTTATTATCCTGAGGGAAGTTTGAGATAGCGTATTTAATTTACATTGGGATTGGAGGGCAGTGAGTAACCCCAGCACAGTCAAAGGTAAAGTGAGATCCCATTGACTCATTTTTATGACTCAGCCCACAACCACATGCTTATTATTTTTTATACATTTTTACCCCCACTAGCTAGAATACTTGTTTACTATGATCAGCTTTAAACAGAGTGGACATCATAGTGAACARACTCTTAATATTTCCTGATCCATCCAAAGATTGGAAGTATTTTCCTTTGTTTTAGCCTTTTCTAAAATTAGATCATTCAAGTTACTCATGGATTGTCTAAGTCTGCAGATGACTTAGTCTTCACATAACTCTAAAAATATCTTTCCCAGAATACTTTCTCTCTCTGTAGTCTAATATTTAAGTTTTAATTGAAATGGATCTTCTGATTAATTACATTCTTTTTTTTCCTAAACTTACTTTCTCTCTTCTGCAATAATAGCTCTTACAATTATTCATTGCACTTTCATTTTTTCTAGCCTTCTGTYATTCCTCTGTTTGAAGGTCACTGTCTGTGGGGATTATGGATACAAAATGGATTTTATAGGTGGGGTTTTTAAAGAGGTGCYTATGACTAGATCGTGCACAGTGTCTGTGAGCGTACCTGCATTTGGAGTGGTGCACARAAGGAAGGACAGGTTCACACCATCTTTTCCAGCAGAGATGTTCACGTTTCCTGGTCCTAAATATGTGCTGTGGATGTGCAGAGCACTCAGTGCATCCACACTGCATGTCTAGAACTCTCATTGGTGTTTCTTGTGCACAGCTCCAGCCTGCTTTCACCCAAAGGAAAACCTCCTGAGGCTCACCCCTGGAGTACTCCAGAGCCTCCCATGGGTCTCAGAATGCAGAGCTAATGAAAATTCACAACAAAAAAAACAGCCTACTAATGTGCTAACTTGGCAATAGAGATGGACCAAGCTGCTCCAAGAGAGACCAAGCAAGGACAAGGACCACAGAAGGATTTAAGTACCTAAACATGATAGACTTTAAATTTTGAGCCATTTTCAGAATTAGTGAAGACCTACAAACTGTACCCTGTCACTGAGTTGGAATAGTTTCAGGCTGGGAGAGCACACAGAGAAGCATCATGTGTGCTGGCGTTACTCTTCTACATTTTCCTGGGCATTGGCATTTGGCTGAGGCTGAGGGTTGGATCTTGGCAATCAGATCCATCAACRTTTCAGCTGTCTGTTTTGATAGAGACTTTTATCTGCATTCAAAAGCACGGTAGAGGTAAGTTAGCAATGAAAGCTTTATGTCACGTGTAATTAAATAGATGTAGTCTTGTATATTTATTGCAAATTATGAATAAGCCTGAAAGCAGCAATCAAAATGAGGTCTTTTCATTGCCAGCTGACTGTCTCAAATGACAGATTTCAGTCATTTTCCTTAATACTTTTTTTGCCTCATGAATTTTAACTTCTGTCATTTGAAGCCACAGCTTCAAAAAGAAGGAGTGGGTTTTGACTGTCCCAAACCCTGAAAATGACAGTGTTGTAGAGATGAGGTGCAGAATTAAATCTCTTCAAACCAAGGAGACCAAGAACAACTTCTGTCTCCTAGCTGATTGCTTTTACAATTACTTTTTGGGAATAAAGCTATCATCAGCCATTGAATTTTTCAAAGATATAGGCATCATTCTGTCTTTGAAAAGATTTATTTTCTTCCATCAAAGATATATATACTCCCCCACACCCTTCGCCCACTTTGTTAATCCTAAATGACTGATCTGAGGTGGATGGAGAAGCCTGATTCAGACATCTAAGCTGTGGAAAATATTAACAGTTCAGCTCTGAATGATAATTKTATTGTTTCCTTGAAAACAAGTATAACAAGCCTTTGCAGGACAGAGTTGAACCAATACAATAGGGATTCCTGTCCTCTGTAATAACCATAGCTCTGTGCAACTCGGGGTGTGCAGGGAAGGCAGGCTTCTATTTTCTTTGACAATTTTGCAGTTTTGCAAAAGCAATTTTAGACTATTGCTCAGTCACAGAGAGGCAAAAAACAAGCAAACAGATGCCTATGCTAAATAGTACAGTTCCATGATTTTTTTATTTACAACATGCGTTATTTTGTAGAAGGATGAGGTGAGTGGATGACTGAGGAGCTCCAATGGCAGCTTTTGAAGATATATTGATATAAACAACTGGTTTTGGGGAAAGGAAGTCATGATTGATACTGCCTTTGAGTTACCTCAGTGCCTTTATACAGCAGAAAAACATACTTTTAAAAGCGATTAATCTAAGATTGCTTCAGGGTGTTTGTTTGTTTGTTTGTTTGTTTTTAAACATTTTGCCATGCTGCCCATTGAATTAGTTAGGAGGCTGTATTGCCAATTTACCATCTACAGTACTAATAATTCACATCTAGGAATGTGACTGTTTTGCTTCCCAAACAGAACAATCTTGATTACCTTGGAAAGTTTGCTGTAGCAAACTCTCTGAGCTCTGCAGACATCTATCTTTGTTTAGTCCAGTTGACATGATATATATGTATATATACATATATATGTATATATATGTGTGTGTGTGTTATATGTAACAGGACAACCCACCTGATGAACATGTGGATTAAAGCCTTTGGCAGAGTTTTGYCCTTTTTGACCACAGGGCAGTCAGAATTTGGCCTGCTGGACACAGATGGGATTCATCCATCTGAAAGTGGGGGAAAGGATTTTAGTCCATGATTTGAGAGTGCTCACTGAGCAGGTTTTAACCAGGTTTGAAGGAGGAAGAGGACAAAACCAACCTGGYTAGAGATGAGCCTGAGGTGTCATTGTTGGGGGAGATAGAGAAGGTGCAGCTGTAGGGCATCTGCACCAATGCACCCAGCATGGGTAGCAARYAGGAGGAGCTGGAAGCCACTGGCAGCAGGAAGCTGTGATGTTGTGGTCACCATGGAAATGYGGGGGATGACTGGAGTGCTGCAGGGGATGGCCCCAAGCTCTTCACAAGGGTCAGGCCAGGAGGGAGAGGCGCTGGGGCAGCTCTGTGCATTGGGSAGGGTTTGACTGCACAGAGCTCAGGGACAGCGGGGATAAGGCTGAGTGCCTGTGGTGACAATCAGAGGGGTGGCCAACAAGGCASAGAACCTGCTGGAGTCTGTGACAGAGCTCCCAGCCAGGCTCAGGGGGCAGCTGAGGTGTTCTGTTGTGGATGTTTCATGATCACTGGCCCTGYTCTTGTGGGAGACTTTAACTCGCCAAATGTCTGCTGGAAACTCAGCACAGTGGAGAGGAGGCACTCGGGGAGTTCCTGGAGTGTGTGGAAGGGAATTCCTGACACAGCTGGTGAGGGAGCCTGCCAGGACAGTGCCCTGCCACATCTGCAGTTTGCRAACAGAGAATGGCTGTGGGACATGTGGTGCTKGGGGGCCATCAYTGGTCAGTGACCATAGAATCAGTCTTAGTTTTTGATTCCTGAGGAAGTAAGAAAGGGGGTGAGCTAAATGCTTGGACCCTCGATTGCCAGAGGGTTGACTTTGGCCTTTCCAGAACACTATTTCAGAGAGTGCCCTGGGAAACAACCCTTAATAACRAAGGGGCTAGGAAGGCTGGACACTCTTTAAGGGGGAAATGTTAAAGGTGCAGGATCAGGCCATCCCTATTTCCCAAAAGACAAGTCAGTGGGGAAGAAGGTCATCCTGGATGAACAGGGAGCTTTCAATGTAACTGAAGGAAAAAAAGAGARTTTATGACTTTTGGAGTAAGGGGCAGGCAACTCAGAGAGTACAAGTATGTTGTTAGCTCATGTAGAAAGAAAATAAGAGAGGTRAAAGCTTAGCTAGAATTCACTGTGGCAACTGCTGTGAAAGTCAATAAAAAGTGTGYTTAAAAATACTTTAGCAACAAAAAGTTACAAGGAAAATAATAATTTATTGGACATGGGGGTTAGGGAGATCGTGGTCACCAAGGATGAGGAGAAGTGTGGGTTGCTTGATGCCATCTTTGCCTCAGCTGTCAGCAGAAAGCCCAGCTATCCTCAGGGCAGCCACCCCCTCAGCTGATAGACAGGGAGGGGAGCAGGACAGAGTCCCTGCAATCCAGGAGGAAGTAGTTAATGACCTGCTG